>NC_089491.1:116942134-117248047 GCF_036850765.1 Saccopteryx bilineata
ATTTCTTATTATATAGACATTAAAAACTAATCTTCTTAGCATGACCTTTGAAAAGCAGTTTGGCTTCCACATGCTTTTCCAGTTCTATTTTCTATCTCTTTCTTCTGAATACCCTACATTCCAGCCACATGGGCAATGCATGGTTCTACAAAGTTCTACACATCTACAACCATCAGATGTAGGCTGTGCCATGCCTCATTCCCAAAGGGTCCTTCATTCATTTTCCAAACTTCTATTTTTTAGCCAAAGCAAACCTCAAATATTGGCTCCTCTGTCAATCCCACCCCAACTTTCCAAAAACAATTAAGCAAGCTCTCCTGTGTTCTCACTGCACTTGTACAGATTTTGTTTATATCCTTATCAAATGGAACAAAGAATTTTTACACCTTAAACTAGACTCAGATCTTATAGAGGGTCAGAGCAAGATTTCACCCATCATCTCAAACACTTCGCACAATATCTGGCATATAATAGATACCTGTAAATGTTATATAATAGCAATTTTCTTGAATGATTGGGCTACTTAATTCTTGCCCAAGAGATGTAGCTTGAAATTATGATACCTTTGTATAAGCAGTGTTACTGTTGAAAATCTCCATGTAGCTGCTAATTATCGGTGGTGCTATGTTAGTCACAATACAAACCATACAGTCTCAATATAGCTCCTGCCTGTAGTTTTTATTAGGTTAGTCCTGATTCGTGACTAAATTCCACTTCCATATCTGAATGAGTAGTCATTTATCTTCCAGACAGACAGTACAGCTGTAAGACAAGAAAAACAACAGAAAAACACCACCAGATGATCTTACTCATAGTTGCAGCCCATAGCTTAGTGACTGGCATGGAACAAGTGCTCAATGAACACATGAATAAATGTGAATGAGTAGGTAAGAGGTTATATGATTTTTAAAAATAAGAAAGAAGTAAGAAACTTTAACCAAGCGGTAGGCAAAGCAAGTTAGAAGTCTTGTCTGATTCCACAATTTGACTTATGGCTTAGATTCTCTGACTCATACGAGCTATACAAAATAAGCCCAGTGAGTGTTGACTAAACGAATGAATGAATGAACGACAGAAACAACTTAATTAGGTGGTGACTGAATGAATGAGAAAAGTCAAGGTGTAGAGTTATAAAAGAAAGGAAAACTAAAAGGCAACATTTTGTATAAAAAGAAAAAATTAATTTCCATAAATATTTTTGGTTTTGCCTCATTTGTGAATGCTAACTTTACTTGTTTGATCCTGCTGTCACCTATATATCTATCCTTCCATCCATCCATTCACTCCTTCATCACCCATCCACTTATTCGTTCACTCAAGAGACATTTACAAACACCTACTATAAACCAAGCAGTATGCTTTGGGTTTAGAGATTTTAGATTGGTATTGAGAAAAACTTGCCAATTCTCTAGCAATAAAACGGTACCATTGGTGTTCTGGCAGCTGATATTTCTCAAAACTTTTATCCTGTGACTCACCCATTCATTTATCCATTCATTTATTCAGCAAATATCTTTGAGCATATCCCATCTGCCAGATGCTGTGTGAGGCACCAGGGATTCAGTCCTTGTTTTAGGTACTCATTCATTCAATGAAGCAAGTCTTAAGCATCTGATAAATGCCAGGAAGAAATTGGGTCTCTGCTTTCAAAAAGCCTAATGAAAATAGTGGTAAGGTTCAGGCAATAAACTAGTAAACAAATAAGTAAATTAGTTTAGAGAATAATATGGCAAAATCACAATAGAATCGAGATGTTATATAATCAATGTAGTCTTCATCTTCAGAAAGTCAAGATTCAAAGATAACAGAGCTATCACCAGATAATCTGAATGCTGCCTACCTGGTTGTTTCTGATCCGCAGAACCCTATGTGAGCACACATGAGTTTATGACCTGGCTTGGGGGCAGAGAATGGAGCAGAAAGTCAAGCCCCACATTAAGGCTTCTCTGGTCTGCACAGCATGTCACCACAGACAGAGCTCCTTGCCCTATGGCTCAGGTTGACCTATCTGAGTTGTCTTCTGAGAGAACAAATGTCTGCCTGCAAGCCACTCAAGTGAAACCCTACCAAGACCCCTTGGTCAAGAACTTTGATTCACTGTTGACCTGGTTTTGAACTAGTGACCCAGAGGTGAAAATGCCATATCTTGTTACTAATTCCCCACAGCCACTCGCGTCCTCCTGCCAGCTATAGGCAGGAGGGTTTGGTGAGGATGGGGACAGAAGTCCAGCCAGGGGCTCTGAACCCATCAGCTGCAGTGTCCACAACAGCTCTAGCCCCTGCCATCTGGCCTCCTGCCATTAACCCCCTCCTTCAGCCTGGCCTGACTGAACAGGTTTTGGATGAGGCCAAGGTCACCCTGGGGCCGACCTTCACATATGGTTTCAGCCTGAGACTGCAGCTGTGGTCCAGCCCAACCATGAAGGCTCAGGGCCACTATACACTCCTTCCTCATGGTGGACTTAAGCCAGATGAGGTCTGGGCCTCAACCAGAGATGATCTGACTAAATCCAGAAACTGTAAATCCACTTTCTTTAACTTGACTCCAACTGTTCTCCATTCCATTCTTTCTACACCGATTTTCTCATTCTCCAGTCCTGCTTGCTTTCAGGCACTCTTGTCTTTTGGGACACCATCATCACTTTGCTGAGGTTAATGTTCAGGGGAGATGAACTCCCACTGGGAACCCAGGCCAATGCTGATGAGAAGAACATTCTAGAAGCTCTGTCAGGGAAGGTCAGCAAATGTCAGTGCCCACAGTTTATTGGGCTAAGGCCCATCACTCTCTTGGAAGCCAAGCCACAGATGAGCAATGGTCTTCTGGACTACAGGCTGGCCAATTCTCCACAGAAGAGCAAGTTGGAGCTGTTGGAGAGTGACTGGGGCAGTGGTTAGGACAGTGGTTCTCAACCTTTTTACACTTGGTAACTGCTGAAAATAGGAAAAGTATTTGGGGGACTGTTAAGGCAGAAATCACTCTGAGCATAAGCGAATTTGACTAAGATCATTAGGTCTATAATCTTTATACAACATCAGGGTGGTTAACTCTTTAAAACTTCTAGCAAACAGGCACTAGTCCATGGACCTGCTGTTAAAAAGTACTGGATTAGCTTGACCAGGCTGTGGCGCGGTGGATAGAGCATCGGACTGGGATGCGGAAGGACCCAGGTTCGAGACCCCAAGCTTGCCAGCTTGGACCCAAGGTCGCTGGCTCGAGCAAGGGGTTACTAGGTCTGCTGAAGGCCCGTTGTCAAGGCACATATGAGAAAGCAATCAATGAACAACTAAGGAGTCTCAATGAAAAACTGATGATTGATGCTTCTCATCCCTCTCCGTTCCTGTCTGTCTGTCCCTATCTATCCCTCTCTCTGTAAAAAATAAATAAATTTTTAAAAAAATATTGGGTTAGGGCATCAAAAGCACTAAATTCTTGCTCTAATGGGCATGATTGCTGTGGGCTTTATATTGCCACCACTCAAGTTGGCATAAAATACATCCTCTTCGTAGAGACTTACGATGTGGGGAAGTGGAAGTGCTTCACTTTCCTAAAAGTTATGACTGTAACCATCACACTTGGGTATACTTCTCTAAGAGCATCTTTTGCATTGTCCGGAAATACTCTCTTCATCCATCTATTTCCTCCACTAGGATGCAAACTCCTCAATGATGAGGTGCCCTTATTCTGTTTTGTTCTCTCCTTTGTGACTGAATAAGAGAATAGTAAAGCTGATAGCTATGTCGCTAGCCCCACCCAGACTGAATTCAACTTTGATTCCATGTCTCTTTGGGTTTATCTTAGAGCTTACTTCAACTATGGTCCTATTCAACAGTTCGGACACTAAAAATAACCTAGTGTAAAACAGTTAAAATCACATTCACTGAAAAGATAAGTTAGGGTATGATGTTTTGGTTTACAATAGATTAAATGAAAATGGTGAACTTCAAAAACTGTGCATGTTTCCTTTCAAATAAAGTTAGCTTGCTCCCAGTCTTGAACTGGAATGCTTAGGTCATATGTGAGAAGAAATGAGTGTCATCAGAAACCAGCTGGCAACATGGTCACACAACACAAAGTCTTGACTTTAACATGCCATCAGGTTGTGTGTCTCCTAGAAGCTTACTGTCCACCATCCTCATATTTATCCTTAAATGTACCAAGTTTAGACAGTCAGACAACCATGTCAGGGCATTTTGTTCTTTCTTATGTGGCCAATATTTGAGCAAGGAATTTATATGGGACCAATGCTTCTAAACTTTGTCCCAATATTAGTTTCCTTGCTTTCATTCCCAGTTTTAGTTCATATTAGGGAAATCACACTTTATACTGGCTACTCCTCTGAATGTAGGCATTTCTACTCTTCTTAGAAAGACAAAGAGCCACGTAGGGAATGAAACCTGCTTGGGCTCACTGGGCACTGACCTCTTAGCTTATGACTTGTTGGCCTCCAAATAAGGCTCTCTTTCACCTCTTCTCATTTGTTATCATCCGTTTTGTCCCCTTTGTTCACAAAATTCAGCTAAATATACTAAATTAAACTATACACCTTAAGGTTATTTTGTACCTCCTCACACTCTCTATGACCCTCAGCAAGCCACTGTGCTTTTCCCTTTTGACCTCACTTTCTTCATCTTTAAATGGAAAACAAGCAGCTTGATGATTTCAGAGTTTTCCTCCAGTTTACAGTGTGCTTTTCTGTTCATCATAGCATTCCTGGTTCCTAACACAGTCCCTGACACAGAGACAGCACTTAATAAACATTGTTTCATGACTGACAGTTGTCAGTTGGGAAAGGGGTTGGGGGACTGGATGATAGAAGGTGAAGGGATTAAGAAAAAACAATATATATATATATGTGTGTGTGTGTGTGTGTGTGTGTGTGTGTGTGTGTGTATATATATATATATATATATATATAACACATAGACACAAACAACAATGTGGTGATAACCAGAGGGAAAGGGGGTGGGAGCAGGTGGAACTGGGCAAAGGAATGGAAATGAAGGAGACTTTGCTTGGGGAGATGGGTACACGATACAGTGTGCAGATGATGTTTTATTGAGTTGCACAACTAAAACTGTACCCCAATAAATTCAATCTAAAAATAAATAAATATTAAAAATATATATATATATAACTCAAAAAATAAATGTTTCATTAATTGATGAATCCAGTGAGCTAACAAACCCATCAGTCACAGGGTACTTAGCTTTCAGAGCAAACAGAGACCAGTTTTATGTCTTGACTGTGTCACTAGCTTGCTGGTGAACTTGGTCAGGTGCTTTCCCTCTCTCAGGCTAGAGAGGGAATGAGACTTACCCAAGTTCACAGAGCTAGTCAGAGAAGAGCTAGGTCTAGAATGCAGGTTTTCTAGAATGATTCTCTTCTAAGTTGCACTGCTTAGAAATCAGGTCATTTTTTAAATTGGGAGAGGGAATCAAAGACTCTTTTCTCTCCAGACCCTGGGTTTAGAGCAACAACCACAAGTTCGAGAAACAAGACATGCCTTCTGGAAAGGAGACTCTCAGGGGTCTCTAACCAACAACTCTTCCTTACCTGCCAAGCGGAGATGAGCAGCCACCATGTAGGCTGAGTGACGTGGGCTGACCCCACAGCCCTGCTCGGCCAGAGTATGAAGTTGCCTCCTGGGGGCCGTTCATGTCTGAGCTGGTGGCAAAGGTGTCTGCTTCTGCTACCTGCTAGTGTATGAGCCAGAGTCCAAAAACGAACCCCAAGAGTTGGAGCTCAGATCAGAACAATTTCCTTTGACTTCCCCCTTCTGTCAGGGCAGAGATGGCTTCCATTCTATTTTTTTTATTTTAATTTATTGAGATGACACTGGTTAACAAAATTATTCAGGTCTCGGGGGACATAATTCCACAATACATCTTCTGTACACTGTATTGTGTGTCCCTGGCAGTGAGCTGTCTACTGAGGAGACCTGTGCTGGGGTGGGGATGCCCCCGTGTCATTTGGGTTCCTCCTGTGAACTGCCTTCTACCTTCACTTCCCCAGCGCTCTGCAGAAAGGATCGTCTTCCCCTTCTCCTTAGCTAGCATGAACCGACCCCAGATCCCAGATTCCCAGGACACAGTCTCACTGTCAAAGGGACCGTGGAGTTTGCTGTGAGAGGCATGGGCTTCGATGTCAGCTGGACCTGAATCTCCATTCCAGTTTTGCCACTCACTAGCTGTGTGATTTGGGCTGGCTATTTAATCTAAATTGGTTTGCCATCTATAAAATGGGCATAATAAGAACTACTCCTTGAGGTTGTTGTGAGGATTAAGGGTACAGTATTTCCAAAACACCTAATAGAATAAATGCTGAATAATCCTTTGGTGCCATCTAGTTCCCTGGAGTCCTGATATCTGTCCCTTTGGTTGAGAAAGGAGCAGGGCAGAAAGTAAGTTGGGTTTTGGTTCTCCACTTTAGCTAAAGCAGAGATTGTTACCTGTCATCTCCGCCTAGTCCACTGCTGAGAAAAGCCTGAACACCTCCACTCTAACCCAATACCCTTGCATGGCAGATGAGGAAGCAGAAGTCCCAGACCTTAGAAATGTCACATGGCTAGTTCTATATGCAGCTGTGAGACAATATCCTGTGGGTGTAAGTTCTGCTATTGTGCTGTCTGGGTCAGGTGTCTGTTCTATCACTGTCTAGCTTTGTAATCTTGACCTAGTTCCTTAACCTCTGTGCCTCAATTTTTTTTTATCTTTACAGTGAGAAGGAACAACAGTTCCTGCTTTTCAGGTGTTTTGTAAAGATTGAATCTTTTGTAAAAATTTACATTAAAAGGATAAATTTTCATATCAAAAGGGCTTAGAATGGCATCTGACATAGATTGTTTATTAATTATCATTGACTAGTATTTGCACACTTGACCCACTTCACAGTGTAATAAAATCTGTGAGTAGGATATTGGTTTTTAGGGCAGGCATACCTTCACTGCATCCCTGATGCCTCATGAAATGAAAATAGCTTTGGCAGGCTGCCCCCAGCCCGGAGACAGGTGAAGTGTCCTAGCTCTCCAGCCCCAAAGCTTCTGAGGTGCCACCAGGCACCCCTGCTGAGAGATGGAGCAGCAGATAGATTTAGTTGAATGTAAGAGGAAAACCCATGAAGGCTGGAACAAGAGAAGATTTATTCTAAGCAGTTTTTTCCTCAACAGTTATCACTGGAGATAGACTTGTGGAATGGGTTCGTGGGACAGTTTTGGTGTCATTTTGACCACTAGAGGTCAGTGGAATGTTTACTATTCTCAGTGTGGGCTCCCAACCAGAAGGTAGGATCCATAGATTAGCCATAGTGCCACCATCCCTCTCCCCTTGTAGATTTGGGTTGGGTTTTTGTGGGTTTTTTTCCAGGAGTCCAAGTTATCTACATTCTTTCCCTGATCCCTCTGTGACCAGGTCGCATTGGCAAGGCCTGGCTCTGGGCCAGGGACGGAGAGTATGGTAATGTCAAGGGATTTCTTTTTCTTTTAAAGTCAAGTGACCCAAATGTTCAAGACTGTCAGTGTTCCCCATTTTCTTAAAAATACAGTCCAAACCTTTTAAGAGCCTCCTGAGGCTGCCTTCTCTGATGTTTGTCCATCCATTTCTAATATCATGACATTTAAAAAGACTTTATATTTGTTTCAGGTAGAGAGCATAGTGGTTAGCCAGCATCACATCATTTGATTCTCTCTTCCCACCTCTGTTCACTCTCTGCCTTCTCTTTCCAAACTCTATAACTGAAAGAGTTTTCTCTATACCAGATATCCTACAAAGCCTACTGCGCCTGTGCCATTGACCACAGACAGCTACCGCTCTGTATGATGGTGGTTTTGTAGTTGACTTTGCGCCTCTACTACACACTGTGAGAGCCTTGAGGTCTCAGACTGTGAATTATTTGTTTTTTCATGTTTGGGGGTTTTGTTGTGGGGTTTTTGTTTTTGTTTTGTTTTATTTTTTGGTAGATTCATAGTTCCTAATCCAAATGTGATGTTAATCATCCAAATGTGTTGTGAAATAAACATATAAATGAATAAACAGACATGGCCATTATTCAAATATATTACATATTTTTCACTGCAGCTAATTGAACCCACTGGACCGAACCAGTATGTAAAAACCTCTGTGCAGAAAGAAAGAGATCCCGGTACTTCCCAGAAGCTGTTCACTTGCACCTCTGCCTCAAGGTGAGCTGCTGCCTCATTATTCCGTGCTGGGGTGCTCGCCCACAGTCATGTTCTCTTCTTCTTCCTGAACGTATCATTAGATAACATGTTCTAGCCTCCCTTGAAATGAGATGTCATCGTGTCACAAAATTATGGTCAATACAATGAGAACAAGTTGATGTATTCTCCCTCCCAGCAGAAACCCACCATATACCAACCCCAATCCCTCTCCTCTAGACCTAGAGGAGGCGGAGCCATGAGTGGAAAGTGCCTGTGTCCCTGTATAACCACAAGCAGAGCCCATCTCTTGACCATGAACACAAAATTAACTGTTCTTAGATAGAGCCACTGCTCTCTGGGCTGTAGAAAAGATAATGCCTTGTAGAAATTTAAAGATCAGAGCTTCACTTTTCCCTCACTGTTACAAACATATGAATCAGAACTTTAGAGCAGGAATGACAGTACCTACCTCCAAATTTTTGTTTAACAGATAAATAAATTGAGGATCAGATAAGTCAACTCACCCAAAGCCACACAGCTACTTGGTCTTCCCTTTCCATATATCAGGCTCTGAAGGATATCCCAGGGGAGATGGACCAATGCCTTAGAGGCCAGACCACTTGGTATCGATTCCCTTTGTCTATTTTCTTTTTTATTTATTCATTTTTTGAGAGGGGAGAGAGAAAGAAAGAGAAAGAGAAATGGGGGAGGAGCAGGAAGCATCAATTTCCATATGTGCCTTGACCAGGCAAGTGCAGGGTTTCAAACCAGCGACCTCAGCATTCCAGGTCGATGCTTTATCCACTGTGCCACCACAGGTCAAGCCCTTGGTCTATTTTCCATTTCTGCTTTGCAGCATAAAATCATCCAGGTGACTGTACAACTACTGAGCAAATGCCAAATAAAAATGTTATGCCTCCATTATGGTAAGAAGCAGATAATGGTTTGCAGCCCTAGCACACAAGGATTGAAAGCTAGAGATCTAAGATCAAACACTAAGTCAAGGTTAGCAAGAATTATGGCTAGAATACAAAGAAAGTTTGGAAGAACAGAGGTAAATTACTTTGAAGGGAAAGGAGTCCTAAAAATGTTCTTGGGCTTAGTTTTGACCAAGCCCCTGGGTCTCATCATTAATGACTGTAATAGTTTGAGAGCTGTAGAGGAAGCGTCTATCTTCTTAAAGACTGAATTAACTGTGAGCAGAATGTTGGTAGAAATGTGGAAGGTAAAGGCACTTGGGTGAGATCTCAGGTGGAAATGAAGAGCATGTTACTGGAAACTGGAGGGAAGCAATCCTTGTTATAAAGTAACAAAGAACTTGGCCAAATTGTGTTCACATTCTACTGTCTAGTGCTCTTGTGTTTTGTCTGTTGATGTACAACTTCCAAACTTGTAAGAATTTTTTATGAGTTTATTTGAGCCCAACTGTTGACAATAGCTAAGAAGAAAAGTCTCAACGAATTGAGAAAGTGCTTTGGAAAATGGTGGTTTCACTACTTATTTTATACATCAGAATCAAAGGGAAAGACATAAGGAGGGTTACATGAAATTGACCAGTGATAGATTAGGGAAGTAGGAGAAGGCAAAGCAGAGAAATCTCTGGGATTGGGTAAAAAGTAAAAGTGTATATGCTAAACCTTCTTTTGTATAGGCAGGAACAAAAAAACAGCAGCTAGTGGTTCACATAACAATACAACGAGGGGGTCTTTTGGCTTCTTCTTTAGTGGGTGTGAAGCCAGTAGCCACGGCCACTACCACAGCCGCCTGGCCCATGCAGGTTCACATTAGATTCGGACAGACGGTAATGAAACAATGGAGCCAAGAACTGGTGGCCATCAGCTTTAATCCTAGCTTGCACCTGGCGGGCAAGAAATACACACAGTGGGAAAACATTTCCCTTTTCATTCAGGGCTCCCAAAGCCACTGCCTTAATCTGAGTTTCCCTAGGATCAAAGGTTTCTAACCTCACCAGTCTTATTCACCTCTGTTCCCCATCTTCCCTCAGCACTCCACCATCTTGACTGCGTCTCCTGACCTCCTCCACGTGGCCTTTATCTGCTCTCCTCTTCTACTCTTCTCTCTAATGCTAATCTCAGGAACCGAGAGAGCAAGCTCCCGGTCTGCCCCCATTTTATACTGTAGAAATCAAAACCTTTAATCCAATATACAGACAAGGAAGTCTCTGATACAAAGTCACTTATCTGAGGCATAATGGGATTCCTCATGAGAGTGTACCACCCCACATCATGCAATCAGTCATGGGTGTGGGGAAAAGCTTAGTCTTAAAACTAAACCTTAGGCTAGGGGTCCCCAAACTTTTTACACATGGGGCCAGTTCACTGTCCCTCAGACCGTTGGAGGGCCGGACTATAAAAAAAACTATGAACAAATCCCTATGCACACTGCACATATCTTATTTTAAAGTAAAAAAAAGAAACGGGAACAAATACAATATTTAAAATAAAGAACAAGTAAATTTAAATCAACAAACTGACCAGTATTTCAATGGGAACTATGAGCCTGCTTTTAGTTAATGAGATGGTCAATGTGCTCCTCTCACTGACCACCAATGAAAGAGGTACCCCTTCCGGAAGTGTGGCAGGGGGCCGGATAAATGGCCTCCGGGGGCCGCATGCGGCCCGCGGGCCGTAGTTTGGGGACCCCTGCCTTAGGCTATAACTACCTGGCCTGCTTACAGCCTGTCCCACACACCCAATACAAACTATAAGCGTGCAAACATATATATCATATTTAAAAACTTATTTGACCAACAGTGGGATATTTGGCCTGATGAAAATAAAAAACGTCCTTCACATTCCAAAGGCATGTTATCAGGTACATTATTGTAGATGCAAAAGACAACAGAGGGGCTTGAGTAAAAGTAAGCATCAACCTTTGTTGAGAGAAAACACCTCCCTAGGATATGACTACTCACCATAAATTGCTTTTGGCTAGAAAGGTTTGATTTAGACCAGTGGTAGTCAACCTGTTCCCTACCGCTCAAGAGTGGGCATTCCAGCTTTTATGGTGGGTGGTAGCAGAGCAACCAAAGTATAAATAAAAAGATAGATTTAACTATAGTAAGTTGTTTTATAAAGATTTATTCTGCCAAACTTAGCGAAAATCCGACATAAAGTACTTGGTAAGTGATTATTATTATATGCTTTAACTTGCTGTGACTCTGCTTTATAAATTTTATAAAGTAAAGTTACTTCCCTATTTTATAAATCACCATTACTGTGGAACCTGTGGGCGGTTAGATTTACTACTAACAGAAATACAAAAGTGGGCGGTAGGTATAAAAAGTTTGACTACCCCTGCTTTAGACCATCCTGAGTGTTTATTATAGGTCTCTGAGTTTGCAAGGCCATTGGTGCAGGCTCATCTGAGCTTGTCAGGTTTAGTTCATGGCCTTGTTATTTATTTTTTTCATCTACATGTTGAACTTAAAAAGGATAAAATTGTATATTTAGCTGAAGAGCTTTTTAAGCAAAGTCTTGAAGGAGTAGTTTTGTTCCTCTTGATTGTTTATAGTCAAACGTGCAAGGAAGGAGAGAAATTGAAGATGAAGTCATTAAGCAAAATGGACCAGTGTAAAGCCAGTAGCGACAGCCACCATCCCAGCCCCCTGGCCAGTGCAGGTTCACATTAGATTCGGAGAGAAAGTAATGAAACAATGGAGCCAAGAACTGGTGGGCCATCATCTTTATCCTAGCTTGCACCTAACAGGCAAAAAATACACACAGTGGGAAAACACTTCCCTTTCCATTCAGGGCTCCCAAAGCCACTGACTTATCCAAGTTTCCTAGAATCAAAGTTTTCTACCTCACCAGCCTTATTCACCCCTGTTCCCCCATCTCCTTCTCCCTGCACAAACTCTGCACAAACTGGCTTCTCCTTCAGCACTCTGACATCTTGGCTGCTTCTCCTCTCCTCCACGTGGCCTTTCTCTGCTCTCCTCCTGCATGGGTTCCTCTGCCTCATTTTATAGTGTAGAAATCAAAACCTGTAATCCAATATACAAACAGGGAAGTCTCTGATACAAAGTCATTTATCTGAGCCATAAATGGGATTCCTCATAAGAGTGCACCACCTCCTATCATGCAACAGTAAAGGGTGTGGGGAAAAGCTTAGTCTTAAAACTAAACCTTAGGCTATAACAACCCTGCCTGCCTAGAACCTGTCCCCCACACCCAATGCAAACTATAAGCGAGCAAACATATATATCATATTTACAAACTTATTTGTTTATTCATTTTAGAGAGGAGAGAGAGAGAGAGAGAGAGAGAGAGAGAGAGAGAGAGAGAGAGAGAAAGGGGGGAGGAGCTGGAAGCATCAACTCCCATATGTGCCTTGACCAGGCAAGCCCAGGGTTTCGAACCGGTGACCTCAGCATTTCCAGGTTGATGCTTTATCCACTGAGCCACCACAGGTCAGGCCTTACAAACTTATTTGACCAACAACCAGAACTTGAGATTTGGAAACTTCTCAAGCTACCCACATGGCAAAGAATAAGTTTGTTTTAACAAGAACCCTTAATGGTGTGGCTGAGCACTGACATGATAGAACGTTCAGGGTGCTCCTTATAAACTTAGCCGTTTCAGGAGCAGTCCAGGAACAGAGATGGAATTATACCATCATTAAAGGAAACAGAGAAAGTAGGAGGGGATGAACAAAGGCTGTTGGACTTCTTGGATTCTACAAGATGGGACAATAGAACTGTTTGGCTATAAATGCATGCTATCTTTCCAGAAGAGGGAAAAATCCCAAAGGCAATTCAGAGATCATCAGGGCTGCACTCCCACAACAGGCCCAGCATGTACAGGCCAGGGGTCTAGGGGAAAGGGGAGGGGGCAAGACAAGCTGTCATCTGTTTCAAAAGGCAGGCAGGACCTCTCCCCCGCCCCTGCCCCAAAAAGCATGGGCTATTCCCTACCTCCCAGAGTACTGCCACGTGGGGCCCCACAGAGCGCCACTGCCCTGCACATAAACTTGGGAACACATTACCACCCCAGTGGACCTGGAGGCAAAGCATGGAGCCAGAGAAGACTATTCTCCAGCCCTAAGAACTTGTGGAATTCTCTTTACTAGATCTTAGGTTTGTTTGGGACCTGTCACCCCTTCTTTTTATTTCTCTCTTTTAGAATGAAAATGTCTGTCCTTGTCCCATCATTGTATTTGAAAGCACATATCTTGTTTGTTTTCACAGGTTCACAGAAGAATTTTGCCTCAGGATAAATAGTAGCTCAAATAATCTCATTCCTATCTGATTTCAATGAGTCTGGGCTTTAAACATTAGAGTTGATGCTGAAATGAGTTAAGACTTTGGGGGTTATTAATATAGAATATGTATTTCACATGCAAGAAGAACATGATTTTGAGAAGCAAGGGGCAGAATATTATGGACTGAATTGTGTCTCCCTAAATTCATGCACTGAAGTCTTAAACCCCCAAAATATGATTGTATTTAGAGAAGGGCCTTTGGAAAATAATTAGGTTTAGATGAGGTCATTAGAGTGGAGTCCCATGATGGGATTAGCATCTTTATTAGAAGAAACCAAGCACATGCTTTCCCTGCCCTATGCCGCAAGTCTAGGAAGAAACAGCAGAAGACCCCTGTGCCTAAGGCAGGAAGAGGGCTCTCATTGGGAACTGAATTTCCCAGCACTTATATCTTAAACTTCCAGCCTCCAGAACTGTGAAAAATAAATGTTTGTTGTTTAAGCCTCCAGTTGATGACACTTGTTATAGCAACCTGAGCTGACAAACACAATAACCAAAAGGAGTTTGCTGGATCTTCACCAAGGGAACCACTGACTACACAGCTTACAGTAGACAAGTCAACAAATAACATGGATAGGCAGAAACCCACAAAAACACACAGATCTTGGAGTAGAAATCAGAAACACAAGTCATGATTTGGTACTAGCATCTTTTTCAAGGTCAAAAGTAACTGAGGTGTTTGGGTTTTATACTGTGGGGTTAAGTGCAGAGAGATTAGGCAATTCAATCACTTCCTTCAGGAAGTCTTCCATAGTTTCTCTCTGAAGATTCAGCGAGAATCTGTTAATTCAACTCAATTAACAGATATATGTCCAGTGACAGCATCATCCACCAACCCCTGTCTGTGCAGGGTAGGCATGAATGTATATTATATATTTTTCTGTCTCCAGCAGAATGCCAGGGAGACCTAAAACAAAGCAAAACATTCTTCTCATTTCAGACTGTTCTGTAGTAGGAATAACCCTTCACATTTTTTATGGATCCTTATAACAACCCATTGAAATAATTGTTATCGTCATTTCACTTTACAAATAAAAAAAATTGAGGCTCAATGTTGGTCAAATAACTTTGTAAATATGATATATATGTTTGCTTGCTTATAGTTTGCATTGGGTGTGGGAAACAGGCTGTAGGCAGGCAGGGTCGTTATAGCCTAAGCCAGGGATCAGCAACCTGTGGCTCTTGAGCCAGATATGGCTCTTTTGATGGCTGCATCTGCTCGCAGACAAATCTTTAAGAAAAAAAATAATGTTAAAAATATAAAACATTCTCATGTATTACAATCCATTCATTTCCTACCGCTCATGTACATGATTGCAGGTGGCTGGAGCCAATCACAGCTGTCATCCGGGACACCACCAAATTTTTATTGGATAATGCGTAACATACACGGGTTGTTGTATGGCTCTCACGGAATTACATTTTAAAATGTGGCGTTCATGGCTCTCTCAGCCAAAAAGTTTCCCAACCCCTGGCCTAAGCCTTTCAAAACTAAGCTTTCCCCCACATCCTTGACTGTTGCATGATGTGGGGTGGTGTAATCTCATGAGAAATCCCATTTATGCCTCAGATAAGTGACTTTGTATCAAAGACTTCCCTGTTTGTATATTGGATTAAAGGTTTTGATTTCTACACTATAAAATAGGGCAGAGGAGCCCATGCAGGAGGAGAGCAGAGAAAGGCCACGTGGAGGAGAGGAGAAGCAGCCAAGATGGTGGAGTGCTGAAGGAGAAGCCAGTTTGTGCAGAGGAGATGGGGAACAGAGGTGAATAAGGTTGGTAAGGTAGAAACCCTTGATTCTAGGAAACTCGGATAAGTCAGTGACTTTGGGAGCCCTAAATAGAAAGGGAAGTGTTTTCCCACTGTGTGTATTTCTTGCCTGCCGGGTGCAAGCTAGGATTAAAGCTAATGAATGGCCCACCAGTTCTTGGCTCTGTTGTTTCATTATTGTCTGTGCGAATCAAATGCGAACCTGTACAGGCCAGGTGGCTGTGATGGTGGCTGTGGATACTGGCCATACACTCAGAAAGGTTGAATAATTTGCCTGAGATCATTCCACTAATAAAGGGTGCAACTGGGACCCCAGTCCAAAACATATGACTCCAGAGGTTATCCACTTACCACTATGCAGTACTGTCTCTCTAGGCACCTGTGCCTGTGTAGACGTGTACACAAGTGACAGACATCTGGTGGGAGGACAGGAGAGTAATTCTTTCTGTACACTCAAACTTTTTGAGTGAAACTTCTACACCTAAAGGGTATATTGCTACTGTTTATTAATATAACAATTTTTATTAATACTTGTGTTTATAAAATGATTATTATTTTGAAAAATTCTTTCTTTCAGAAATGAAGATTGGGGAAGTAATATGACACAGAGGCAATGGGTTGGTCATTGTCATTCCCATTCATTCATCCATTCATTCATTCATTCATTCAGTAAGTGTTCACTGAGTCCCTTTCCTGTGCTAAGCGCAGTGCAGATGCTAGGCACCTCCTTGGCCAGAGGACCCTGTCTGCGCACTCCCCACTCAAGCCCCTGCCCTGGAGCGGATGCTGACTGGCAGTCTGTCAGGGCAGGCTCCGGCCAGGACTCCCCAGCACCTGTACAGACAGCCTCTGTGTCGGATGTAGCCTTCGCCCCGGCATTCAGCGGCAGACATGAAAAGAATGTGCTCTCATTCTTCCCAGGCTCTACCTGGGTGTGGTAGGTGCTGCTGTCACTAGAAGGCATCTGTAAATAAAGCCCGGCTAATCTCCTTAGCCGGATGGTGGTGTCAGCCTCTTGGAGCCAGCAGGAAAGCAGCACCATGCTTTAGATTCCCCAAATTGTTCGAGGCAGTGGGTGAGTTGCAGCAGATCCCACACAAACACAAAGGCCTGAGCTGGCTTGCCCAACGGAGGGGGATTGAGTTCAGAGTTTTCTCTCAGTTGGCTGATCTGGGCATGCTTTCTGAGGCTTCTTTCCTAAAACAGAGGGGCTGAGCAAAGTCCCTGCGTGCCAGACACCTGGGCAATCAGGAGCATGAGCATTGCTACTCCCGCCCCATTGGACAGCTCTCCAAGGCTTACAGGAGAAATCTGAACTCCTCAGTCTGATTCATGAGGCTCTCCACAGTAGGACATAACCGAAGCTATGTATCAGTGGATCCTGAAACATGCATGTATTGTGGGACCTTCTTTAAGGAAAGAATACAAAATAGCTGGGGTCTTTCCTAGGGTCTTGGAAGAGGTCTATGGCAGTGAGTGGGTGGGAGGTCTATGATAAGATATGACCCTACGGTTGCAGGCTTGAGGCCAAAGGTCACTGACTTGAGACACCCAGTCATGAATGTATAAGAAGCAATCAATGAACAACTAAAGTGCCTCAACTATGAGCTGATGTTTCTCATCTCTCTCCCTTCCTGTCTCTCTCTTTCTCTCTAAAACAATAACAACAACAACAACAACAAAATGACCCACAAAAACAAAAACAAATCTCTGAGCAATAAGCACCAGTTCATTTCCAAGTCTTCTAGTGTCATGTTGAACAGGTCCAACCATAAGTAAAGATTAAGGCGCTTTTCAAGTCATTTGATATCAAGACGTCTCTGCACCGGACTGTGATAAAAGCTTGGTGTCCAGCTTGTTTTGAACCAGCAAACTGTCTGTTAAACTAGACTAACTCTAGCCTGAAGGGATGTCAGGTAAACAGAGGAAAGCAACTGGAATGCACTCACAATAAAACAAAGGGACAAAAGATAAAAAGGCAACTTGGAATTCTTGATGAAGAAACCCATACTTAAGTTGTCAGGGAATGCATTCTCTTTTTGAGACTGTTTAGTCATTGTCACTGAAAATTAATGTCCATGTCATTGAAAAAAATATCTTTTGAAAACTATGTGCAGCAATTATGCATTTTTTTAAAAGTCCAGAAATGTTTGCATCAAAAATAGTAAGGAGATTATTTCTATGTAGTGGAATTATAAGCAGCTCTTATTTCTCCTTTATTTTATTTTTACTTTCTAATCTTTCTTTATTCACTATGTGTTAATTATATAGTAAAAAGAAAAATAACTTAAAAGAAAAAAAGGAACAAACTTAAAATTTTTGTTTCTGCAAATGGTTTGTTCTGAAGAAAGTGTTTTTGTAATGTGTCCCCAAACATAGTCTGCAGACAATGGTTCCCCATGCTGTCACTAGTTATACAGCAGTGGTGTTGGGTTCCGTGGTAAATAAATCTGAGAAGAGCTGTCTTAGACAAAATTAAAACTTAAAAAAAAAACAAAAGCGAACACAAAAACAAACAAAAAATACACTGCCTGACCTTTGGTGGCGCAGTGGATAAAGTGTCATCCTGGAATGCTGAGGTCTCTGGTTTGGTTCAAAACCCCAAGCTTGCCTGGTCAAGGCACATATGAGAAGCAACCAGAATTGATATTTCTCTCTCCCCACCTCCCACCCTGCCTTTCTCTCTTTCCTCTCCTTAAAATAAAAAATAAAATAAAATCTTTTGGGGGAAAAAGATTTTAAGAGTTAATATCCAAGAAAAAGGTAGAGTAAACAGCATTCCCAACCATATTCCACCAATAGTTCCTGTTTTAAGAAGCTGCTCTCTATAATATTGTTCCTTGGGAGCTGCTATTTGAGGCCAGTAGGGCCAAAGCATCTATTCTAGTGCAGAGCATAATAAACAATGTAGGCCAGACAGGTGGAGCAGACTGCTGTTAGCCAGGACGCCTGAGCAGGTCTGTGTTGCCCTGTTTGGGGTTTGTGGACCTTCTGCCTCATCCATCCCCTCCCCTTTCTTCTCTGACCTGCACACCCTTCCCTCTGCCCTCACAAAGCTTCAGGGTCAGAATCAAGTTGGCAGACTGACCATGTGAGAACTCTTCAGTCAAGGCTAGATGCTGCTTCTCTGTGTTCTCATAGCAACCTGGGCTGTCCTTTCACATAATAAATCATTCACCTATTCAATCAATTTCTCATTAAAAAGCATGAGCCAGGTGCTGCCCGAGGCACTAGGAATACAGTGGTAAGAAAACCAAATATTGCCTGTGCCTTCTTGGAGCTTAAATTCTATTCAACAGAATTAACAGGCAATAAAAGAAGGAATGAGATTGGGCATGAGTTGACCATTGTTAAAACTGGGTGGTGGCCCTGGCTGGTTAGCTCAGTTGGTTAAGAAGAGCATCGTCTGGAAACAAGTTTGCAGGTTTGATCCCCGATCAGGGCACATATGAGAAGCAACCAAAAGATACACGACTGAGTGGAACAATAAATGCTTCTCTTCCCCCTTCTGTCTCTCTCACTTCTTTCTGACTCTCTAAAAATCAATAAAAATTAAGCCCTAGCCAGATAGCTCGGTTGGTTGGAGCATTGTCCCAGGGCATGGAGGTTGCTGGTTCAATCCCTGGTAAGGGCACGTACAGGAGTAGCTCCTTGTTCTTGTCTCTAAAAAACAAAACAAAACTGAGTGGTAAATACATGCAGTTGTTTTTACTATTCTGTCTACTTTTGCAAATGCTTGCTATTTTCCATAAAAAGGGGTTCTTTTGAAAGTAAATAAAATGACCACATAACTAAATGCAAAATTACATCTAAGGCAAGTATTTGGACAGAGAGCTGGATAGTGCAATAAGAGGACCTGATGGGGAGAGCCGCTGTAGTAGGGAAGGTTTTCTCAGATGAGGCAATGGATGAGCTGATTTCTAAAGAATGAGCAGTTACTACATAGCTAAGAGATGGTGGGAAGAGATCCAAACAGACAAAACAGCAGAAGCACAGGGCTGGTAGTAGAGGGAGCTCCACACACCAGAGGCTACAGGAAGGCAAAGTGACTGGAGCCCTGGAGCAAAAGACACAACATACTGGGGGAAGAGCCAGAGAAATGGGAGGGGTCAGGCCAGGTCCAGCTCCTCCCCTAGGCTGGTACCACCAAAAGGAGCAGTAGGTCCTATTCATTCCTAGCCTTGTATGATCTCTACAGTGTCAGTGGAGCAAATTTGCAAATAATAAATAAAAAATGAGTGAAAGAACCAAGGTTAGGCAGAGGAACCACCAGTGCCAGATGCAGTCAGATGTCCTCAGATGTTCCCCTGTTCTTTAGTGGCCCACTCCCCTGGCTACCCATTCCAACTCTGAGACTAGCAGTGATTGGATGCCGAGAGCCAATCTCCCCCACCTCTGATGTTCCTTCCATGTGAAAACAACTCTACCTGGAGCTGTTGCGGTGCATCCCTGACTCCAGGCCTCCCAAACCCCCTCACACACTTTATCCCAGTGGAAGTGGAGCGGCATGTTTGATTGGTGAGTTTGGAAGGAAAAACTGAACAGCTCTTTCCTCTCTTTTTCTCTGGGAAGCCAGCTGCCCACAGAAGCCTGTGTTCTGCCTTGTTCCTCGGTGTCCTCAGTTTTATATGAGACCTGTCCCCCAGAGAAGGCAGTGAGGCCCAGCGCCACTGGGACGAAGCAAGTAGTCTGCTCAAGACTGGTGTTTCATGTCAGCTAGCCCTCTTACCCATAGATATAAATCACATACTCCAATTGATCAGTAACAAAGGGATTGTTTAGCCCCTATAACTCCCTCCTTTGTCATATTTCTCGATGGTTCTGATTCAGGATGGGAAAGAGGAGCGTTGTTTACTGAGCCCTCTAGACACCTCTACATGGGTGTCCTGCTATCCCTCTTAAAGACCACCACCGTCTGCTGCTCCCAGCATTGACTTGGTCACCTGACTATGACCTACTGCTCACAGCCCTTTCTTCCCTTTAAGCTTCCACCTAAACTTCCTGTCTCTTTGCTTTTAGTTCTTACTGGAAGATCTGACTTTATTATGTTATTCATTTACTTAATAAATAAGGTGGAAAAGGTTTTTTTTCTCCCATGAGGCTTATAGGCTAATGAGAGTCGATCACAAGAAAGAAGCACATTAAAAAAACCAAGATAATTTCAGATAGTAATAACTATTATAAAAATTATATGAGGCGCCTGACCAGGCGGTGGCGCAGTGGATAGAGTGTTGGACTGGGATACAGAGGACCCAGGTTTGAGACCCCGAGGTCGCCAGATTGAGCGTGGGCTCATCTGGTTTGAGCAAAAGCCCACCAGCTTGAACCCAAGGTCGCTGGCTCCAGCAAGGGGTTACTCGGTCTGTTGTAGCCCCAAGGTCAAGGCACATATGAGAAAGCAATCAATGAACAACTAAGGTGTTGCACCGTGCAATGAAAAAATAATGATTGATGCTTCTCATCTCTCTCCGTTCCTGTCTGTCTGTCCCTGTCTATCCCTCTCTCTGACTCACTCTCTGTCTCTGTAAAAAATAAATAAATAAATAAAAATGATATGAGGCAATGTGATACAGGGTATCTGTGGGCAACTTTAAGACTGACTCTCAGAAAGTGGTCTATAAATAGAAACCTGAAAGACAAGAAAGAAGTAGTCACAGAAACATCTGGAAGAAGAACATTTGGGACAGAGGGAACAACATGTGCAAAGGTCCTGAGGCAGGAATGAGCTGGGTGTGTTTGAGAAAGAGAAAAAAGATATTATGGCTGAAGAACAATAAAAAAAGGGAGGATGATACAGGTTGAAATTAGGTTGATGGGCCAAATCACAGAGGGTCTTCATGGGCTGTGGTGAGGAATTTGAAGTTTTGGTCAAAGTGCAGTGGGAAGCCATCGGTTGTTTTCTTGACTGAAGGTTCCTGGACCTTTGGTGTTCTTTACCTTAGACTAAGTTCCATCTACTCCGAAATCTCTTTTGTAACATATCAGGAAGAACCCTGGGCTATTTGCATGATATTCACTGTTCTGTGACAGGTCACTGAGGCAGGATAATAAGAAGCTAAAAAAATTCCTTGACAAGTGGAATAAGGGAAACTGAGACAAAATACTTAAGCAAGGCCAAACAATATGAGCAATTTACAGCCAACTAATGCATCAAAGCTTTTATCTTCCTTCACCAAGGACACTTATGAGCAAATAGTTCACATATTCCAGACCATCCCAGAACGACTGGTCTTGGTCTTGGTCCCTCTTTGGTTACGTTCTTTAAAAATGAAACTAACCAGAAAGTAACCCTGACACCTCTTTACACACACTTTGATGAAACAACGTATTCAATAACACACTTAGAAAACTAAAAAATATTCTGTTAAGATCCTCCCCTAAGATCTCTCCTAGGATTCCCACCAGCTAAACGAGGATAAAAAGTCTCAAGACAGAGGACCCAATGGCATGCTTTCTTGAGCATGACTATATCTTTTTCTCTTATTCTAAGGGTCCCCACGAGACTTGCAACCAGAGGAGCAGTGGGCAGTGGCAGCTCATCCCAGGCTTACCCCTTGAACCTGTCCCTAAGACCTCTTTTTTCATCTGATTTTCCACTGAGTTAACAACAGCCCCACCTTGGTTCACTTCTGTCACTGTGACTTTCACTTTTCAGTGAGTTCATGCAGCACAACCGGGCCCACTTTGTTCCTATAACATTTCTAGAGAGCCAAAGCAGCCCTGCCTAGACCCTCTTCTGTTGTTTCTTCTTTCCTAAGCCCTTCCTTCATTGTACTGTTTCCAGTTTTGATAAATATAGTCCCAAAATAATCTGGACTCATGTTGTAAAAGCTTTCCTGAACACAATCAAGAACCCACACAGTACCAACCGGCCCAAGGCAGACCTTCTCCAGACCCATTTCCCATCTGGTATCATCACCACTCTTGTCAAGTAGAAAAATGAGATTATAAATCATTAAGAGCCCTGGCCAGATGGCTCAGTTCATTTGAGCAGTGTCCTGAAGCACAGAGGTTGCTGGTTTGATCCCTAGTGGGGGCACATTTAGAAACAGATTAATGTGTCGGTATCTTTCTTCCTCTTGCTAAAATCAATAAATAAAAATTTTAAAATAAAATAAATTGTTAAGAGGTCAAGTTTCAGTTCCACCCTTTCAGGAATATCTATGGTTGCTTGTTGGATATTTATTTTGTTCATTTTTGTTCTTATTTTTTTAAGAATTACAATAAAAGTTCAATGCTTAACCCAGAAAAGTGAGTCACTGATAATAAATATCAGGCAGTTCTGTGGAAAAAGCTTTGGGATCTCTACAGATCTCTAGAAAAAGCAACCCCCTACATTGTATATGCAGAATTCTAGAATCAGGGACAAACTCTGAAAAAAAAAATACAGTAAGAGTGGGAGGGGAAAGCAAAAATGAGTGCCAGTTATTTCAGTATAAAAAAAAAAAAAGCTAAGAAACTGGCTGGGAGTATATCCCCCAAAGACAACACTGACGGGGAAATTCCCTCTTTAACCAACTGAGCTCTTTGAAAAGCAGATCTGAACAGAGAAAAGGGGAAACACGTATTGTCTAACCTGTCTTGTGGAGTTCATTGTTCAGAGCAGATGTTGGGCAATATGGTTGGGGGAAGATTCTCATGCTCAGCTGGAAAATATCCCGCCCAAGGGAAAAATTTTATTTTTCTCACTCTGCCCTGCCTAGAAACAAACTCCAGGGACTACAGACATATGGGAGAGAGGCGCCCACTGGGAAGCCCCAAGCCCTAATAACAACCAGAAATCAGCTTTGCACCATGCTAACCTGATTGGCTGTAGAGACTTCAGGCTCACCTGTCACTTCCTGGCGAGGGGATGCGGCTTTTGTTTCTAGTAACCGAGTTTCCCAACTGGAAGAAAGCTTCCGAGATCTTAGTCTGTCTGTATGACAAGATGATTGGAAATTCCCCTGATTAAAAAAAAAAGTCCCAGAATCACAGAGGTGTCTATTTTGCCTATCTTCAGAGAACCTCAGCGAGGTGCCCTCTCCTCCTGTCTGAGCTACAAACCTTTTAGATTCACACATTTTATAAATAGTTATTGTTGCCACCAGAGCAGAAGGTTTCAGTACTATTTGAAGCACTTATTCCTTTGATCTGGGTGCCATGCTATCAAGAGCAGAAATCAAAAAGAAGCATTCGGCTTTGCTATGCAGCTAAGTGAGGGACCGCTAAATCCCCCGAAAGGTCCCCCTGGTTTGCAGTGCCAGGGGATTAGCTGGGGGGGGGGGCGCTCTGCAGAGGAGGCTGTTCGCTGCTTCTTCTCTCCTTCTAGATCTCTATCTACACATTGCAGTCGGAAACCTGCCAAACAGAGCTAGTGAGAGAGACTGAGCTCCTGGGGAGACCTGGGTAAGCCAGGCACCGATGCAATCAAAAGCTATACAAAGCTATTAGAAAAAGCAAGGGAGCTCCGCGGGAAAGCAAGAGTGTCCCTACTTATTTTAGTTTAGTTTTTGTCTGAGCTTGAGACAGGGTAGCGTTTCTGAAAATGTCCCTTTGTCCTCCTCCTTTCTAAGTTCAATTCATTTCAATCCAGCAAACTTCTATCGAGTGTCTGTAATGTGCCAGGCTGACTCTGATGTGGTCTCTGCCCTCCTGATACGGTGGAAGAATCAGCCAGCCAGACTGGTGGTTGGCGGGGTCAACCAGGTCAAATGTGGCCCACTGCCTGGTTTTGTAAAGCCTGCAGGCGAAGAATGATTTTCACCTTTTTGCTTCGCTTTTTCAAAATCAAAAGAGGAATTATATGCTGTGGAATATGAAAATTTTCTGAAATTTAAGTTTCAGTGCCTAAAGTATTGTGGGAACAGAGCCCTGCCTGCTCATTGAGTCCACGGCTGCTTTTGCCCTGACGTGGCTGAGGTGAGTAGTTGCGACAGAGACCTCGTGGTCAGCAAAGCCTAGAATATTTACTATCTGATTCTTGACAGAAAAAGTTGGCCAAGCCCTGAGTGAGAATTGAACTCCCGGCAGCTTTTGCACAAAGGGTAATGATATAAGGTCATTTCCAAAGTTAAGAAAAATCTCAGCCTGAACTATGGTGGCACAGTGGATAAAGCGTTGACCTGGAACGCTGAGGTCACCTGTATGAAACCTCGGGCTTGCCTGGTCAAGGCACATATGGGAGTTGATGCTTTCTGCTCCTCCCTCTTTTCTCTCTTTCTCTCTCTCCTCTCTAAAATAAAATTTAAAAATAAAAAAGAATAATCTCATGCTATCTAAGCATTATGGTGTATCCTATTATTTATTATAAATGACTTGGTTTAATTGCCACTTTTCTATGTTTATATGGGTTTTTGAATATTCTTCTCATGTTCCTTAGAAGGTTCTGAAGGGAGATTAGAGCAAGTGTGGTGTGAAGTAGCAGGTCTAGGAGATGACAGAGTTAGATGGTCTGGATTCCAATTTGAGTCCCACCACTAACAGAGTGGGACCTTAAACAAGCTGCTTAACTTTCCTATGCATCAGTTGCATGATCTATAAATTGGGAACAATAAAAAATACTTACCTAACAGATTTTTTTCCCCTGAAGATTAATTAAAAGATATAAAAGAGTGCTCATTCTTATTAGTGAGCCACAATCATTAGTGAGAAATGTCACAGCACTTACAGTTCTTTTTTTACAGGGACAGAGAGAGCCAGAGAGAGCGATAGAAAGACAGGAACGGAGAGAGATGAGAAGCATCAATCATCACTTTTTCATTGAGACACCTTAGTTGTTCGTTGATTGCTTTCTCATATGTGCCTTGACCGTGGGCCTTCAGCAGACCGAGTAACCCCCTGCTTGAGCCAGCGACATTGGGTCCAAGCTGGTGAGCCTTGCTCAAACCAGATGAGCCCACGCTCAAGCTGGCAACCTCGGGGTCTCGAACCTGGGTCTTTCCACATCCCAGTCTGACGCTCTATCCACTGCGCCACCGCCTGGTCAGGCTACAGTTCTTTTTAAAGTCTATGGACTTTCAAACTATAGTTTAAGGATCAGCGATGAGTGATGCTGGCTAATTTTTATGATGCTTCTAATGAAGACAGTTGGCTTGTTTATTTTAAAACAATCTTTGGCAATAAATACATAACTGGCTGTTAAATCACACTAAAATCTCTCTAGAGAAAAACCATCACAAAGATATGATGTAACTTCATTTTCTAGAATGTAGACACAGATGGGGCCAGCAAGGTAAGCAGGATGTGCTGTTCTGTTGAACATTAAAAGATGATTCTTATAGCAGCAAAATATGGAGCAGAGGGTTAAAAGAGTTAAAGACACATTAACCGCGACAAACAACCACAACAGAATACAAGAGTTAGGTAGTGGCTGTTAAAAATTAGTCTGGACAGGCCCTGGCCGGTTGGCTCAGTGGTAGAGCGTCAGCCTGGCGTGCAGGGGTCCCGGGTTCGATTCCCGGCCAGGGCACACAGGAGAAGCGCCCATCTGCTTCTCCACCCCTCCCCCTCTCCTTCCTCTCTGTCTCTCTCTTCCCCTCCCGCAGCCAAGGCTCCATTGGAGCAAAGATGGCCCGGGCGCTGGGGATGGCTCCTTGGCCTCTGCCCCAGGCGCTAGAGTGGCTCTGGTCGCAACAGAACAATGCCCCGGAGGGGCAGAGCATCGCCCCCTGGTGGGCAGAGAGTCGTCCCCTGGTGGGCGTACCGGGTGGATCCTGGTCGGGCGCATGCGGGAGTCTGTCTGACTTTCTCTCCCTGTTTCCAGCTTCAGAAAAATACAAAAAAAAAAAAGATTAGTCTGGACAGCAGTCATGAATTTTTTTCAGAGGTATTTTATGATTGTCAGTTAAATACCAAGATACTTAATGTTTTCCTGTGCATTATATTATTTTGAACTTTGATCTAAATTGTACAAGTAGAAATTAGAGAGTATTTTAAATGGGTGTTAAGAATGTGATAAAAATGACCTTTTTTTTAAATAGAAAATTCACTGGTATGGCAATCCCACTTTTTAAAGTGACCTTCAACTGTAGAAAAAATGAGGCATCTGGTGCCCTGGGCGAGCACCAGTGTTCTTTGAGTTGGCCAATCCTCTAAACTCACGGAGACTGCCAGGAAGAATTCACCAGCTTCTACAAAGCTTGCTTTGTAACCTCCAACCTTTTGAGTAATGGTCAATCTCACAATGTAACAAAGAGGGTGATGACTTCTGCTTGAGAAGTCACAAACACCAGCTGTTTCACCAGTTCGCTGTGTGACCTTCAACAAGCCACGTACCTCTCTGACCTCGGTTTTCTCTTCTGACAAAAGAGTGGAGTTGACTGGTTAGACCTTAGGTTTCGTCTAAATTATTAGATACCATGACCTTTAAGTTGCAAACCCGCGGCATGACTTTTGTCATTTTGTCATTTCTGCTACTATATTTGGTCAACTCTTGAGGGTCCATAGCAGAGGCAAGTGCAGGGGAAAGAAATGGGTCAAATGACAAAGGCAAATTACAGATTTTCTAAGACCTTCTTTGTCCTTTCGTGAAGGAAATTGTAAAAAAACCAATAAGATTGGTTTCAATTTAATCTTTCTACCTTCTATTAAACATTCATTATGGCCCAAGCTGAACATGACGTGGTCCTTGAAGGTAGAATTGCTTTCTGTATTAATTGATTGTACAATGGCCAGGAAGGAATCTGAGAGAACATATAAACAGACCCTTTTAGTTATGTAATCTCTACATTCATGATGTTTTAAAATCACAATTCGGCACACCTCATTTCTGTTCCCACCCTCATCTCTTCCTAACTGCCCACCCACCTCTAACTTCAGTCCAGCAAATCTGCTACTCTCCTTCACCTTTATGAAGGTCAGACTATTTTTTATACATTAGGACATGACACTAGCCCTAAGGGACATGGGGTGACCATAGCCACCAGTTGCAATCACATTGCCTTAAAAAGACAATAATAAAGATGGGCCCATGCAGAGGGGCTTACCCCAGTCCTGTAAAGAGCTGCACTTCTCATATTTGGGAGCCTGTAATACCTCAATTTTGAAGCAGAAAAAGAATAAATATCCTCAAAGAAAAGTGTAGTCTTGTGATGAGGACTACTACTTCACAAACTGTGTATTGGGGGCAACAACTGAACAAGGTGAGAATACTCAAAAGGCATATCAGACCTTATTTTATTTTTAGGGAGGGAGAGAGACAGGAAGGGAGAGAGAGAGGAAAGAGAGGTGAGAAGCATCAACTCGTAGTTGTTTCACTTTAGTTGTTCATTGATTGCTTCTCATATGTGCCTTGACCAGGAGGCTCAAGTCAAGCCAATGACGCCTTGCTGAAACTAGTGACCTTGGGCTCAAGCCACAGCGACCCTGGGCTTCAAGCCAGTGCCCTTGGGATCATGTCAATTATCTCACACTCAAACCAGCGACCTGGCAGTTTTAAGCCAGAGACCTCAGTGTCCTGGGTTGACACTCTAATCGCTGCACCACCACAGGTTAAGCAGCAAATAAGACTTTAAAAGGTGAATTACTATTTCATAAAAGCAATAAAACCAGAAAGTAGTACCTGCATTCCCGAGGATAAGGGTTACCTCCAGAAAAGTGAGAATGGGTGGCTTAGAGCAGGACCATCCTTTCTGAAGAAGTAATGTACTTCTCATCCTTGAAAACACCTTTAAACCCTATCCTAGTCTATACATTCCACAAGGGCAGGGATTTTTTTTTTCTTTTTTAGCTTTGTTGTCATTGATATTGCCCAAGTACTCAGAAAAGGTTTGATACACAGTAAGTGCTCAGTAAATTTGTTGACTAAATGAATAATGCTAACACCCAAGAAACTATCTCTTTATCTGTGGCTTGCCAAAATCCCAAGTCACATGAAAGAGGGTCAGGTGCCAGCAGAGATCAGTGCCCTGGGTGGTATCTTAGGTCAGTTCTTCAGGAGATACTCTGGGGTGGAGGCTTACTTAAAGTTTGTTGGGCAGTGATTGTGGAAAAAGTACCTATGGGGAAGTAAAGGAAGTAGGATGCCCCAGCAACCTTAGATGAGCCTATGGGGAGTTTTGGGACGTGAGGTGGCTTTAAGTCATTCTGCCCTAAGGAAAGGGGACCAGTCCTATATATACCCCAATCCACCTGTCACTGCGTGTAGGCTGCCCCCGGTGGAGTATATGACCTTGGTAAGGTGGCTTTCTTCAGCAGAGGGCAATTCCTAGAGATGGGCCAGCCACTCACACTTCCAGCAGTTGGGAAGATGAGTGTTTCATCGTGAACGTGGGCTCTGGGCAGTTTCATAGCATCCACACAGTGGGCTTTCCCTGTGAGTTTGGAGGAGGAAAGAGTTCTGACACCTGAGTATCATACACCAGAGCTGGTTACCTTGAGAGAGAGAGAGAGAGAAACAAGAAGGGAGGGACAGGGAGGGGAGAGATGAGAAGCATCAAATTGTATTTGCTTCACTTTAGTTGTTCATTAATTACTTCTAATACGTGCCTTGACCAGAGGCTCAAGCCAGTGACTTTTGAGCTCAAGAAAGTGACCATGGGCCCTGGCTGATTGGCTCAGTGGTAGAGCATCGGCCTGGCGTGCAGGAGTCCCGGGTTCGATTCCCGGCCAGGGCACACAGGAGAAGCGCCCATTTGCTTCTCCACCCCTCCCCCTCTCCTTCCTCTCTGTCTCTCTCTTTCCCTCCCACAGCCGAGGCTCCATTGGAGCAAAGATGGCCCGGGCACTGGGGATGGCTCTGTGGCCTCTGCCTCAGGCGCTAGAGTGGCTCTGGATGCAACAGAGCGATGCCCCAGAGGGGCAGAACATCGCCCCCTGGTGGGTGTGCTGGGTGGATCCCGGTCGAGTGCATGTGGGAGTCTTGTCTGACTGCCTCCCCGTTTTCAGCTTCGGAAAAATGAAAAAAAAAAAAAAGAAAGTGTCCATGTTATTATGTTGATGATCCTTTGCTCATGCTGGTGACAGTGTACTCAAGCCAATGAGCTCACCCTCAAGCTGGCCTCCTTGAGGTTTCCTACCAGGGAAGGGACCTCAGACAAGATCCCTCTAATATCAACATTTTCTTCTTTCTGAAAACCCACTTAGGACTTGAGAGCAGGGCTGGGACTGGCTGAGGCAAGCAGGGCATCCTTGCATAACTGAGGGCAAGTGCCTCCTGTAATCTTACACCCTGGGCGCTCTGCTTGCCTTGGGGAGAATTTTGTACACTGAAGGTGGAGGCCCAGGTGAAAAGGTAAAAATCTTAACTGAGTGCTTGGAGCTCCACTTCTCATCTGCTTCCTTTTTTATGTGGTTTTGGTGTGGACTCTACCTTTGATAAAACATACACTCACACCAGTCTGCCTGCTTCTTCCTCAGCCTCCCCCACACTCATCCACCTCCACTCAGCTGCCATCACGGGGCCGCCCAGGCTGTGGTTGAGGTCACCTTCCCACACGGTGTCCTGCTGTTCACTTTCCTGTCTTCCTGGAGCACTGGCCACTTGGCCTTTCCTAGAATCTGTCCTGCTTCTTTTCCTGGCATCAAATGCCATACTCATGGTCTCTGCCATTCGTGTCAAAACCCCGCCTTTCACTTTCTGCAGTAAACATCCTAAGTATAGGGTAATTGTGGGCAGATTGGACTGGACTGGCCTTTTCCCTTTGTAAGAGATGATGTTGGGTGGCAAGGTGGAGGTTGGGAAAGGTGTGAGTGGAGGGAGTAGGCTAAAAAGCAAGACAATGCCACCAAAGTTAGAAACCTTTGTTTTTTTAGCAATTGTGGGACATCAAGACTGCCCCTCTCTCTAGAAGTTGAAATAAAACCTAGAAAACTCAGAGTAAATAGCCTTCTGTCCTGTATTTTACAAGGTCCCACTGCTTTGCTTGCAACCAAAGTCCTTCACAGATACTGATTTCTAGCTGACACTCTGGGTCACTACTCTACCCAGATGGATGGAGAATAGATGCTGTTTCCTCATCATCTTTATTATATGCGGCTTAAGTGTCTGTTTGTCGCCGATTGCTTATTGGTTGCTTGCGTAACTGTACTAGCCAATGGGGTGAAGTTGCCACGGCATTCAAATAGTCCCACCTTCTGGCATGCCACCTCACAAATTGAGGTTAAAGATTGGAGCAATTATTATGCTGTTAAGAAATCTTAACACCAGAAGGGGTCTTTGCAATGGTACAAGACTAGAGGTTCTCCAATTGAAAAATAATGTCATAATAGCTAAGTCTTTGACTGGCTCCTCTAAAGGTGAAATACATGTCATTCCAAGAATTGATTTGGCTCCATCTCAAACAGGGTTGCCGTTTCAATTGAGACGTAGACAATTTCCTGTAAAACTTGCCTTTGCTATGACCATCAATAAGTCTCAGGGCCAAACGCTTAAGCGTGTTGGCATTTTTTTACCTGAGCCTGCATTTGGATGTGGTCAACTTTATGTTGCCTGTTCAAGAGTTCGTGAAAGAACGGATGTAAAATTAAAAATAATTGATGGTCCTCTGCAAGGCAAGCTTAAAAATGATGGAAAGATCTACACAAGAAATGTTGTGTACAAAGAGATCTTTGACATGTGAATTAACATTTTATTATTTAAATCACCTTTATTTATTGAGCTAGCGGTGGCTCTTAAGAAATGTACCACCAGTGGTTTCCTTCATTGCACTCTACTTTAAGCAATTAAGCAAGTAGAAGGGGGAAACCCCGTGGGGCAGTAAGCAAAGGGGCGTCCTCGCCGCCTGCCCTGGGTAATTCAGTTTGAATTAGCAGACACCTTTGCACAAATCATTTTAATTACAATTTATAATATCTAGAACAGCGGTCATTTCGTATGACCACCGGACTTTCTAGTGACTTATAACAGAGCCTTGGGTGGGGAAGGCCCCGTCAGGGTTCCTGTCACTCATTCTCCTGCCTCCGGCTACATACTGCTCTACAGGGAGAGCCTGGGCTCTCTTGCCTTGCCTTAAGTGGCCCTTGCTCATTCACACTGAGTCCAGTGCTGAGCAACTCCATGAACACGGGACAGGAAGGGAACACCTTTTCGAGATCCGGATTAGATGTCATATACTCAAATGCAAGACCAGTTTCTCTTGTCTTGTCCATGTGTGAAGGGAATAGAAAATACAGTAGGCTGCAGAAAGACCAAAGGGAGAGCTAGAAGTTGCAACCAAGACAATTGAGTTCAAAGATGAGGGCACATGGCTCTGTGTGATTCATGGACCAACAACATCAGCTTTGCTTGGAAGCTCAGTAAAAATGCAGAATCTCGGGTTCGAGCCCAGACCTACTGAATCAGTTTCTATATCAAGATCTCCTACGGACTCATTTGTACAGTAGTTCACTCTTCTATGGTTTTGCATAATGTGGTTTTAGTTACCCGCAGTCAAGCTCGGTCTGAAAATACTAAATGAAAAACTCCAGAAATAAACAATTTATAAGTTTCAAATTGCATGATGTTCTGAGTATTGTGAAGTCTCATGCCATCTTGCTCTATCTGTCCAGCCCAAGACGTGAATCATCCCTTTATCCAGCGTCTTCACACTATATTCACTTCCCACATTAGTCACTTGGTAGCTGACTCGGTTATCAGAATGTATTGTGTTCAGGAAGTCTTCATAGGAGCCTAACACTATGTCACAAGGCCTCCGCCACTCACCTCTCTTCATCTCATCACACAGGTGTTGGGTCATCTCACATCACTCAAGAAGAAGGGTGAGTATAGTACAATCAGATATTCTGAAATAGAGACCACATTCCCATAACTCTATTTTTAGAATATAAATTTTCTTAATGTTTTAAATTTTTTTTATTGATTGATTTTAGAGAGAGTGAAAGGGAAAGAGAGAAACATTGATTTGCTGTTCCACCCATTCATGCACTCATTGGTTGATTCCTGTATGTCCCCTGACTGAGGATCACACCTGAAATCCTGGTTTATCTGGATGACTCACATAACTCTTATTGCAGTATATTTTTATAATTGTTCTATTTTATTATTAGGTATTGTTTATCTTTTACATATAAATTAAACTTTATCATAGTTACATATGTGTAGGTAAAAACAGTATATAGTTTAGTACTATCCACGGTTTCAGTCATCCACTGGAGGTCTTGGAACATATCTCCTGCAGATAAGGAGAAAGTACTGTACATTAATGTCTGAGAAACACTAACCTAGAGCTTATTCTCCATAGTCACTGTGATATTTAGGGCAAGAACATCTACCCAGAGTGAAATTGTATGTCAAAGAGTCTAAATCTGTCCCTGCACCACACACACTCAGCTCCAGAATTATTCCAGCGATCCGAGACAGCACGTCGATTCTGAAGGAGGTGACAGTGTACCTGCAGGGGGTTGATCCATCTGTTTTGCTCACAATAGAGGGGCCCTTCTTATCCACGTACCTGTGGCCCTGCCGGCTGCACCCCCAACAGCACCCTACTTTGGAGCTCTATTGGCACTTAGTACAAACAGGGAACTTCATTTTCTTGGGTAGCAATGTGTTTTTTTTTTTCTTCTTTATGTGTGTGATTCATTTGGATTGTTATTTTTCTAACAAGAGGTTGTTTTTGTGTCTCTGAATGACACCCTTTTGGCCCCTGTCACCCCAGCTCCTTTGATGCAAGGATTCTGTTTTTAAGCATCAGGGTTCTGCCACCCAGACCTGGTGAGGCATATTTAAAGCTGTTTAAATTGACAGACCAGGCAAACAGGATTAACTCTGTGGGCCAGAAGGGGAGGTTGGGGGGGACAGGGGGAGAGCCACAGAATGGTTTACATGGATGAGCAGGAGGACAGCCGGCTGGGCTGGGAAGGGGGCTATCCCTTGAGCCGGCCAAGAATTCTCGATCTGGGAGGTAGGCAGAGAGCTTGCAATCTGCCCATGATTGGATTAGACATGGTGTGAAATTCGGAGCAGGGTTGCACGCTGCTGAGGCCCCACCGAGGCCCCACTGAGGAGACTGTGTGGGGATGCCTGTCCTTGCCCCAGCAGGCCTTGGAGACAGCCTCAGTGTCACCGTCCTCAGAAGCGCCCCACCGCGAGGCCCCTGCGTCTCCCTGTTCTCAGGGAGAGCAGAGGCTGCCCTGGCCCTGGTCACGGGGCCTCGTGCCCCTGGCCTCTCACAGTGGCCGCACAGCCTAGGAATGAGAAGCCTCATCTTTCAAGCCGCCGGGGCCTGCACAGCTCTCTCTCCATGTCTTAATTCATTTTTACTTTGTCTTTTTTTCTCGTCTTCCTATTTATTATTTATTTATTCTCTCTCTTGCTGTCTGGTTCATTTGGCCGGATTCCCACTCCACCTGGATTTGTTCAAGAGCCCAATTCCACTTGTGTTTTCCTCCTTTTCAGGGATTTGGAAGTTCTGATTAACAACTTTGAAGATTTCGAAACTTTTCCCTGAAGCCTAATCAAGCAACTGGGGCTGGAGCGGGTTGGGGGTGGGTGGGGCAGTGGGACGAGTGGGGGGGGGGGGGTTACCGCTTCGGAGATGACAAGGTTTAAACCTCTCTGGCAAAGGCAATAACACCAGGTGCGAAAATAAAAAGCAATGCAGGGAGCGGTGAGGAGAAGATGAAGTTGAGGAGATGGAAGGGGATTTTAATGGATATTCCCAAACCCTACTCAGCTTGTGGCTGGTGTTAGTGACAGAAACCGATGGCCGCAGTCGGACACTGGATCCCAGGCAAAGTGCTGAAGCCAGTCATCTCTGGACTTCCCTCAGACTCTTCTCATAAAAGAAAAATAGGAAGAAATGCCTCTACATCTTCTTGCCCATCCAGAGAAGTCCTTACTTCTAAAGCTCTGCCTCCTTAGCTACTGCCCAAGTACAACTGGTCAAGTGTTCTTTCTTCTTGGTCTCTGTTTCACTGTGTTTGAAGCAGGGAGGTTAGTGATTACATCCCCTTCAACTGCCTTGAAAACTTACCAATCTCTTGATGTAGGAAAATCCTCCAAAGTTCATCTAGTTCTATAGCCATAACACTCCAGAGCTAGATAAGATCAGAGAAGCAGTCTCCACTTTACTTTGCAGATGATGGAACTAAGAACCCTTGGTCCCAGTGTTACTTTGGGGTGTCCAACCATCTCTCCACCTTCCCCTATTAAATGACCAGTCTTCTTTCTCAGTAAGGGAAAGCTTAAAATATAACTAGGTCTCTTGCTCCCTGTGCAGTGTTTCCTCCTCTGCTGTCTACTGCATCCATGACTCGGCTTCCAAGGACCCCTGAGTATGGTTCTCAACAAACCACACAAGAGGTGTTCTTTCTGTGACACCAAGGAAAGCACCTGTCACAGAGGCACCTTTCTCCCTCCCACTCTCTATTCTTTCTTGCTCTGAGTGCATGCATGTTCATGGCCTGATTTGGCCCAGGCTCAGATGCAGCTGAACTTGATCTCTTAGTAGGAGTCTATAAGGCTTCGTTGGTGCTTGTTAAAGTGGATAGCTTGTTCTAGTCAATAGATTTCATAGTGTGTGCCAGTTTGGGTCCATCTGCAGTGTCTACCCAGGTTCTGTGTTAACAAGAATTCTGAGTTCAAGTGTGAGTTCACATGGGAAGAGTATTGGCACTGGGTGAGGTGTCTGTTGTGGGTGATGGAGACATTTAAGCTATGGCCTCTGAACTTGTCAGGGAAAGAGGCAAACTGAACATTATATCCCTAAACTTGCTCCAGCCCCACCCACATTCCCAAAGCCAGTCTTTCTTCTTTCTAAGGAGGCTTCCTCCCTGTCCTGCTGTAGCTGCAGCAAGCAGACTCAGGGTTTCTCTGGCCTTTGCACGGCCATTGCGATGAGCGATTTTCTAGTACAGAGGAGAAGTTTTTTGAACCCTTCCATTCCCACTGTGCAAAAATATTAATAAATAATAATAGAGACAGTCCATGGGTCTTATTCAAAACGTCGTCAAATTCTGTGGGCATTTTTTAACCACAGAACTCCAAAGACCGCTCGCATCAGTTCTTCCCCTCCCTAGTCTTGCATATGTTCCTCCCATCCAGAGGGGGAGACAAAGTCTCTTTTCCTTCCCCTTGATTTGGGCTATCCTTTGACTTGCTTTGACTCATGGAACTTGGCAGAAAGTACTCTCTGTTATCTTCTAAACCCAGGTCTTCAGAGAAATGATTGTTTCTGCTGCTTCTCTATGAAAGCCAGCAAGGATGTAGGAAGTGCAGCTAGCCTAGGCTCACACACTGTGAAGGTAGCCACGTGGAGAGGCAATGTGGAGGAGCACTGAGGTACCAGACATATGACTCAGATGCTTTTGGCCTTTGATTCCAGCCCAGGCATCAACCGAATGCAGCCATGTGAATGACCCCAGATGACACCTCATGGTCAAAAAACTGTCCAACTGAATCCTGACCAAATTTCTGATGCACGAATTGTGAAAAATAATAAATTATTATTGTCTTAAGCCACAAAGTTTTGGGATGGTTTGTTACATAGCAGTAGATCAGTTGAAACTTAGTTTTTTGTAATCATGAACATGGCCTAATACCAGTGGAAGCCATCACTTCTTTGGTTATCTTGTTTAGCTCTTCTCTGGGTGACAAGCTAGAGATTGCCTACAAAAAAATAATGCACGGGGTAAGCTGAGTCCATGAGTCATTGTAACTTGTTTCAAAAGTCAATCTGTCACCTGATTGCTGAATGCACTACAAAAAACAATATAACAGCTCCCATCCTCAGCACTGGGAGAATCACCTGGCTTTGTTGACATGGTACAGGGAGGCTCAGGATAGTGTTGGATGCTATGGTACAGCTTTGGTGGAAAGGAAAGGTAAGTCCATCACATTTCTTTCATGCACACTGCCTGATGTTGTTTCATTCAGTCCTGGTTTCTTTCATTCCTTTACTACCTGGGCTGTGTGCCAGTCCAAGCGCCATACAGTTTCAATTACCTGCAGGTGATGTCTAGCTCATCACTAGAGTCTCAGGCTTCATATATGTTCTCAAAAAGTCCCATCATTCTTCCCAGAGGAGTTCTGGAGTAAAAGCCCTCTTCACATCAGCTGCCAGAGTCTGATTAGATCTTGTGTTCTGCCCATGGTCCTCAGAGCTCGATCCTGCATTCTATAACCATGGGAATTCACAAGCATTTAGGGTGCAGTTGAACTCAGGAAGGATTCCCCAAGGAATCGCTGGGGTGTGTTATCAGGCAAGTAAACCTCCGATGGTTCAGTAACATTATTTTCTTTCTTTTTTTTTAGAATTGAGATATAATCAAAATATAACAGGCCCTGTCTGGTGGCTCAGTGGATAGAGTGTCAGCCTGGCATATGGACATCCCAGGTTTGATTCTGGGTCAGGGCACACAGAGAAAGCAACAATTTGCTTCTCCTTCTCTTCCTTTCTCTCCCTTCTCTTCCTCTCTCTTTCTCTACCTCTTCCCCTACTGAAGCCAGTGGCTTGATTTATTTGAATGTGGTCCTGAGCCCAAAAGATAGCTCCGTTGGAATGCATCAGCCTCAGGCACTAAAAATAGCTCAGTACTCAGGCATCGACCCCAGATGGAGAATCTGGTAGAGGTGCTTGTAGGAATCTGCCTTACTATTTCCCCTCTTCTCACTTAAAAAAAAATGTACACACACATAACATTAAGTTAGTAACACTATTTAAACAGTATTCAGTAGCGCTAAGGCTTGAGAGAAGAAAAAAGCAAAATTATTTTACTAGTATGAGTTCAAGAGTACTTATTCTAAACAAACCTACATTCCTTCAACAGGAGACTGATTACATAAACCACAATATTATACAATGGAATAATAACAGTTATAGATAAAAGTGAAGTGGTTACCAGGGGGAAGGGTGTAAAGAGACAAATATAAAGTACTGGAAAATGATTTGACTTTGGGTGATGGGTATACAACATAATCAACAGTTCAAATGCTACAGAAATATTTACCTGAAACCTATGTACTCTTATTGATCAATGGCACCCTGTTAAAGTTAATTTTCTAAGTAAAATTAAAAAAAATAACAGCTATAAAAAAGAATAAAGAGCCTGACCAGGCAATGGAGCAGTAGATAGAATGTCAGATTGGGATGCCGAGGGCCCAGGTTCAAGACCCTGAGGTCGCCAGCTTGAGCACGGGCTCATCTGGTTTGAGCAAAGCTCACCAGCTTGGACCCAAGGTCACTGGCTCGAGCAAGGAGTTACTCAGTCTGCTGTAGCCCCCTGGTCAAGGCACATATGAGAGGGCAATCAATGAACAACTAAGGTGTCGCAATGCACAACGAAAAACTAATTATTGATGCTTCTCATCTCTCTGTTCCTGTCTGTCTCTGTAAAAAAAAAAAAAAGATAAAAAGAAAAGAATAAAGAAGTTTTAAAAATATATTGATATGAAAAGGTATCAAATAAACACTTTCATGTCTTATAAAAAAAAGGTTCAAAATGTGTAAATAATGTGCTTTCTTTTTATCTAAAGGGCAAGGACAACAATAATGTATATTTACACGTATTTGCATTTTCATAAAGAATTACTGAAAGAATACACATTTAATGAATAACAGTTACCTCAGGACAGAGGAGAGAAGAAAGAGGAGCAAAAGGGTAAGTTGATGACATGATGAATTGAAATTTATCATAAAATTTTTTGTTGTTTTGATTTTTGGACCACGTGAGGAGGAAATGTCAGGAGGAAAAAGGATACGCATGTTGCCTGATTTGATTGAAGAATAACACAAGAAGAATAAACAGGATCAGAAGCTTTGGATAGAACTATGCCTATTGAAGTTGCCAGTATGAACAAAGAGCTTGATAATCATAGGAAGGAGGCTAGGTGAAGGGGAAGCTTTATCACGGTTTCCAAGAAGCCGAAGAAGCAGGCAGGTGCCTGAACTGAGAGGTAGAGGTAACAGGCTTCCGTAACCGAATGTTACGTTAGACTTCAAGAACAGCTAGAATGGGTTTCCATCTGGACTTAGGAATCACACACTGATTTATGTGAATTTTGACTGATCTTTCAAATGATTCCATGATAATTATTCTAATCCAGATGTTCCTTGATGGTGAGAAAAAGTTCCTCTCTTTCTAGCTGTGTTGCTGAGAGTCCTAACTGAGGGTACAAAGTGGGAGATCTGAAGCTACTTGGGTAGCTTCAGCCAAGTCCCTGTGGTTCAGAGGGACTTGGATATGAAAATTGAAAAGGGGGGGCCTGACCTGTGGTGGCGCAGTGGATAAAGCGTCGACCTGGAAATGCTGAGGTTGCCGATTCGATTCGAAACCCTGGGCTTGCCTGGTCAAGGCACATATGGGAGTTGATGCTTCCTGCTCCTCCCCCTTTCTCTCTCTCTGTCTCTCCTCTCTTTCTCTCTCTCTCTCTCTCCCTCTCTAAAATGAATAAATAAAAAATTAAAATAAATAAATAAAAGAAAATTTCATTTAAAAAAAAAAAGAAAATTGAAAAGGGGGGAAATAAATTGTTCTCATTAAATTGGCATTTCTCTCTGCCTTTTAAAAATATGCTATTGTAATGTCCTTGACAGCAGAGACATAGCCATCTAACCCATTTCAGTTATGACTTGTTGAATGAATGAATGATTTGAATGATTTAAAACCAATTAAAGATATTTTATTTGAAGTTATTTGAAAAGTTATTGGCAGTTTCCTATTCAGAGTATTTTCTGAAGCAAGGAAAGCTTGAGGCAGTTTCTAACCTGGGGGGAAATGACACAGTCGCCAGTAGAGGGCAGTGGTGCCTTTATCAACCCAGAGGGCACGAGCACGTGTGAGACGGGAGTGCACAGCCTTCTGTCTCCAGAGTCAGCTTCTTCCTGCTGCTCCGTCAAGACAGAAGGTTCTGCCTTTGGTCAATGCATGTACCTCAGTGATGGACAGTTGACGTCATAGTCCTTGACCCACAAAGCCCTTCAGCTCCACTCGGTGAACCCACTGTGTGCTGGAATGAACTTGAATTCTACATTAATACCTTCTTAATAACATTCAGAAACCATGGGGATTGTTTTCTGGGAAAAGAAGACACCGCCTCCTGCCCGCTTCCCCTCGGGGCCTCTGACCCCTCTTTATCTCCTGACAGGCACCATATCTAATCACGGAATGAAGGGTAGCCTCAGCCAGACCTGGGCTCTTTCCGGGTGGAGGGAGCAGGCAGCGACAAGCACTGGGCCATGATTGTAGGCTGCTCAAATATTTCAGGGTACAAAGAAGCAGCTGTCGAGCACTTGTGTGGGGTGGGAGCAGCAAGCCAGACTGAGGATTGGCCGGCACAGCTCCTGCCATGAGAACTTCTCATTCCCCTGGGGCCCCTCATTCCCAGCCAACTGCCTTCAGATCAGCACTAACTCGGTTGCTTTCCCTACATTCCTTTCCTCAGAACTTGGTCTCATGCGAGGAATAAATGTGTGCTCCAGTGTGCTCTACCTACAGATCCTGGGACAGTCCTTCAACCCTGAGCTTTATGGGCTTTAGTTATCTTATCCGATAAACAGGAGAAATGGATTCACCAGTTTGCCACTTCTAAACCTGCTCATGTGTGTGCAAGGCCCTGTGTGCACACCTAAGTGCCGGTATCCAGTGCCTCCATGCTCCTGAAGGGCACAGATCATCAAACTGGCGGGACACGAGGTACCTAGCGGAGTCAACCAGTGACCCATTGAGACAATAAATTCCAGAAAGTCAGGTAGGCCTAAAGGTCTGAGTGTGGTATGGAATATAATGAGGGCATGTTACAGGTGTGAGAAAGGAAAGGGACAATCCTTGCAGTGTCTAGATAATACATGTACTTAACATTTGCGTAACTGCTGACAGAGTGCTTCCGTGCCCAGCACCTCCAAGCGGGGTTGTGAGGCAGACCAGAGTGGCGACAGCCCCATGGTAGAGATGAAATTGACGCAAACACAGGGTAGTGACCTCCCCATGGTTACAGTGTGCTTCCTTCCGAGACCGTCCTCCTGGGAAAAATAGGGAGAAGGCACTTGAATCAAAGAAGGTTCCCAGGCTTCACAAGAGATGACAAAAAGCTCAATTTGGAGGATTTGGGCAAGGCTTTCAGGGATGGGAGATCTTCAGAGGCACCTCACCACCCAAACACTGTGGGTGAGAAGGTGCTCATGAGCTGTGAGCCTGGGCTGCTGCAGAGCTGAACAGAAGAGCAGAGGAGGAAGAAGCCATGGGTCTTGCTTTCCAGGAACACAGACAAGAGGCCCCTTGGGGCAGGGCTTCTTTTACTCAAGCGTCGCAAATAATTATATACAACCATCCGCCTAATGAGCCTGAAGGACACTACAGTACAAAGCAAGTATCATCTACTGCCCTCCCACCCCCCAGTAATGGAGAATGTCTCTCCTCCCTCTGATGTTAGACTGTCTCCCCCTATGGTCATTATTGGGAACCGGTAGGATTATTGCTGGATTACAGTGACCGGGGAGCCATAAAGGAAGGGGGGGAGGGAGAAAGTCACTGTAAAGGTAGGCACAGTCAATACATTGCTCTGTTCTAAAAGATTCTTTTCTTTTTCACAAAATCAATGGTTCACTTTTACTTTATTGATTTCCACTTTACTCTGAGTATTATTAGTATATTCATGCTTTTTCCCCCCTTTTGCTCAGCATTGAATTGGTCTTTTGTTTACCACTAGACACGTTATATTCAACTCATGGCCCTGAGGGGCTCTGGGCACTAAAGACGCAGCTGAACGTAGATGTATCTGATTTAAGTGCCAGCAGTAGAGGGCAGGTTCAGATTTAGAATACATTTATGGATACAAGTTTAAAAGCCCAGACTTTGAAACCATTTTTCGAGAATTTAAATCTTTTTTTTTAAAGATTCTTTTCTTTTAATATTTATTTTATTGATTTTAGAGAGAAGACGGGAGAGAGAGAGGAACATTGATCTGTTCCAGTAGGTGCCCTAACTGGGGATATAGAACCGGCAACCTCTACACTTCGGTCTTATGCTCTAGTTTAACCAACTGGGCTATCCGGCCAGAGCTAGAGGGTTTTAGAAATACTTTAAGAGACAGTTGACGGGGTATCCAACTCTCAGGTAAGAAATGCCTAAAAATTATAGTAATAATTACATTATCATGCCTTGAGGTCATACTTCCTAGCTAACAGTTTTCTTAAACATATTGTCTCATTTGACCGCCCCAAACCTAAGACACATACAAGGCAAGAATCATTACTATACTTTTACACTGAGGCCTAGAGCACTGAAGTGATTGGGCCAAGGTTACACAGCTGGTGCAGTGCTGACCTATTTCTGAAACCCAGTTTTCTTTTCAGGATGAGAAATGTTGGGAGGAGGAAGAGCCAGGTCCACAACATTGGCTTCTGAGCCCTCTCTGAGGGCCTTGCTGGGTTCCACTCCTGCTCAGGCCGGTACAGAGCTATCTAGGCAGGGCCAGGAGGCTGACAGAGGTTCCCCTTGGCTTCAGGAAGATTGCTTGGCCTCTCTGCACTGGAGCATCAGGAAGAGGGAAGGCACGACTGGGGGTGAGGGGAGGCAGTAGAGGAGTGCAGAAAGAAATGATGAAAACGTGGTGGATTGGGAATCCAAGGTCTTGGAGTCCAGGCCTGACCGTGCTTGCAGTTGTCACTTAGGGCAAGTCACTTCACCTCTCTGTGTCAGGTTTACCCTTCTAGCTCTAAAATGTTAAGATTGAATATTCATCAACGTTCACAAGCGTACACAGACATAAGAACACCAAACCCAGAATAGGTAGTTATTGAATGCTTATTATGCACAAGGTAATGGTAGTGCTTGAGAGGGTTGCAAGGTGAGCAGAAACCAGATGTATGCTTGACTTTCACTGTGAACCCAAACCATGGATGTTGGTATATCCATCTGTGTGTACCTAAAAGAGGGATGGAAATTTAGGATAGGTTATTCAGTGACTTGAGCTGGCAGGAACTGTTGAGTTCCCCCTCTAATGCTAGCAGCTATTAGCAAGCTAACAGAGCTAGCCTATATTTCTAGAGGCAGATAAAACATAGGGAGACCAAAAGCACAGGCTCCATGAACTATCGCCCATGCCAAATTTCCCAACAAGAGCTGAATTTGCCCTTAAGACACAGATCATACTAAAAGATAGCAAGTCTTTGAACTTTCCCTTCCTGCAATTGTGTAGCAAAATGACTAGAGATAAGAAGGGGTTAATACATGGTGGTAGTTTGCTGATAGGGATGGTTTTATGAGCCCTGGCAAGGTCAACATCTCCACTGCCCACTTCTGCCCAGTGTCACTGTGGAACGAGACCCTTCCTTTAACTTTTCAATTGCATCTGCCCTCCTCATCCCACCAAGAGGCAGGGTTGAGGGTGGAAGCCAGGAAGGAGAGAGAGCCATTTCACCTAAGACACAGAGAAGTTAAGCCAATTGTCTCAGCCCACACAGGAGATCAGATGCAGGGGTTCTGGCGCAGCTCTGGAATTCACGAGCTCCAGGCTTTGCTTCTAGGTGGATGTTTGTGTTTCCTCCAATGTTGGTTTCATAGTAGAAACTTTCAGTAGAAACCAGAGACCTGGCTTCTCTGAGGCTCACCTGTTGCTTTGGAATGTATTTATTTGTACATGGAGCCCATCTCAGCAGACTGTTCCCTTTCCTACAGCCAGAAGGCTGATGTGTTCACGTCACAGTCTCCACAGCAACTGGCTGTGATATTACAAACAGCAGATTGTGCCCTGAGGTAGATAGCAAGTGGCCCCAGCAGGTAGAGTGGGCCAAGCAAACTTCCTGTTTCCAAGCAAAGGTCTAAAAGAAGAAAAGTAAAGTGTTCCTTCACCCCTCTGCCCCTCAGACATGCTCTTTTCTGGAGCAAGAAATACCTTGCAAATTGAGATCTAGTCTTTTTCTTTCAGTATTTTTGCAAAGAGAGGCAAAAGTAATTGTTTTTCTTACTGATCGCCACACACACACACACACCCATCTTTCTGCCTCTAATTTACTCAAAAACTTGGACAAAGAAGGCACTCCAGTGCCCCTTAGCATGGTTATGACTGACCGTGGTGTCTAAGTATTTAAATGTGGGTTTTGGTCACGGTGGTGATGAGCCATCATGTGTCCATATCGAATCTGTACTGAATCATTCTCAAAGGAAAAGAAGAAAAATTAGAACTATGGAAAACCATACCTCTACCTGTCAACACATCTGTTTACCAAGAAGCTCAGAATACCTGGGGCCCTCTCATAGCACCTGAGTCCCTCTCGTATCACCTGGGGCCCTCTCATAGCACCTGAGTCCCTCTCGTAGCACCTGAGTCCCTCTGGTCACACCTGGGGCCCTCTCATAGCACCTGAGTCCCTCTCGTAGCACCTGGGGCCCTCTCATAGCACTGGAGTCCCTCTCATAGCACCTGGGGCCCTCTCATAGCACCCAAGTCCCTCTGTAGCACCTGGGGCCCTCTCATAGCACCCGAGTCCCTCTCGTAGCACCTGGGGCCCTCTCATAGCACCCGAGTCCCTCTGTAGCACCTGGGGCCCTCTCATAGCACCCGAGTCCCTCTCGTAGCACCTGGGGCCCTCTCATAGCACCTGAGTCTCTCTCATAGCACCTGGGGCCCTCTCATAGCACCAGAGTCCCTCTCGTAGCACCTGGGGCCCTCTCATAGCACCTGGGGCCCTCTCATAGCACCTGAGTCCCTCTCGTAGCACCTGGGGCCCTCTCATAGCTTGGCTCCAGTATCCCCAATAGCCTGACCATCAGCTTTCTACAACCTCCAGGCTGCCAGCTGATTAGGCCTTCTTCCAACCTATCACCCAGGCACTTTTATCTGCTTTTGGTGTTTCTCATGTCACTAAGCTTTGAGCCTCTTCCTATACCATGATATTATTCTAGAATATCAGAAATGGAATAGGGAGTTCAAAGGAACTAGAGGTGACCAAAAGGTGTGTGCCATGCAAGCCCTCTCCTAGTCCCCTTTACAACCACTTGCCTATGACTTCTTCTAAGTCCTGCTTCTAGGGCATGGCTATAGCTCACTGGGCATTCCCAGTGGGCCTTTTAAACAGTGAATTGAGGGGCTCAAAGAATTGAGCTAAGATACAAATCTTAATGTGTCTGAGTCAGAACCTAAGGGTTCTGTCTTTCATCCTTCAGTTGTGGACCATAACAGTAGTCACCCGAAACACCCGCATTTCATACAGAATATACTCTTGTCTATAGCCAACAACTAGAATATCCATATTCTTGGGATGGGGATGATTATTCATCACAATGCAAGGAAGGAGATACCTTAACAGTGGTTTGGAGAAAGAGAGACCCACCAGCATTCTCTGTCCTCGCCTGCACAAAGCTTCTCTGAAACACACTTGGCAGGGACCTCTTCTCCCTTGGTAGACCCACAGCACTTTACCTGAAACCTTCTCCAGGTATGTATCACCTTATATCATGTTCACAGGTCAGCTATGTCTTACCTGCCCTGCTAGACTTTATAAGCTACATGAAGATAGTCTATATCTGACCATTGTGTTATTTAGCATTGAATATTACAGTTGCTTAATAAACTAGAGTAAATGAATAAATGACTATGATGCAATGGGGTGTATGTGACTTCATTTTCTGGACTATTTCCATCCATTTTCTTTTTCCACTTCTTAAAAGGTTCTCATCCCAGCCTGTCACACAGAGGTATTGTTTCATACCCAGCAGCTGACTGATGTGTTGCTACAAGGATTTCCCCTCCACCTTCCCAATCATAAGTGGCCATGTGCATTATGTGCAATTGAGTCAACTCCGATTCTTGGTGACTCTATGAATGAATGAGGTCTCCAATGTCCTGTCTTCAGTCGCCCTGCTCAGTTCCTGTGGACTCAATTCTATAGCTTCTTTTATGAGTTTTAATTTATCTCATATTTTGTCTTCCTCTTTTCCTGCTGTCTTCTAAGTGGTACATGAAGGTTAATGTTACCTAAGCAGCTCCTTGGGGCAGTCACTTTCCCCCCAAAAAAGGCATTTCTTTTATTTTTCAATCAATAAAATTAGAGATCGCTGTTTGAGATTTTCTTAGGGTTCTAGGATCTATTCTTGAGCTTCAGGCAAGAAACCTTCTCTTCTAAGATGACTTGATCCTTTCTTCGATACAAATTAAAGATTATTCTAATACATCTCTAGAAATAGCTGTTCCTTCTAAATCTGCCTTATACTGTCTTCTTATAACAATTAGTTTTAGTTTTGGCTGCAACTGACAGAAACCCAAAATATTGTTGGTCTAGACAAGATAGAAACTTATTTCTCCATATCATAGAAGTTTGGAAGAGTTACTGCAGAATCCAGCATTGCAGATCCAGCACTAGGGTTGGACTGGGCACCCACCCCTATAGAGAGGGTTTATGACCTGTAAAAGAATATATAGATTGAATGGCAAGTTATACCCCATGCTAATGGTTGGGCCTCAGTGGTATAGATAGAGTGATGGGAGAGCTTCCTAAAGTCATTAAGGATACAAGATGCTTCTATGTGATCTGTTATTCTCAGAATCTCATTCCTACCTCATGGGTCAAAATAACTGCTAAGCTCCAGCCATCATGTCAGCGGTCCACTAGCAAAAACAAAAAGGTATTGTGAAAGAATATACTTCTTCCCTCTAAAGACAGTTCTTGGAACTTTCATAGGACACTTCCTCTCAATCTCACTGGCCACAAGGGAGGTTGATAAGTGTCACCTTTCTGCTTAAGTTATACATCTTAAATTTTAGGATTCTGTTCTTTTTTAAAGAAGAAGGGGATAATTACTACTGGGGACAACTAGCAGACTCACTTCACTTCCCATCTTAGAAACCTATTTTCTATTTTTGAGAGACCACTCTTCTCATTCTCAATGGTCAGGATTGGAAGAATCTCTGGGTCTACCTTTGTTCTTCATAAACCAGGACTTTAAATGGGGCTGGGGGAATCCAAGGTATAGTAGGCCAGGTGACCTTCTCAAAACACACAGCGAATTAAAGACACAGTGGTCCTGGCCCCCAGTTCCACAAGAATTAGCTCTTTAGGAAGCTCCTTTGGGTCTGAATCAGGAGCAGAGGCCATCATGGTGCAAGCATAAGTGCCGATGGATGCTGGGGTCAGGAGAGGCGGAGTCCTAGCCAAGAGTAACCTCAGGAAGCAATAGATAAGAAATCTGTGCCCAGTGGCACTGGGTTCCAGTGTGCTCATTCCAGGCACAGGACATGGACTGCAGCAGGCCTTGCTGGGGTCATCTTGCCCGAGTGCACTACCCTCCTCTTGAGGCAAGAACTGCAGCACACAGACCAGCCAATCCCCCTCAGGAAGCATGCAGTCTCCTACCGCTTGGCAGGTAGCTGGTCGCTGGGGACCATGAGAGGCAAACCACATGACTGCACCCATTTGTGGGGGCCCTGGGTTTCAGGTAGATGAATCCTGCCTGGGCTGGTGGCTACATGCAGACGTTCCTGTTATCATCCTGAATCTGGCCCAGGCCCTCCAGCTCTGAGGCGGCCTCCCTGAGTGGAACCTACCCTCCCACTGATGTTGTCTCCTCCACAGGGCCTCAGGAAAGGTATTTGGGCTGGCAGTGTGCCTGCCTCCTCTCCCCAGGTGCCGGGTCCTCTGAACATCCCACAGAGCAGGGGGTAATCGCTCCAGCTTTGAAACATCTTGTCTACACAGGGCAGTAGTATTCCAGGGAGACTGGGGTGCGTCAGGGATGGGACTCTTTGGAACTGGCAGGGAGAGTGCCAGCTTCTACTCAGAATAGAGTGAACATACAAGGGAAGAAAGCACCTGTCCTGACTGAGGTACCTATCTGAGGAAACAGGGTGACACTTGCTAAAATGGGGCAAATGAAACTCTTTCGGTATTCATCATTCAGAAATGTGTCTCCCTTCCACGGGTGAGGTGAGCACCTCCTATCTCTGGACAGTAAGTTATTCTGATTTCCCTTTCACAGATGAGACCACTGAGATCCAACTATTAGCTTGGAATGCCATTTGCCATCCAATCTATATATTCTTGCATGGTCATATACCTTCTCTAAAGGGGTAGCTGGGGCCACTCACTGCCCAGTCTAGCCCTTGTGCTGGCTCTGCAATGTTGGATTCTCCTTTTTTCTTTAGAAAGCCCATGGTTAGAGACTTAACCCTTCAGGCCAGTTAAGCTAGGCATTTTTATTATCAAACAGGGTTCTCTTTCTCATCCCCTTCTCCCCTCCCACTATTTCCTCTCTTCCTTCTTCTTCTTCATGAAAATGTCCTTTCTAAACAAATAAATCTTCATCTACAAGCCTGAAGTCTCCTCTGCTCCCCTGCCCAAGTCCTGTACCTCACTCTCCTCCCCAGAGAACACAGTATGCCAGTCTGGGGTTGCTCTCCCAGCCCTCCCTCAACCCTCCCCCAGCCCTCTCCCAGCCCGCCCCCAGCCCTCCCATACCCCTCTCCCAGCCCGCCCCTAGCCCTCCCATACCCCTCTCTCAGCCCTCCCCCAGCCCTCCCCCAGCCCTCACCTAGCCCTCCCCCAGCCCTCCCCCAGCCCTCACCTAGCCCTCCCCCAGCCCTCCCCCAGTCCTTCCCCATACCTCCTCCTGCCCTCCCCCAGCTCACATGTACGCATCCCCTTTTCCCTACAAGGTGACAGGCTGGCCTGGAGAAAGAGATGGGTTTTTTATTGATTGATTTTAGAGAGAGGAGAGAGAAAAAGAAAGAAAGGGAGGGGGGAGGAGCAGGAAGCATCAACTGCCATCTGTGCCTTGACCAGGGTAGCCCAGGGTTTTGAATCAGCAACCTCAGCATTCCAGGTAGATGCTTATCTACTGCGCCACCACAGGTCAGGCAGAAAGAGACAGTTTTGAGGTTACCCACTTTGTACCAGATACAGTTTTTTCCTCTTTTCTCTCCTCAAAGAATCCTCCAAAAATAGGTTCACTACAACCTTTATCCACTGTACTTTCCATTCTTTGTTACACAAACTTCACACCCCAAACCAAGGAGGCCAGGGAGAGGCCGCTTCAACAAGGAGAGCCAGTGGGCATCCACCCAGTGGCTGCGGAGGAGGCCTTTTCCAGGGTACAGTCCAGGATCACGGAGCCCGAGTTCCTGCAGAATAATATCCAGGGAGCAGGCAGCATAATGTTCTCAGGATGCTTTGGAGACATTGCTGCAGGCTGGAAGATGGCTGCACAACACCAACATTTTACCTGCAGACAGGTAAAATCAAATGTAGAGAAGCAGCTCTGCCCAAGGACACCCTGACTGACTGTCGTGCCAGTCAGGACCTTCTCGGGGCTCCGCAGAGAGGCACCCTGCTGGGAACCATGGTGTGACTGAGTCTCTCTTTTAGTTTTAGGAAAACATGATACAATAAAAAGACCATTAATGGTTGACATTAGGGCACCTGGGTCCCTGCTCTTCTTGCAAAGAACAGACCTTCATTAAGAACTTTCCAGGCAACAAAAGGAAAAAATAAACGAATGGGACTACATCACAATAAAAATTTTCAGCTTAGCAAAGGAAACCATTGACAAAGCAAAAAGAAATCTACTAAATGGGAGGAGATATTTGAAAATCATATATCCAGTAAAGGGTTAATGTCTAAAATGTATTTTAAAAATCATACAATTCAACAACAAAAATAATCCAGTTAAAAATAGCCAGAGGATCTGAGTAGACATTTTTCCAAATAAGACATACATATGACTAATAGGCATCTGAAAAGGTGCTCTGTGTTACTATTCATCAGGGGAAGGCAAATCAAAACCACAATGAGATATCACCTCAGAAAGACAAGAAATAACAAGTGTTGGTGAGGATGCAGAGAAAAGGGAACCCTGAGCACTGTTGGTGGGAATGTATATATATGAGTGCAGCCATTATAAAAAACAGTATGAAGATTCCTCAAACAATTCAATATAGAATTATCATCCAGCAATTCTGCTTCTGGCGCTTTCTAACTGAAGAAAATGAAACACTAATTCAAAAACATATATGCACCCCTGTGTTCATTGCAGCATTACTTAGAATAGCCAAGCTATGGAAAAAAAACTGAGTATCCATCAGTGGATAAATGAATAAAGAAGATGTGATATGTATGTTCAATAGAATATTACTTAGCTATAAAAGAAAAAGAAAAAAGAAGAATGAAATCTTGCCATTTGCAACGACATGGATAGACCTCGAGGGTATAATGCTAAGTGAAATAAGTCAGACCGAGGAAGACAAATACTATATGATTTCACTTATATGGGGAATCTAAAAACAAACTAAATGAAATAAAACAAAAACAGGCTCCTGGACACAAAGAATGGATTGTTTGCTGTCAGAAAGGAGGCGGATTAGGGAAGTGGTGAAGTGGATAAACGGGATCAAGAGGTACAAAATTCCAGACATAAAATAAATAAGTCATGGGGATATAATGTACATCCTGAGGACTACAGTCAACAATACTGTATTAACTCTGGTGACAGATGGTAACTAGATTTATTATGGTGATCATTTTGCAATGTATACAAATGTTGAAACACTATGTTGTAAACCTGAAACTGATATAGTATGTCAATTATACTTCAATTTAAAAAAAAAAAACTTTCCATGTCTTGGGTTATCTCCACATGAAAGATAAATGGGAAATAAATATATCTATTCCTCCCTGAGATTTCTAAGTTTAAAAAGGGTCAGATTTCAGAAGGACAGGATTAGGAATGAAAGTAGCAACATGCGATGGAAGAGCTGGTCTCAAATCCTGGTCCTTCTGCTTACTAACTGTGGTCTTTGGTTAGGTTCGTTTGTTTTGGTTTTTAGTGTCTCCAGATGTCCTTTCCTTTTCTTCTACTTTAAAGTAATTAAATTGACCTTAGAAAGTGGTTTTGAGGATTAAGTGAGATAATACTTATAAAAGGAGAGTTTGGGAACTGGCATATGAGGGGTACGTGTGAACAGTGGTTTAATAACCTATTGCCTCTTCTTTGAGAAGGGCATTTTCTTATCCCCATTAGTTTAATCCAGTGGACACCATGCATTTATTCACTTTTAAATAGATGTTTAAATTTAATGATTGATTTTAGAGAGAGAGAAAGGGGAGAGAGAGAAGCATTGGTGTGCTCTTATATGTGTCCTCACTGGGGAATGGAGCCTGCAACCTTTGGTATCAGGATGATGCTCTAACAACTGAGCTATCCTGCCAGGGTGGACTTCATGCATTTAAAAGAAATTAGAATTTTTTTCCACACTTCCAAGTCTTTTAGACCATCACCACTCCCAATCTTAGTGGCAAGCTAAAAAGTTTTTTAAAATGTTTATAATAATGGTTCATGGAGCAAGCGCTGAAAATGAAGTGGACAGCTGAGGCAATTTTCCAGATAATCTCCACCCCAAATCGGGTAATGCCTGGTCTGATTGATCGGGACAGTTGTCTCAGGTCCCTGCCTCATCTTGTCAACTGCAGACCAAGTTGTTTCAGATTCTTTAGTTTATATAGTTTTTTTTAAAAATAAAATGTTGATTCACTATGTATTGCAGACTGTATGAAGATAGCTGAAAGATTCTTTGAAGACAATGGTTGACTTTCTTAGTCACTACCTCAAATGCTAGTTTTAAATAGAGGTAAAACCCAAAACAACAATCATAATAACCTCACAGCCAGTGGTCTTTGGAAAAGTAAAAAACATAGCCCTTTCTGTTGCCTCCTGTGTTGCCTCATTTGCCCACTGTCTCCATAAAGAGCCCACGGCAGACACAAGTACTCCCCATGTGCTCAGCTCACTGGTCCATGGTCACACAGTCAAATCTGAATCACAAGCTAAGTTTCTACATTTCAGGTATGTTTGTGGTTGTTGAAGCCTCCTCCCATCCTCTGAGGAGGGTCCCGCCACACAAGAGATAGCTTCTGCCCTGACAGCCTGGTGCAATTTAAAGAATGCTGGAGGACCACCCTTTCTCCCTGTCTACCCCCTTCGGCCAAAAGAATTCCTTTCACTTAGAAGCCTGCAGCGACTCATTCGTTGGCAGATTCTCAATCACAGGCCCAAAGACATCTGGGGCTGACTGCATACTGATTCAGAATACCCGGGTGGGACCCAGGGACTCGTTTACCGAAAGCATCCCAGCTGATACACAGCCAGGTGTTAGAACCAATGCTTTCAACTGGGCCTCACCATCTCTGGAAGAAAGAAGGCAAAGAATGGCTGAAATCTTAATGCAAAATTTTGCTAGTTCTGAGAGATGGCCCTCAGTAAAAGGGTTTCCTGATCACATATGCTTAGCAATGCTAATCACATCTTTCGCCTTCTCGTAGATTCACAGTTCATATTGGCATGGTAAGACCCTCAAAAATCTTTTTGTTTGTTTGAAAGGCTTTTAGAATTCTTAATAAAAGTTGGTTAGCCTAGCATTCTCCCCAAAATAGTAGATCCAGAAACCTCCTTCATTTTTTCCCTTAACATTTATTAGTGTTCCACAGGACGCTTTACATGATTAGTGCATGAGCACATGACAGAGCCACGCGTATTTAGCCTACCTAAGACTGTGGGTGCTTGCCCTCAGGGCGGATGGCTGGTTGCCTGCCCGCCACTGTGAGGGGCCGTTTTGCTGGTCATTCACCTGCTGCCCTGAGAAGTGACTCTTCCCCTGCCTGTTTGCTCATCCGCCATTATGAGACTCTATTAAACAAGAACGGCCCAATGCTTTCTGGCTCTGCAGTTCTTCTACCGTCTGGCGGAATCCAGTGGGAACCTGCCTGGCCTCTGGCATTACGACTGACTGTGTAAACCACTGGAAAAGTAAGGGAAGATTAAGGAAGCTGAAGAGTTCCAAAAGGTTAAAGCGTATCACCAAGTAAAAGTTTCATTTTCTTTACTGTTTTGTTTGGGACCAGTTTAATTTTAAAGTTTCATGTAACACTGTAGAAAAATTCCAGACTTGGGTGCAAGCTAGCTATATTTTCCTTATAAAGTGGGTTTTTATACATCAAAATTGTTTCTTGATATCAGGAATTTGTAGGCAGTTTTAGAGTTTACAAAGTCCTCAATATAATTGATATATTGATATAATATATTACTTGGAGGTGAATAGTAATATTTCCCTTTATGAAAAAAATACTGCCTTCGATAAGCTTAAATAACCCATTTGAGAACTGTAAAGGGCTCAGAAATTATCTAGACCAGTGGTTCCTAAGCCTCATTCCACATCAGAAACACTTAGTGCCCTTGTTAAAATCACAGGTGCCTGGAAATTCTGCTTCAGTAGTTCCTGGGCAGAACCCAGGAATCTGTCCTGCTAGTTAACCCAGGTGATTCTGACGCTGATTGCCTAGGGGCCTACATTTGGGTCTAATACTCTCTTTTTCAACTGAGAAAACTAAGACCCAGAAAGATAAATAAAAGGCCCTAGAACTACAGAACCAGGACTCAAACGTGAATTTTTCTCATTCCAAATGCATTGCTATTGTCCCTGAATTCTTCATGTCTCACCGTGGAGCAAAGGACATCATGGTGGGTCATGGTGGTTCATGTAGGTCCACTTCAAATACTCAATTAGCACATCTGGAGGCAAGAGATAAATTCACTTTGGAGGGTTAGCTAATCTTTCCCAAGTGTTTAAGAGCCTTATCTATTCCACATTCTGAATAACAGCATCAGGAGGTGGGTCAAAATCACTTTCCTAACTGAATAAATTAAGATTTTCACATTTCACATTTAATTATCTTTTTTCTTTAAAAGTGACTTGGCCTCTTAAATTCTTTGTCCACACTTAACCTTATTTAGAAATCCTTCCAAGAATCACTCAGCCCTACTTGTAACCCTTCCTTTGATCTTACCTCCCTTCAGTAGCTGTATATCCTGTTGCCTTTGGAGATATGCTTTTGCTGATAATGTTGGCTATAAATGGTATTAAGACCCTTTCAGGGCCTCTCCACAGGTAAAATCTATGTCTTCCCTTCACCCAGCATCTTCATTAGGTTTATACCAAGTTAATGAACATTGTCAGAAAAAGATGCCCTGGCCAGTTGGCTCAGGGGTAGAATGTCAACCCAGTATGTGGAAATCCCAGGTTTGATTCCTGGTCAGGTCACACAGGAGAAGTGACCATCTGCTTCTCCTCCCCTCCCACTCTCCCTTCTCTTTCCTCTTTCTCTTTCTTTTCTTCTCCCGCAGCTGTGGCTCAGTTGATTCCAGTGCGTCGGCCCTGTGCGCTGAGGATGGCTGTCTGGAGCCTCCACCTCAGGTGCTAAAAATAGCTCACTTACAAGCATGGACCCCAGATGGGGGTCTCCTGGTCAGGGCACATGAGAGAGTCTGTCTCTCTGTTTCTCCTCCTCTCACTTAAATAGAAAAGAAAAGAAAAGAAAAGAGAAAAAAGAAAAAGAGTCTGGCTGAGAGTAAAAAATACTAGGTTCTAGTCCCAGCTCAACCACTAACTAGTTGGCTGCCCTCGGGCAAGTCATTTCCTCCCTTTGTGCTTCAATTTCCTGATCAATAAGTGAATGCATCAGAGTAGATTAATATTTCCCAAGGCATGTTCCAAAGAACGTTCCTCAGGAGGTTAATGATTGTTGCAAGAACAAAGGCACTCTGTAGTTAAAAAGCATTTTGGAAACACTGGGTTAAGTGGGTCTGCAGCAGAAGGTCTCAGAGCCTTTAATGTGCATCCTGAACCTCCACCAGGGGTGAGGTTAATGTTCTGCCCCTGGCTGAGGCTGGGCAAGTGGCTCCAGGGTCCCTTACGGAAGGAACAGACTGAACAGTCAACTAAGCACTTGGCCAGAAGTCAGAAGACTTGGGTTCAAAACTCTTTATTTACAAGTTATGTGATGGTACTAGGCACGTCACCCCACCTGTTTGAGGCTCAGTTTACTCAAATGCACCTCATAGGGTTATGGTAAAGGTTATGCACAGTATCTAATGCATGGCTTGAATGAAATAAATCCTTAAATTCTATTTGAACTTGGCTTTCTCCCTATCTGGTGTTTGATGTCTTGTTTCCCACCCAGGTCTTCCCATCAGTAGCTCCACTGGACTTCCTTTGGAAATAGTTCTGTGCATAACATCCTAAACTACATGCTTTAAAAGAAGAGTTTTGATATGGCACTGACCACTGACTCACCCTGCCCAGGCTTTGAATCCCCTTTGCTTCACCCATACTCTAGCAGGGAGATACTGAAACCAGACCCAGGATTCAGCACGGCCAGGTTGGTGATTTAACTACAGGTGTGAGAGTTTGCACACTGAGGCCCCTGAAGCTCTTTTAACCAAGGTAGGGTCCGTGGGAAGTTTGCTAGATGACTCCTGTTGGCTGATGAATGGTTTTAGGCAGTGAGTAGAATGGATTGCTGCCAACATACAATGTAGCCCACTCAAGCCTCAGGAATGTTATCACCTTTCCTCACCGGAAAGCAGCTATTTGTCTAGGTTGACCCAGGGTCAGGCATACCTGAGCTGAATACAGCCAGTCTTCTCTGTGGGCTGAGCTTACACATTTTGACCCAGTCAGGGTCAGGGGTCACTGGAGATAAAGGTCAGAGGTTGGTGATAGTGGAAGGGGTGGATTTCCAGCAAATTTTGCATTCAGTGAAAAGCCAGAAAAAGTTATTTTAGCAGGTTGATCTGCACAGGCTGTTGGGAACCAATATCTCAGTTACTTAAAATCATAAGGTTGTAGTTCTGAACTCGAAGATTTAGATGCTTTCATCACAAAACAGTGAGCGACGCCACACGCTATTCTAAGAACCTTACGTGTGTTCGGGCCTTTAATCCTCACTATACTGTGACGTAGCCTCCATCATTTTCTCCCTCACTTGCATATACACAGGGAAGTTAAGTAACTTGCTCAAATTTCTGTGTTGATTTAGTGGTGACTGGGCAAAACATAAAAAGTCTGGCTCTAGAACCTATTACCCCTATTCACCTTATTACATTGCCCTCTTTAAAGTTAGCTCAAATGGAGCTATAAAAAGCAGGTTTGTTCAAAGCTTGTCTTTCGTAGCACAAGGCCTTGTGACCTTACAAACAGGACAGGCCACAAAACCGGAAGCTGGGACCCCAGGGTCAGTGCCCATGCCAATCCCATTCAGCTAACGGGCCCTCTGGTTACTTCACTTCCTGTACTTCATTCCGCAGGGCGCTGCCCTGTCACGCTGCCTGAGCGTTCCGACACACGCGGCCGGGGCAGGTATTTGAGGTGCTTCAACCTTTAGCTTCCTTTGCCTGGTGTCCTCTCCACACAGAACATACAAGGGAGGAATACAAAGAAATTACTTGAAAAGGTGAGAAGACTAGCACGGGCAACATGGCCACTTATCTCTTTGTTGAGTCATTAAGTATTTTATAAGAGCTTCCCAGGACTGGCCAACTAGGCACTCAACTGACCAAAGTAAATAGTTCAAGATCCTCTTCCCTTTAACAGCTCCCAGACTAGTAAGAAAAGAACCAACTCAGTAGTAATGGGAACACACAAAAAAATGGAGTTTATTAAGCACTCCAAATGGAACAAAAACTATGGAGGACTTGGGAAGGCAGTATCTAGCTGGGTAATCTCAGAACACATACTGGAAGAAGTAGAATTTGAGCTTCTGTCATGACCAAGCAGCTGTTCTGAGCTCCAGAGTGGTCACTGAGCCATCCTGCGCCTCTTTACAGGTTCTATCTCAAAGTTCCAACTCCCAGCTGAGTAACAACACCCTTGGATCGAGCTAGCCCAGAACCGTGCCAATCTTACGCCCTAGCCACAGTTCTGAGGGGCCTGTCGGTATTTCCTGAAGGAAGCGCTGCTTTAAAGCAGGGAATGGGGGAGGAATAGCTTTGTAAATTAATCCACCCAATATTTTGCTGCTTCTTCTCTGTGTTGCCAGGCCCAGCCCCTGGGAGACAGCCTAGCAGTGCAGGAAAGGAGAATGGACCCTGTCCTGGAGACAGGACAATAATGAAGTCAATGAACCATGGCAAGAATGAAGATAAAGGAGCTTTCTTGGGCCTCACTGCCCTGGAGTGACTTGTCTAGTTAATTTTTCCCTTCCCTCTTTTCCTTTTCCCCTCCCTCAACTCTGCTTGCGCTAAAAGCCCCAGAAAGATATGTGATCATACTCTCATGAGACTGACCTAGGAGGTTGCCTGAAGGCCTGTGTTCCTAGTTGTATTTGCCATCTAGCAATCCTGTAAGAAGAGGCAGAGATTGGGGATTATATTGCTTTATGGCCCAGAGAGGGGAATGGAGGCAGAGAAGGTAAGAGGCACAGCAAAGACCACACAGCAAGCTGGTGCTCAGAGCCCTGAAAAGCATCCAAGCCCCCAACAGCTCAGATGAGCATTGCTAATCACTAATTTTTCTCAATCATTCATCCATTTCTTCATTCCATAGAAATTTATCAAATACCTAACAGAATACAGATGCTACAATAAAATTAAGTATTGTCAGTGGCTAGAGCTCTTTCTCAAGTATTAATTTCCCTAAAAAGCTAACCCCAAATAAAACAGGAAAGCCTTAATACTTTTCAGACCAAATTTGTTTGTCTTAAGGCCTGGTTTGCATGTGCCCGGTTCAACTCACTATGCTCTGACATTCCATAATCTTTGAACTAATTTATTCTCAGAGAACAGATGCCCACATATATTTGCTGCCATTAGCAATACATTTATTCATTTATTCATTCATTCATTTGGAAAACATTTTTCAAGTATTTAATGCTACTGAGTTCACTCTGGTGGGGAGAGCAGAGTTACTGAGAGGGAGAAGGACAGACATGCGGCTCCTAAGCAGAGAATTTCTCTTTGCATTGTCTAGTACTTGACACCTGATATTTTGCTGCAATTCCCTTGTAACCCTTTGGGGGGTGCTATAGGAACCTTTGCACAGAGGAGGAAAAAAAAAAACCCTGGTGCAGGTAACTGCACCAGGGACCCATAGCTGCAAGCAAGTGACAGACACATTGAAAGGAATTCCCCCACAAAACAGGCATGTGAAGAGTATCCTGAGGAAGAGGAGGAGGAAGCAAGGACGTCTGAGTGTAAAGTCTGTTGGATGCAACCCTAAGGACACAGAGGTATCCTATTGGACAGCCATTCAAGGCCCTTGTATAGAAAGGAAATTATTTGACCCAAGGAAGGAAGATCAAGATGACATATCCATTCACCAATGTGTGTTTCTGACCTCTCAATGGCTTTTCTCCATCCCTGGGGGTGGGGGGAGGTGTTTGTACAAATCTTCAGAGTTGATGGAGGAAGGACGTAGCTAGAGGGAGTACAATCCGGTGCTTGAAACGAAAGCCAGATTGTACCTTAGTTCTCTTCTTTGCAACCAAAGGAGAATGAAGGAGGAAAGCCTTTAGTATAGCTTTCATAAATAACCCAAACCAGGGCATTTAAGTTAAGGTGGGGTTGGGGGTGGGGCTGGAGGGGGGACTTCACTGGAGGCTAGTAGTAGAGGTGACAAAGAAGAAATAGCCCCCTGGCCTCAGCCTAGGCTTCAAAATGAATGAGGCTTGCCCCAGCCACCTCAAGGTCACCCAAGTGCATGTCCCACGATTGCACCCAGACAAGGCTCCCGATTACTCATTAGCCAGCCTGGGTGCTGGCCCCCATGTCCCTGTCCTTGGCCACAAACAAAGATGAAAGCGGAGCGGCCAGCTCTGGGAAAGGCGGGTCTGATAGTTCAGTAGCTATCTCAGCCTCTGGTGTTATCAAGCCTGGGACAGCCAAGACAGTGGGGGAGGTTGGACTTTCAAACACTTCTGGGCCTTCAGCGAAAAGGCCGTGTGAGCAGCTGGCTCCCAGGGCAGACTCTGAGCCGGCTTCAGTAATGACACACCAAGATGTGCTGTGGAGAGGGAGGAATTCCTTCTGAAAGTCCTTTGACCAGACTCATGGAACAGACTACTCTACCCTTAACTTAGAGCTAAGAGAAAGGCACCTTGGATTCAGGTTCTAGGGGCAGCCAAGCCATCCTGAGCTCAGTCCTGCCCAAACCATGCCTTCCCATCCCTCACCTCAATAAAGCACTGTGGGTAGCTGCCCATGTGACCTTGTCTACCCTTGCTTCTCTGGGCTTCTCCCACCTATCCCTCAGCAACTGAGATCATTGAAGTCTAGAAAGCAGCAAGTCCCTCCCACAACATTGTCTGAGAGAAGGTAACTGGCTGCCTTAAGTCCCCCCTACTCCTCTCTAAACACAACTCTGGAATCAATCACATCACTGGGCTGCTGTCTTGGCCCCAGGTCTTTATCCTCTGCACCTAAATGGAAATTGGAGGTTGATATTCTACATAGAGAAACTGAAGCAGAGATAGGAGAGGGCTGGTTTTTGGAATCTCTAAAAGTCTTTGTTCTTGACTCTCAGGCTCCTTCTTGACTAGTAGCTGACAGTGACAAAATGCCAAGAAGGACTAATGGTCAAGGTGGCACCAAAGACAGCAACAATGACAGCAACAGAAAGATGCCTCCATGTGTTCCATTTCCCCAGCAACCAACATCCATATAAATGTCAGGTAAATACAAAGACCTGGTCCCTAATCTCGAGTTCCTAAACTTGGGAAGGAATAATTTAAATAGACAACAATTATAACAATGCACTACTGTTCATCGTGCACCTAGGATGTGCTCTTTCTCACAGCAACGGTGTCAGCTCACACTGTCATCTCCCTCTACCAAAGAAGACACTTGTGCCCACAGAGTGTAAGTTCTGTGGCAGGGCTGACAGTCCTACCCCAATCTGCCAAGTGTGACTCAGCTAACGAGGAGAACACATACTTGACATTTTAAGCCAACTGGGTATTCAATTTTCACTTCCCTTGGTGTCCTAAGTTGCTTCTCTCCTTACCCCACCCTCACCAGTGCTTCTTTTCTGTCTTCATTGCTTTCACCTTTCCCCCTTTGACCTTTGAATCTAGATTTGATCCCCACCTCTGCCGTTTTCTGTTACCCCTGTTGCTCAAACCTATTTCTGGGGTTTCTTTTTTTTTTCTTTCTTCTCTTTTTTAGTGAGACAGACAGACAGACAGGGGGAAAGATGAGAAGCATCAACTCATAGTTGTGGCACCGTCATTGTTCCTTGATTGCTTTCTCATTGGTGCCTTGACTGAGGGGCTCTAGCCAAACCAGTGACCCCTTGCTCAAGCCAGTGACCTTGGGCTCAAGCCAGCAACCATGGGGTCATATCTATAATCCCACACTCAAGCTGGTGAGCCCATGCTCAAGTTGGTGACCTTGGGGTTTCAAATCTGAGTCTTCAATGTCCCAGGTCCATGCTTTATCCACTGTGCCACCATCTGGTCAGGCTATTTCTGGGGTTTCAATCAACACCTTTTCACTTGCAATTTCCAGCCCTGTAGCTGCACTTCACACTTCACTTTGTGTTCCAGACCTCTGTTCCAATTTCAGACCATTTCAGGTAGTTATACCTTCTTGCCATCTCAGGCTACATTTTTAAGTATTTCTTTACCCCTTGCTTGGATTTCAATGGCCTGAATCTACTGTGTTATTTTATTCTCTTCCTATTCTAGGAATCTTTACTTATGTCTTCTTGAGTTCTTCCCTGTATATTTCTTTTCTCACATCAGTTTCTTTCTGAGAAACCTTCTGCAGTCCCCTAACACCTATAGAATACATCTAGATGCCTACAGAGCTCTCTGTGTTCTGGTGCCAACCTATTTTCTGCCCCCTTCCTCTCAATACTGTACCCAAAGACAAGAAACCATTTTCCCAATGTGTTTCAGTGCTCTACTCCCTGCACCCCCCTGGACAACTCTCTCTGTAGACTCCTACTGAGGGAGGTCATGTGGCAGAACAGCTGCCATTGATAAAAACTGTAAGAGCTGTCAAGAAGAAGGAAGACCACACCCACTGGATTTATGGATTAAAACTGGCAGAGACCAGCTCAATCCAACATGATGACTAATTTTACCTAACAGTAACAACCCAAGCCTCATTATACGCTCATTGTAATACATTAGCATGCTAAATGACACACCTATGATCAGACATGAAAAGCCCATATAAGGACACAAAATGGTTTACAGAGTTCCTCTGAGAAATGTCTATCACTTTCCTGGGAAGATCCTCTACCTTATTGAATACTCTGCCCCACAACGAAGTGAACCCTAATAAAGGAAGCAAATTTCACTAAAGGGAGGTTGCTCTGTCTGTGGAAAAGTGGAAAAGCCCATTCTTTATCTCACTGGTTCACTAATAAATTCACTTTCACTTTAAATTCTATGCTGGCTTAAATTTGAGTTCTTTCCTGGGTGAAGCCAAGAACCCACAGTGAGTCACAGACCTTCAGGTCCCTGACCCCCAGAATGCCCCACTGCCTCCCTTCAAGATACAGCTAGATCAGGTGTTTTAAATGGAGCTGGTTCTGATTCTCACAGGTAGGCTTGGGCCCTCCCTCCCTTAATTTGCATAGCACTTGGTGAATTCGCATTTCACATCTTCAGGTATTTGTGTTTGTCTTTGCCTTGCACTGTGGTGCTGGGGAAGGGGCTTGAGCCATGAAGTTTGAATGAGTATGAATCTGGTTCAGCAACTTCCTGACAGTGTGACCTTGGACCCTTTAAAATGAGCCTTTTTCCTCCCGTCTGTAAAATGAGCAACAGAGTATAATCTTGCTGTGAAAGTTAGAAATAATATATGTAAAATCACCCTATAAAAACAAATGATCAATAGGCAGAAATTAATATTATGATACATTTATTTACTTCCCACTAGAAAATAAGTGTCTTGAGGCCTGACCTGTGGTGGCGCAGTGGATAAAGCGTTGACCTGGAAATGCTGAGGTTGCCGGTTCGAAACCCTGGGCTTGCCTGGTCAAGGCACATATGGGAGTTGATGCTTCCAGCTCCTCCCTCCTTCTCTCTCTCTGTTTCTCTCTCTCCCTCTTTCTCTCCTCTCTAAAAATAGATAAATAAAATTAAAAAAAAACTTAAAAAAAAAAATAAGTGTCTTGAAATGTAGGCTAATCAACTTCTATGCAGTTTGTGTTGTTGTTGTTATTTAAGTGAAAGGAGGGGAGATAATGAGACAGACTGCATGCACTCCAACTGGGGTCCAACCAGCAACCCCTGTCTGGGGCAGATACTAGAATCAATTGAACTATTTTTAGGGCTTGAGGCTGACACTTGGACAACCAACTGAGCTATTCTCAGTGATCATGGCCATTCCTCGAACCAACTGAGCTATGGGCTGCAAGAAGAGAAGAGGGAGAGAAGGGAAGAGAGAAGAGAAGATCGTTTCTCATGTGTGCCCTGCCTAGGGATCGAACTCGGGACATCCATACACCAGGTGATGCTCTATCCACTGAGTAAGCCAGCCAGGGCTCTATGGATTTTTGTATTGACTTTAGTCGTCAGCACAGAGCCAGGAATAAACAACCCTTTTAAGCAAGTTAGTTGTATCTTGACTAAATTGGAGGAATCAAGATTTCCTCACTACTGCCCTGTCAGTCTGAGCCCCCTGCCACCCTGGAGTCAGAAGCCTCCAAGATGGCAACCCCAGCTCTTTCTGACTGTCTGCCTCTGTTTCCTATCCCCAAAGTGCCTCATTATCCACCCCCTTGTCATACACATGTTATTTCGGGTCCTTGAGCGAAAAAAACTCAGCTGTAGGTGGAGATGACTGTTGAGAGCTTCTCAATGGAATAGGAATCTTAAATCACGCTGAAGTGGGGATAACACCCTAGGAAGCCACGCCATGCTAACCGCAGATCCCTAAACTTCTGTAAAAACTAGGCCTGAAACCCCTGGAGACCTGGCAGGAGATTTCTTCTCTCCGTTGCTTGGCACTTGGCTGTTCGAATTCTGGCTGAACCCCAGCAGCCCAGAGCATATAAAAACTAACAGCCCCAAATACTCATCCTGTTGATGAGAATCCATCCTGGGCTCCATCTCACTTTATTCCTTCATGAAAACCTCATAGGCCTTCAGGTTATAAACAGGAAACACAGGGTAACCAGGCTACCTGGAGTGGCTTCCGCGTCCCATTCTCCTTGCCTACTTCTGCGGTTTTTCCTAGAACCAAGGCCTGAGACCGTTCATATCTCAGGTGGGTGCCCCCGCTAGGGGTGACCACAGCAAACCCCAATCTCTGGCCTTTGCAGTTGTGCTAGGAAATGCCAAGGCCCTCGAGCCTGAGAGGGCAGACCGCTAGTTGCAGATGCAAGTATATGAGAAGCTTTGATGTTCCGAGCAGGATTGAGAGGCGTGGGAAGTGAGACTTCTGTTCCCTGGAGCTCCCACAAGGCAAAACCTTTTCGTTATCTTATAGGCCTCAGCATAGCCTAAAGGTGCTGGCTAAAGTCTGTCTTGGCCCAGAGTAAATCAGGCCAGAATCAAAGAATGCACTTGAATCAAAGTGGAAAATTAGACACTATGCAGGGGAAGGCTCTCCTCTCCAAAATATATATGAATCAAAGTGTACCCCTGTCTAGCTGGGACAGGAGCCATCAAAATGCAAATGTGGGTTTTGAGAATGCAAATGTTGGAAATGGAGAACAATACTGAGACAGACTTCTTGGGGCCAGGGAGTGGGCCCCAGGGCAGGATGTGGGAGCCGAGCGTGGGGCAGGGATGAAAGGGGTAAAGGAAGCAGTGTGAGAGCCTGGAGATGAGAACACAGCAGGAGTCAATTGAGGCTGAAAGCCTGCTGGGGAGGCCGGGAAAGGGGAGTGCTGGAGAAGCTGGGTCAGAGGACCTGGCCGCTGACCGCTGACCTGAGGCTGTGTGCCCAGGAAAGAGGAGGGTGAGTTCAGGGAAATTTGTCTGAGAAGCAGCCCAGCAGGGTGGAGCGTCAGGATGTGTCTGGAGTCAGGGCTTGGACTTGAGGTCAAGGTCTGGAGGAGACAGAAGGATCCATGTTTCTGCAAGGGCGGTGAAGCCAGGAGATGTGCTCTGCTAGGAGGCAACTGGCATGTGGAGCAGAGAAGAAGGCTGGGAAAGAGGGGGTGATGGACCGAGGCCTGCTTTGCAGGGTTTCCCTGAGAGCCGCTTCCTGTGGTTAAAGTCTGCTCTTGCCACTGTAGACATTGCTTTCTCTCTGTGCCTCACTTTCCTTCTGATCTGTGAAACAGAGAGCATCGCTGATGGGAGGACTGCAGAAGTTAAACAGCCTGGCATGGCATAACAGCCTTATGGATGTTGGCTGTCATCTTTGTAGAATAAAAAATTGATGCTCAGCAAGGCTTAATAACATGTGCAACTTCAGACAGCAAGGGAGTGATGAAAACTGGATTCCAACTCGAACCTGCCAGTCTACTAAGTCATACAACCTGCCTCACCTTTGCGATGAAAACAGACACCCAGACATTGGCTATGGGATCCCAGAGAGCTGGAAGAGTGGTCAAAGCTATGAAGCTAAGCACTCTGGTACAAAGGAGGACAGAGCCCTTGAGTGCTGGCGGCAGAAAAGAAAATCAATGCGAGGAGTGTATGTGTGGGGGTGTCTTGGAGGGTTGGAGTGCTTATGTTTGGTTTGGGGGCCTGTTTCTCATTTCTCAGCAGTGCCTACTCCAGCCCTGGCCCACAGTTAAAACTCAGTAAATCATCGTGACACAACTGTCTCCCCACAAAAGTGTAAGTAACTTAGAAGGCAAGGCTTTGTGTCCCATACCTGCTTGCACCCTCCGCGACCTTGGACGCTGAATTGTTCTTTCACTGAAGAAGGTCTGTGCTAAAGCAGCAATAGGACCCCTGCCTTTGGGTAACTCTTCTTAGTCTGGCGAATGAATAAAGAATGAATGAATGGAAACCGGAAAGGGCAAGGCTATTTTGCTAACTGCTTTATGAACTGGTAGTACAGAGATAGACCCCTCAAACACCCTGCACTCTCGGGCACTAGGTTCAAGCTCTGCCCACACTGAGTTGATAAGAGGCTGCTGTCTGGGGCCCAGAGCTCTGAACAAGTGCTGGCTTTTACAGGACAGAAGACTCCCCACCCTGTTACCTACATTCCAGCAGGAGAGGCTCCCAGAGCGATGGCTGGGTGTAGAGTTATTCATTCTCTCCCCCAGACTCTGGGGACCAAAGACTGCCAGGGACTGCGGGAGACAGAAGTCTGGAACTAGCACTTTCCTGGTGTGAAGCTAACTGGTCTCCGAGGTACCACTCTCAGGAATCACTGAGATTCATGTGGAGGAGCCAGCCAAGAAGTTCCAAGGCCCAGGGCTACCCAAACAAAACTCCGTGCTTCTAGGTGGAGACATCACCACTCAGAGGTTGGAGGAAGGGTTTAATGCAAGTGCTAGGTCTTGCCTGCGAGGTGGTGGCGCAGTGGATAGAGCATCGACCTGGGACACTGAGGACCCAGGTTCAAAACCCTGAGGTTGCCGGCTTGAGCGTGGTGTCGCTGCTTGATTGCAGTGTTGCCTGCTTGAGTGTGGGATCATAGACATGACCTCATGTTTGCTGGCTTGAGACTAGAGGTCACTGACTTGAGCCCAAAGTTATTGGCTTGAGAAAGGGGTCATTGACTCAGCTGGAGCCCCCCTCCCCCATGTCAAGGCACTTATGAGAAAGCAATCAGTGAAGAACTAAAGTGCAGCAACTATGGGTTGATGATTCTCATCTTTCTGTCTGTCTGTCTGCCTATATCTTTCTCTCTCTCTCTCTCTCTCTCTCTCTCTCTCTTGCTCGCTAAAAATATAAAGAAAAAATTGCTAAATCTTGCAAAGTAGGGCAGTTTTGCAAAGTATTCAAGAATGCATACATTTTCTTCATGTAGACAAGGCTCATTGCATATGTAGTTGACTCAGAAGCAGGTGATACATTCCTTCTTCAGTGGAAACCCTGCAGCCTGAGGCTGTGTGTGTGTGTGTGTGTGTGTGTGTGTGTGTGTGGCACTGGGAAACCAAAAGTGAAACAGGCCAATGGAACTTCTAGGGTTCACAAAAACAATAAGCAGGAGGCAGTGTGACTGGCCTGGGGTCCCCAAGCAGTGATTGGCAGGACTCTAGTAAAATGGGTCTGTGTGTGAAGGGGCCTTGTGTGGACATGGAAAATGGCCAGTTCACCACACCCTTCCTCATCAGCCTTGTCCTCAAAGAGCCCACACTTCAGACTCTGAACCTCCAGTGTTAACCATGAGGGAATTCTAGGGACCAGGAACAGCCCCTGCTCTGCAAGGCAGTTCAATCGAAAGGCCAAGACACCCTCCAAAAGATGATGAGGAAATGTGATGACTGACACACTGGAAGAGAGAGAGTGAGAGAAGAGGACGTACAGCCCCAGGACCCATGTCATGCATCTATTCTCCAGAGTGAATGAGAGTGAATGTGAGCACATAGGGATCACGTCTGGTGCACTGTCAGTAGGTATAAAAAGGGCTGGGTTTTACAAACTGAACTGTACTTTTCACTGGGATAAAATGGGGGAGATGAGAAAACTGGGCTTTGAAAATAAATCATTGCTGAGGAATTCTCTAGTCTGATGACTTCTCTCTTCTGTTGCACCAGCCTTGTAATCCGAGTCCTCAGCATCTCTCTCCTCCTCACATGGTTTCCTGCTGCCACTCTGCCTCCGTCCTCCCTGCTCAGCTAACTCAGGCCCCCGGCCTCAGCTGGTAAGATGGTAATAGTTTACAAATAAAAACTGGGACATATAATCCTCATCACAGAGCCCTCCAATGGCTTCCCATTGCTTTTAGGATTTAGATCAATCATTTTCTTTTTCTTTTTAAAACCAAAACAGGTCATTTCTGTTGGACTACCTGATGCAGAGGATAGTGTGCTATGGATGGATAGTATAAATAATAGAAATATATTTTATTTGAAACAAAAATGCTTACATAGCTCAACAGATCACTTGGAAACAAACCCTTGCTTGACTGTATCACAGCAAAAACACAGCGGAAGCACACACACCTTCTTTTGACATGCATGTGGCGACAGGAAAAAAGACTACTTAGTTTTTTAAAAAGCTGACCTTCCCTTAAAGCCTGGTCATGGAACTGTGAACTCCATGATCTCAGTTGTCATCTCCTGTTTATGTCACCTGTGTATTCTGAGGTCACATGTATACCTGCCAGCATATCTGGGAAGGGTTGCTATATCATAGTTAGATCTAAGTTCTTGGCAGGCAGGACTGAGGGAAAGTAATTTGAAACAAGTTTTTTGTCCTATTTAGAAAAAATCACTAGTGTTCCCTCAAATAACAGTTTACAATAGAAAGATACCACCTGGAAGTGATTGCTTTTACGATTAAGACTGAACTCTCCCTGAAGATGTTGGACCTCCTCCCCTCCTGTCTCTCTCCTTCACCATGCTGGCTCTCTCTGGTTCCTTGCATGTGCAGGAGCCTTCCTGCCCCAGGGTTTTTGCACACCGGTGTGATCATCCTTTAGCACTTATCTCGGTTTGTGATTATGTGTGTATGGTGATATTTAATGGGTGATTATTTAATTGCATCATTTTATGGTTATATCAGACTTTCTCCCATTGGACTGGAAGCTTCTGAGGACAGAGACCACAGATAGTTTTGCTCCCTGTGTGTCCCCATGCTGGACAGAGGCACCTGGTGCATAGCAGATGATTAATATATGTTTGTTCAGTAAGTGATGAAATAAAATAATGGAGGCATTCTTCAACTCATAGATGCTTCATTGCTGGAAAGCCATTTGGGCTAGAAGAGGAGCCTGGAACTTGGAAAGGTAGGGATTTACCAGAGCTGAGCTATCAAGGGCGAGCTTGGGCTTGGTCCTGAGTCCCCTCCCCTTTATGTCATTTTGAGTCAGCCACCTGGTGGCGGGTGTTGGTGCTGGTGGTTTGTGTGCTGCAGAGCGGATGGCAGGGCCAGCTTCTAGATTACAGCTAAGGGAGTGGTACCCAGAGCAGTCTCTTGCCGTGTATAATGCTTTTCTGCTTCAGCATCTTTCCTTTTTAGAAGTCATGGTTGCCTCCCAAACCTCAATGCTAATTCAAAGAAAGCAGTCTTAATTTAAAAAAATTTTTTATAGTTCTTCCAGGTGAGTGTGGGAATGCATTTTTTTAGTTCAATAAAAATTATAGTCTAAGTCTACCATGTATCAGAACAGAAACCAACAAACTATCAGAATATATGAACTTTTTTTTACTACTAAATGGACACAGTGCTTGTTGACAGACAAGGCTCTATGTAGCTTATGGTCTCTATGTTCATACTAACCAGTAAGCTCCTGAATGGAAGGGAACTCTTTTGTTTACCATTGTGTTGCTGGGATCATAGTAGGAGCTCCAGAAATACCTGTTGACTGAATAGGGAATGGAACTTTCCTTGGGCTACAAAGAGACCTGAATAGCAAAAGCAAAACCACACCACTCAAAGCCATCTGGTGTAACATTTGCTTCCTCTTGGAAGGCCTATTATTTTATACAATTGCCTAACAGAAATAGAAGACCAGAGACAGGTTTGAACACCTTTAGGCTATTTAAATTCAGGTAAGTTACCTAACCTGTCTGAGCTTCCACAACCTCCTCTGTTAAATGGGTACAACGATTGTTTGTTTGCTTTTCTGAAGATCATTTTGGAAGGACTTCAACCTAATATTTATTGAGTACCAGGCACTGTTCTAGGCACTGGGAATGCAGTACAAAACAAAACAGATATGGCCTCTGTCATTTCCAGTGAAGGAGACATGAAGCAAACAAAGTTACAGTTTTGGATATGTGATATGGTTGAAAACCACAAGGTGCCATAAGAGAAATTAGCAGTGGGACCTAATTCAGATCAGGGTGCAGAGAGGGCCTAAGAAGGAGGCATTTATGCTGAGGCCTGAAGGGTGAGTTAGGAGTTAGCTAAGGGAGAAACTGAGGTAAAGGAACAGCATGTGCAAAGACCTGATGTTGGAGATAGCTAGAGAAGGGGTGGGAATTGCAAGCAGTTAAGGAGAGATGGGCAGGGATGAGGCAGAATGGAGAGGGAGGCAGATGTTACTCTTCTTTCTTCTTCTTTATTGATTTGAAAGAGACCAACTGAAACACACACACACACACACACACACACACACACACTTCAATCTGTTGTTCTATCTATTTAGGCATTCATTGGTTGATTCCTGTGTGTACCCTGCCTGGGGATTGAACCCACAACATTGGCATAGCAGGACACTTTTAACCAAGAGAGCTACGTGAGCAGGGCCCAGATGCTACTCTTAAGGAGGTGAATGACATGATTCCGTTGTCATGTTGAGAAAATCACTAGGGCTGCTGGGTGGAAAATTGTGGCTGAGCAACAAGAACTACATCTCAATATTCCTTGGTATTGCAGAATCTTACTTAGAGCCAAAAACTTGAAAGATGATTGGGATCAAACCTCTCATTTCAAAGATGAGAGAAAAGAAGAACCACAGTTGTGAAGAGACTTATCCAGGGTCACACGTGAATTTAGCTGTGAACAGGACAGAACTCTGATCTTGATCCTTCCTTTGCTACCTCCTGTTCTACTTATGGTTCTGTGGCTCTTCTTGCTTTCTGCAATTGGGGGTACCTGAGAAATGACTCATGGGTACTGCATTCGGAGGCAGCCTGCTAGCGGACTGTGCTGGGCTCCTAGGAATGCGCCCCCGAGCCGGGCCCAGCGAGAGCGAGCGCGGTCTGCGAGGCCGGGTGGGGAACCGCGGTCGCAGCCAGCTAGCAGCAGCTCACATTCCAGAATGAAAACTTGGCGCTCCAAGGCCCCAGGCAGCCTGCAGTGTAGGTGGCGGCTCAGTCCTTTCTTTTTACTTCCCTCCCAGGCCTTACCTGCCTAAACAAACAGCTCGAGCCTCCCACCCGTTTCACCCCCGCCCCCAGGACAGGAAACAAGCAGTGACAGCTCCCCGCCCGCGCCTCCTCTTCGGACCCTCGCCCGGCCAGGCTAGCAACGCGGAGCCGCGGCGCTCTGATTCGCTGTGTCCGCTCAGCGGCGCGGGGCTCGTCCAATCAGGGGCCGCCCGGCCGCCGCCCGGGAGTCCTCGCCGCTGGGAGGCCGTGGGGAGCGAGGTTTTACATGCCTGTGGTATTTGCTCAGAGGGGCATGACCACTTTGGGCAAGTCTTTAAATGTGAGTCAGCTTTCGGCCGATCCCTGGGAAAAATTCCTCGGTGTTGTCAGGCAGGGTTCGCTGGCTGCAGCTTTTTTTTTTTCTTCCCCCAAACAATTCAAAAGGGATAATCCCACTGAATGGGGGAAGGCATTCGGACCCTAACCCTGGCTCCCCAGAGAAGGGGCCGCGGGCAGTGCTTGGGGACCAGGCACCTCAACTCTAGAGCAGGCGCCCCCAAGGGGGTAGGCCCCTCGGAGCTGGTTTTCAGGAGGGTCAGGGCATCTGCCGTTTCTTTCCTGTGCCCCTATCCCCATCTCCAGCAGCTGCACAAGTGCCAGAGGCGCACACAATGCAGTAGGAATAGTGCCCCCTGGAGTTGTGCAGCATCCCTGCCTTGACCTGGGAAATGCTTGCTGGATGCTTCTCTTTCTTCCATGGCAGCCTCTCTGCAGTCTCACTGTGGTTCTAGTTTTGGGCCCTGCACTTAGCAGCTGTGTAATCTTATGGAATCCCTTTAAGCTTCAGTTTCCTTCTTGGCAAAGTCAAAGGCAAACGGTAAAGGAAGTGAACTGGTCTGGGAGTGTGGAAACGCTGGATGTTGTTTTAACTTGGTTTCCCTAATTACTGAAGCAAGTCTCTTCTGCACTGTTTCCGCATGTGTAAGATGAGGGAGTTGTTCTAGAAGAGTCCTTAAGAGGCTTTCCAGTTCTACGAGTGCCGTTCCATCAGGTCACCCCTGTAACCGCTCCTTGCCAGCCTGTTGCAGCACAACTCCATAGGTGCTCCATAGTCGGCCCAGCTTTCTCTCCACACATGTCATCTCAGAGACGCTCAGCACTAAGGGTGAATTAAACCAAAAAAGGCCAAGGGCTGAGGGAAATAAGCAGAGACTGGAGGGATTTATGTGCGATTTGATTTTAAATGAACATCTTGTGCAAAAGAAGAGACAGTTTGGCACCTGTTACTGATGAGTTAATGGTTTAGGCACTCTTGGTAATAGGGGTAAGATTAGCTCATGTGGCAACAAATTATAGGAAGGGTTGACCAGAGAGAGGCTGTAGAGTCTCCGCCTGGGAATCTTTTAAAGATAAGGTAGGCTCCACACTGCTTCATTTGAGGGGCTTTGAAATCCAGGCCAAATCAACGAGAACATGGGAGTACGAGAAACTTTTTGTGTGTGGAAAGCATGATTTTGAGAAAAAGAGCACTGACTCTATTGCCAACTCAGGAGTGTGACCCTGGGCAAGTCACTTGCTGTTCACATTCTCCTTTTCATTTGCTGAATGAGGGATTAGACTAATTGACCTCTTAAAGTGCCCTCCAGCTCTAACACTCCGTAATTAAATGCAATAATGTGTCCTCAATTGCTTTGAAAACTATAGAGCCCTGGGGGGGCTTTTTGTCGTTATTTTTGTGTGGCTGAAGGTGACCTGAGAGTTCATTAAGCTCTATGACTGGTGTAAATCAGGTCATCCACTGTCTACAGTCTGAGACTGAAGCAAGGCATTTTGTTTAGCAACAGGGTTTCCCTGTGACCTGTGAGGTAGTATTTAAACAAACAAACAAACAAAAAATTCTGCTCTGATTGTCTGCTCCTGGTTTTGCAACCTGAGCCAGCCACTGGTTCTCATTCTACCTTGGTTTCTCCACCTTGCCTTGCATTTTTCAGCCTCCTGTGATTTAGATGAATTGTGTTCTGCCTCTGCCATGCTTACATCCCTTGGAAACAAGACTGTCAGTTTGCAAGAAGAGCAACTAGACCCAGGTTGGTCTGCCCGCATTAGTTTTGGCCATGCCCCCTTTTCTTATCTGATTTGCCCATTCTCCTAGGGCTTCTGAGCTTTAAGGAGATGAAGGGGTGGAATGGGGTAAAAATAGGTTGAAGAAGGCCATGGTCAGTCATGAAGGAAAGGAAAGGCAAAAGTTTGTTTTTTGTTTCCAAATTATTTATATCAACTCAAAAATAGAGAAAGACATCTAAGCTGTGATAAGGAGGATCTGGTGATCATTTATGCTGTGCAAAAAGAGAATTCCTAAAGACTGTGGGAACCTAGTGAAGAGTTTGATTCTACTTGAGCATGTCAGGGTCGTCTTCAGAGGAGGTGACATCTGGAAAATTTCTTCAGGATGGAGAGAAATTTTTCCTGAAGTGAGAAGTGTCTAGGCTGAGGATAAGGTATGAACAATGCAGATTGATGGGTTTGGGTCTCCTAGGGGAGTCAGGTGCTGGGAATTTGGGGCGCATAGGGTGCTGGGTGAAGATGGAAGAGAAAGACCATTGTAATTGCTCTTATCTGTCATGTTAAGAAATTTGACTTTATTTGTCAAGAAATGGAGAGCAATTGCAGACTTATAAATGGGTAGGAGAGGTCACTTGTTCAAGCTTCAGGCTATACAGTGAAATTCAGGTCATTAACAACATTTAAAAGTGGAATTGAGTATAGAATGAAACAAACTATCAAAGTCCATGCACACAGTAAATATCAATATTATTTCGTGAAGTATATGTATGTCTGTGCGCGTGTTCTGGGTTATGGTATAAAATGTACTTAGGACTGTGGTTGCTGGTTAACAAAGTCTGAAATTCACTGGATTTTCAGACCCTTAAGGCTGCATCAGGGATGGTGAGCTGGGGCAGGGGAGACGATGCTCTTGCAGACAGGATGGATGACTTACATTCCTTCCTACTTTAAGTTCTTGAAAAGGAAATTGCTTAAGTTTTGATGATAGTTACTGATCTCTCCAAGGTCTTCTCCACAGAGGAAAGGTGATGATATTTGCCCTGCAGAGTAATGGGGGAAGGACTATTGTAGTATTTGGTACCCTAGTCATTAGCAGGGCACTTTGCCTAAAAAGACTTACAGTTGAACTTTGGTTATTTCCATCTCTGCCACAGACCCACATGGCCCTGTACAAATCATGACCCTGTGACTTAAAAAACAGGATATTTTTCTATTATTCCAATGAAACATTGGGTGCTTGCTATCACCAGTATTTGGGGCCAGTTTTGTACAGTTACCTGATATCATATGACTGGTACCCAGGTATCAGTTCAGTGAAGATGGGAGACATCATCTCCCATACATGAGTAATGGCCTTATATTTAAAGCACTTAAGAAGACCTTCTTAACATCCCATGGTCACTAATACCAGTGTCTTAACAGATCTCTGTAAAGGGAAACCCTTCTGGAGATAATGTACTTCCATTGATGCACATCTCCCCTTCCGCTGGCCTCAGAGCTGCTGGCTCCCATCTACCCTATGATAGACCCATTACTTCAAGACTGGTTCTAAAAGTCTACCTTGGCCCATGTTTGCCACACCTTAGGCAGCCTTGCATGGAACTTTCCAGAGTCTAGTCATGGAGAGAACATTGCTCCCTTGCTGTAATACAGCATGGTCCAATCTGTTTCTTTTTAAGGTGACTGACACTGCCCTACATATTGTTCATACCCATGTCCTCCACTCCTTACCCAAACCAAACCCTGTGCAAAGGTTCAGATACCAATTCATTAACATAACTGAAGACTCACAGCCTCTTGGTTACACTTTCAGGGCAAACATACCCACACCTTTCTTGACTCCATAACTTTGTATATCCTACCTATCTGAGCTGAAAACTTTCCAGTTCCTTTGTCCCTTCTTCCTGACTGATACCAGATCCATAATAGCTAGAGCACCCTATCATGATCTGAATACCAATCACTGTGTGCCAAGCCCTATACTGGACACTTTCTATTTTCAGCAGAATTTGAAGAGATATTATTATCTCTCTTTTATAAATAAAAAAAGTGAGACTTAGATATTGTTTAAAATTTTCACATATATCAATAGTTAATGGTCAAATTGTGATTCAGCATCAAGTTTCTCTAGATTGTCATCCCATGTTTTGACCCCTGGGATATACTACTTGCCTTGATTCTCTTCAAACCCTCTTCCACAAGAGCTAGGAGTACCTTCTCTCTCATCCCGTTCTATCTTAGGAACACCAGGAAAACCCACTTAGCCCCTTTAGAGAGAAGGTCTAAATGAAATTTAGTTTTGCAGTGGTTCTAATAGAGAAGATCAGTTTCCAAAAGTTGTATGTTCAGACTCCTGCCTTTTGACAGAGTTTCTTGGCTGTGGGGAAAAGTGTTGCTCTCTATCAGGTGAAAGAAGAGAGGGAAGGAAAGTGCCCCAATTACACAGTGCTTGATCGAAAGAGGCTTGAACTATGAGCCAACTGTGTGCTTCACTGTACCCACCCAACACTCCTTTCTTCATCACTTACCATTTTTTAGGCCCAGCTTTGCCCTCCCTCCCTCCCTTCTGTTGGACATCCACTACTACGTCATAAAAGGCAATCAGTCATTCCACACATATGGAGTGGATCTATATCAACCATCTTTGATGTGAATAACACTACTCTTGGCATGAAGTAATTACCTAAGGCTTGGGAACCAGCCACTCTGTGACCAAGGGTAAGATCAGTGCTGGCCAGATATGTAGGGAGCATATAATAGGGGGGAAGTATAAATGTCCATTAGCCACCAAGTGGAAAACAGACCATCCTTTTGACCAGCCTGACATAACAATGCTTTCCCTTTCCCCCTTTCTTCGGAACAGAGATTCATAGAATTCCCTGAGTTGGAAAGGCTCCTGTGGGCCACGTAATCCAGCCCTTCCGACCTGATTCGAGAATCTGTGTTACAATTTCCTTTACACCGCTCATCCAGCCTCTCCTTGGACACCCCCCAGGTATGAGCTAACCTGCTATTTTACATGGACTGCTCACTCCATTTTTGGAACTCATATTCTCTAGTAAGCTTGACTGATTCCCCAGTACTTGCCCTAGTTCTACTCCTTGGGGTGACAAAAGTTCTGCACTCTCGCCCTACAAGTATTTGGAGGCAGATAGGTCATTCTAAACCTTCTCTTCCTCAGACTGAGCGTGCCCACTTTGTGCCAGTTTTACAATTGTGTTAGTACGCTTGGTGGTGTCAGTCTCACGTGGAGAGCAGACTTGTGTAAATGAGAGAATAATGAGCTTTTACCGCCTGCCAACTCTTTTCAAAGACATTATCTCACTCAATTCTGTGTCCAGCATCTGAGATAAGAATACTTTCCATTTTACAGAGAAGGAAACCATAGCTTATGAGGTTAGGTGTGTAGGCCAAGGTCGTATAGTTAGAAATTGACAGAACTGGCTCGTTAACTGGAGCCTTTTACCAAACATGTGTGCATTATATATTTTCTTTGATATATGAGTTTTACCAGGGCAAGGTGACATCCAAAATACAGGCTTTCTTATCCTTAATTAAATATGAATATTGAGAAGAGCTGATCTGTGTCTCTGCAAGCTCAAGTCTGACTTGCCAGTGCCCTTTTCTTCCTCTGCTTCTCCCCCACCTGATTCTGACTTAGAGTTTGTAGCAAGATACTGGGCAGCTTCTTTGTGTTTGCAGCCAGAGAACCAGAGCAGAAAGGCTGACAGTTTCTTTCCATGTTGACTCAGTGTCCAAACCAGAACTGGATGTCCAACTGTCAAAGAAAATTTTTGGTACTCATAAACAAAAGTTACTAATTACACAGGTGTATGCTTAAAGTGGAAAATATTGGACATTTGTCAGTTTTCCATAATATTATTGGAATAGAGGAGCCCTCTGGTGGCCAAAATAACAGGAAGGTGTCCTTGGGAAAGGCAGTTGGAGATTTCCTGCCGGAACCTCCCTGCGTGATCGCTGCTTCATTCTGAGGTTACTCCTTTGCCATGTATCCTTTCTTCCTTTTCTCATAGAGGGTTACTTGCTTTTTGCCCATCCTCCCTTTTTTCATCTTTGAACCCCAGCTGTCAACCCTGATACCCCTGGAATCTCTCCTTCTTACAGTCTTTGGCCTCAGAGGACCCTTTCTGAAATCTGGCCAGTTCCCCTGTGGCAGGTGCTGAGTGACAGCTGCTGCCCCTGCTGCTGCTTCAGTAGTGCGGAATTCAAATCCCTTGTGGGTGTTTAGAGCCTGCAGATGGATTAAGTAATGATGCCTGTTCATCAACAAGCATTTGCAGCATCCTCTAAGCATGCAGAAGATACTGGCCATCACCCCGAACCCAGCTTTCTTAGGCTCAAGATGCTGACCACTCATTACCTGGTCCCTGGGTTTGGCCAAGTGTTCAGAGCCCTGCCATTCTAAGTTTCTGTATACAGCCCTCAATTGTGTAGAAGTCTGCTTTCCTTGTTATAGTTTCCATGCAATGGTCTGTCTTCTGTAAGTCCATGCCACACCATAGCCAACAGCAAATAAAGACCCGTAAAATAGTTATTCCACATGTAGATGACTGAGAATTGACCATCATTCTAGAGGTTGAAGCTATAATGGTGGCTTCAGTGGACTTCAATGAACCTCATAAGAGGGAAGAAAGCTAAGATAGGATGAGGCAGAAATTTTGGCTAAGATTTTAGATACAGTCACTCTGGCTGTTAGTGAAGTAAGATGATGGGGCAGTATAATTCTTAGCACATTGGGCTGTTGAAAAATAGACCTCCTATAAAATGAGCTGGTGACTTTATTATAATATGATGCTTAACAATTAGTGGCTTAATCATAGGGCCGTGAATGAGATAGTCAAATTCATTACCCTTACTCCAGAGACCATCAGTAAAGTTCTCCATAAATTCCAGCATATACTGCAAGAGGGTGGCCAGGCCTGAGCTTAGGAACAGTGTTTAGGGCTTATTAGAGAACATGGAGCAAAAGGTGGGCTCCTGGGAGGATCATCAAGTTTGGAAAGCTGCATTTCTATAATCTGCATAAGAAATAGCTAGAGAGCGCGGAGAGTGTTACAGAAGGCATAGACAATATGGTCAACACAACAGTTGTGGCAAAATGCAGCTAGGCTTCTACTCCCACTTCCCCAGCAGAAGGACGTGGCCACTGAATGAATCACGATGAACTCAGCCTCCAATCGATGAGGTTTAGGGTAGCAGTGGAAAGTGTCAATGGGGAGGCTGCAGAATTCTCCTCTCTAGATTTTAAGACAGTGTGGGTGAGACCTTTTGGAAACTACAGGTGCGTATGGATGAAGCTCTACTTCAAGGGTGGATGAGCTGGCCTCTGGGCATGTCCGTCCCAGGCCAGTCTTTCTAGAACCTCCTTAGGTTTCTTGTTTCCCAGAATTTTATGAATATTTTTAAATTTGTATATTGATTTTAGAGAGAGAGAAAGGTCGAGAGAAACAGAAATATTGATCTGTTTCTGTATGTGCCCTGACTTGGGATCAAATCCATAACCTTCATATATGGGAACAATGCTCTAACCAGCTGAATTATCTGGTCACAGTGCATCTTCTGAATTTGTAAAGTTCATCATGTCCCGGGGTTTGGAGTGAAAAGATAATGTTGGCATGTATACCAAGTGTCATCTTAACCCCATTTTTCTCAGTAGACCGTCTCCTGGTCCTTCGTCTCCTCCCACTGGTCCACAGATACTCTTCCAGCTTCTAGTTTTTGACACAATATACAGGATTCACTGTGACTGTGTCATTCCACCAAGAACCCTTGCAATGAAGCCAGTTTATGGTTTATTTAATTTTTCCCTTGGTTCAGTTTAGGTGCACTTACCATGGCGTTCTTTTTAATAGAGCTGTCTTCATTGATGTGGTCAATTCTCTGTTCTCACACTACGCTTTGGGCAAAGAGCCTAGACCATGTCTATTAAATGTGTTTTATTTAACAGCTCATTCCAAAGACAGGTGTTAAATAAATTATTTTTTTATAGTGATCCTGATGACATAATGAAAGGCACACTAGATCAGAAGATGGAAGCTCTAGCTGAGTCTATGCCTGCCAGCAGGATTACCCCTCGCCTCAGTTTTCATGTTTATTTGAGCAGGAGTTTTGGACCAGATCACCTTGAAGGGCATCTCCAGCTCTGAAATTTTCCACTATCACAATGGTGCCTCCTTCAAAAAGGCTGTAAGCTCCTCAAGGGCAGGGAGAGCCTAGTCTGCAGTGTCCCCAGAGTGCCCAGCCAGGTTTTGGCCCTGGAAGGTGGGGTCGAGGGGTGGTGAGAAAGGGGAACTCAAGTGTCTGTTGATAGATTCATCTTAGCCAGCCACCTTCCAAGAGAAAGCTAATGGTACTTTAGGAGTAAGAGGCACTGAAAAGAGGCAGAAGGGATTGGTTTTCTTCCCAATACCACCTCTGATTTGCCCGCCTGCTGTGCACTTCAATCTTCACCGCTATTCACAGGAACTGCTAAAAGCTGTCATGGCCCCAGATCTGGAAGGAAACACAGACAGCGGTGCATCCGTCTCAGGTTCCAAACTGGAGGTTGGAGCTGGGCTCTCAAGAGCCGTAGGAAAACACTCCTCACCCCAGTAGGAGCTAGGAGAAGTCTCTTTTCTGATGACAAGGCGAGATTTATGCTTTTCTATGAAAATGTTCATGTAAATGGAAAGAATGGCCTAGGAAGTTTGGGCAGAGAGCCGAGGCTTTTGTTCAGGGTAAGATTCCTCAGCTGTCGTAAATATCAATGGAAGAGGAAACAGGTGGTGAATCCCTGCTTCCCTTACACAGATATTTTCAGTGGATCATAAACCTCCTCTGTTCTCCCAACCAGCAATTCCTCACAGTGTGTTAGTGCTTACAGCTTAGAATGCCAAAACATTTCTCCACACCAAGTGGGGGCATCACTTTGCTAGTGATGCTCATGTATTGGGTAAATAAGGTCCTAATTCCCATATTCATGTAATTGATGAAGAAGCTGGCCCAACCTCCTGGGCTTGATTGACTTAGGGGTTGTCGACAGAAATGTGTCTCATTCTATTTCTGATAACGAGCCCTAGCATACAGGAGTTATGTTTGCCAGACAGGCAAGGTGGGAAGTCTTGGCAGCAGCTCCGGGCGAAACCAGGAAGAACATGATGAGGCCAATTGAAAGAGGACGTCACTGGTTTCTTTTTTTTTTTTTTTCATTTTTCTGAAGCTGGAAACGGGGAGGCAGTCAGACAGACTCCCGCATGCGCCCGACCGGGATCTACCCAGCATGCCCACCGGGGGGCGATGCTTTGCCCCTCTGGGGTGTCGCTCTGTTGCGTCCAGAGCCATTCTAGCGCCTGAGGCAGAGGCCACAGAGCCATCCCCAGCGCCCAGGCCATCTTTGCTCCAATGGAGCCTCGCTGCAGGAGGGGAAGAGAGAGACAGAGAGGAAGGAGAGGGGGAAGGGTGGAGAAGCAAATGGGCGCTTCTCCTGTGTGCCCTGGCTGGGAATCGAACCCGGGACTCCTGCACGCCAGGCCGACGCTCTAACGCTCAGCCAACTGGCCAGGGCCACTGGTTTCTAATGAGTGGGTGCATGTCAGAGGAGCAGGGCCTTGGGGGGAAGCATTTTCATGAAGGGAGGGGTGAGGTACGAAGGGGATGGTATGTCCTCAAAGAAGGGAAATGCTCTGACAGGTAGAAAGGGGTATACAGGGAAGAGACAGGTTATCTGACGAGTTTTCAAAGAAATTTGATCTTACAGAGATAGAGGCAGACAATGAAGCTTACCACGTGAGCATGGGATGATTTGGCTAGCACAGGACAGAGGACATACAATCATAGAACCAAGAAATTTGCGGTATGTTAAAGGCCTTTGGGCCCATACTTAGGTGCCTAAGCTAGGGCTTACTTATTCCAGGAGTAACTGTGTAAGAAAGACTTCTTCTAGTATTGAACTTTCTTAGCACAGCTGCATATTTTGGAGGAAAAAAGCATGGGGTTTGAAGTCAAACAGACTCGAGTTGGAATACCAGTAGCCTAGTTACTAACAGTGACTTTGAAGTATAAGAATACCTACCTCTTGCCTGACCAGGTGGCACAGTGGATAGAGCAGCAGACTGGGACACAGAGGACATAGGTTTGAAACCCCTAGTTCGCCGGCTTGAGCACGAGCTCAACCAGCTTGAGCGCAGACTTACCAGCTTGAACGTGGGGTTACTGACTTGAGCGTGGGATCATAGACATGACCCCTCATGGTTGCTGGCTTGAAGCCCAAGGTCGCTGGCTTGAGCCCAAGGTTGCTGGCTTGAGCAAGGGGTTACTTGTTCTGCTGTAGCCCCCCAGTCAAGGCACATATGAGAAAGCAATCAATGAATAAGTAATCAATGAACAACTAAGATGCACAACAAAGAATCAATGCTTCTCATCTCTCTCTCTTCCTGTCTGTCTCTCCCTGTCTGTGCCTCTCTCTGACTCTCTCTGTCTCTGTAAAAATAACTAACTAAATAAGTTTTAAAAAAGAATACCTACCTCTTGGGGCTCTTGAGAAGAGTAAATAAGAAAATGTATGTGAAACCATGCATTGTGCCTAACAAGTAATGAAAAATAGTCATATATCCTCCATTATGATTATGATGTACTTGCCTAATAAAGTTTATATGGTCATGCAGATGGATGAGCAAACATTAATCAAATCATTGCTATATGCCAGGCACACTCTTTTATATGTAAGCACTTAATTATTAAGATCATATTAGTCTAATGAATAATTGTAAAAATATTAACATTCTAAGAAGTAAATAATAACAGTGGTGGAAATGGCAATGATGGCAGCAACTACTCTAGACTCAATAGCTGAATGAGGCAAGGTTAAAGGAAATGTTCTTCTGGGACCTGGCCTTTCAGTTGGCTTTGGCTTTGGCTTTGAATTTTGATGGCAAGTGATCTGAGCAATAGGAGCTCACTGTGGTCATTTACTCATTGGACAGTTATTGAGGGTCTACTATGTGCCAGCCACTCTCCTAGGAACTGGAGACACATTAGTCAACAAAAGCAATATTCTTTCCTTAAACAAAGATGACATTCCAGTGGAAGCAATAAACATTAACAAGGAAATAAATATATTCTTAGGTAGTGATAAGAATTAGGAATAAAGTAAATCTGGGTAGAAAGATAGAGAATGATCGGAGAGAGAACTGTTTTAGATGAGGGAGTGGCTCTCTGAGGAGGCAATACTTGAGCGGAGATCTGAATGGGGAAGAGGAGCGGGCATGGGAAACCATGAGGTTGGCAAAGTGGGGGCAGGGGTGAATTCCAGGTAGAGGGAACAGCCAGACACGTGGACCAACAAGCAACAAGGAGGCCACATGTCTGGAATGTGGTATTGATCCCTAGCTGAAGATATATTTTCTATTTCTGCCTGAATGCAAAGAAGTGGAGGACTCAGTATATAGAGTCACTTGTCTGGGGAACTTGGAAGCAGCCCTGCTCCAGCCCTCTCTGGATAAGGCTGACAGTGAAGAAGCAGTCCAGAGTGACCATGCAACATATAACCTTCAAAGAGATGAGAAGAGACCCTGAAGACAGTCTGTAACTTGGCAATGAGAGGAGAAGTGGCACCTTGAATTAGAACATAGAGCCTTGTGGCTCTGGACCAGTGCAGGACTCTATTACTGTCCCATGTCCACAGCCTGTTTGATGGAGGCAATGACACATCTGATGTGGGGAATGCATAACCAGTATCAGCCTCAGAGAACTGAGAAACTTTCCCCAACTCCTTACTGTTCTATACTAACCTACTTGACATCATCAAATATGAGTTTTCCCAGTTGCCTTTAAAGATACTTATATTTTCCAATAGCATTGTCTAAAGCAAATCGACGAGGGCAAGGAACATGTCTAATTTATAAAACTCCCATGGGAAACAAGTAGAGAGCTTGACACATAGACTGGATGAGTTCTGCTATTTGCTGTCCAATAAACACCACCAGTTTACTGTTCACCTCATAAAAGAACTGCCTTTTTATTTGTTCCACATTTTATCTCATTCAAGCTTCCAGGATTACCCCAGGTTATAGGTTGGTGGAGGCAGTGAGCAAGCTCCTTTCACAGGTTCTGATCCTATGTGACTTTCCAAACTTTACCTGTTTTAATTTGCAGCCTTCCCTCCAACACTGACAAATTCTGTTAGATCCATGGCAGAACAAGAAGAGCCCTGGACTGGGTGCAATGTTTCTAACATTTACTAGCTGTGCAACCTTGTGACCTACCTCTAGGAACTCAGGTTTCTCACAGGAAAGTGCCAGACAACATTCCTGCATTTTATAGGGCACTGTCAAAGATGTGAGGAAGACTAAGTCAATCTTATGCACACTCTGTAAACTCTAAAGTGCATATTGAGGATGCACAATTATACCAGCAGCCTTTGCTCACTGACTTCCTCCTGATCATTCACATTATCTCTTGCTCAACTTTTCCACCTGTGCAGTTTTTGTTTTTATTTTTTATTTTATTTTTTTTTTTACTTTTATTAATTTTTAGAGAGGAGAGAGAATGAGGGGGGGGGCAGGGAGGAGCAGGAAGCATCAACTCCCATATGTGCCTTGACCAGGCAAGCCCAGGGTTTTGAACCGGCAACCTCAGCATTCCAGGTTGACGCTTTATCCACTGCGCCACCACAGGTCAGGCTGTTTTTATTTTTTTTATGGACAAGTGAACACTGGATTTGCCCAAAGACTAAATATTTTTCCTGTTAGTTCTGTTATCTTATCTTTATTCATCTTCTCTCCCTTGTCCTTTGGTGAACTCTAGAGCCCACTGGGTTGATGGCTTCAGGGAATAATTAATGATGATCACCAGATATTTTCCAAGGTCATAATATTTGGAACCCATTTCCCTACCATTCAAATAATTTCAACTCAGTGCACATGGAATGAGCTCCTTTGTGTGTTGTGTGTTATAGCTAGAGACCACAGGGAATGAAAAGGTGAATAAGAAGCAGTCAGGGGGCACAGGGCAAATAGGAATAACATGATGGGAATACCATGTAAATAAGGACAGTGACATCCCTGACCTGTGGTGGCGCAGTGGATAAGGGTGTCAACCTGCAATGCTGAGGTCCCCAGTTTGAAACCCTGGGCTTGCCTGGTCAAGCACATATGGGGATTAATGCTCTCTGCTCCTCCCCCCTCCCCTCTCTCCTCTCTCTCTGAAAATGAATAAAGACAGTGACATCCCACCAAAGTGCTATGGAATACAAGAGTGAGCAATCAAAAATGACCAAGGGTTAGGGTCTCCTTCTCAATATGGATACTTTGCATACTGGTCATTTGCCTGCACCAAGTGTGGCTCTTCTGGCCTTACCTACAGCATGGTAAGTGTGACAGGCAAGGGGGCTTTCTTATCCTATGAGCAGTGGGTCATATAGGGAAATGTGCCCCATCCTGAGAGTAAGAGACCTCTGAACCAGAGGGTGGAAAACTAGGAGAGAGAAGAAGGAAGTTTGGGTGGTCAAGGCTTAGAAAAAGAAACAAGTGTGGCCTGGCAGGGATTTGTCTTGTACCAGGCAGGACCTCTTGGGGTTTTACACTAGGGCCTGGACCGTGAACTCTGCTAAGCACAAGCCCTGGCAGGAGGCTTCGACTTGCTGGGGCTGAAATGAGCCTGGACCTTGCTGGGGCTGAAATGAGCCACCATTGAGACCTTCCAGCCAGGCTCTCTCTGTCCTTTGTCAGGGCCCGGGAAGCTCCGTATCATTCCTCCAGAGCAGTCTGCTTCCCTCCCGCCTCATTACACAGTACATTAGCTGTGGGAACTAAACCCATTACAAAAAGGAGGGGGAGGAATTGGCACACGCGGAAAGAGGCCTTCTCAGATCTAGCTAACAACTTGTGCCTATTAACTAAAGAAGATCGTTAGAAAATTCCCATCTCCATCTCTCCTCTTCCCCTGCCTGGCCCCCATCCTCATCACTTGCCATGTCAGATATGGAGAGAGAGCAGGGCTCCATGGGAATTTGCCTGTTTCTTGCACACACACACAACCTTAAAGGGGCCTTACTCTTTCGAACAGTAAGCTTGGGCTAGCGATGAGGAATTGCTTTGATGTTAATCAGATTTTAAACGAGCAAGACTTTTTATCTTTCTCAGAGATAGTCCTTTTTGGCTCAGTGAAGACAGTGACTGAAATAAATGAAGTCACACTTCGTGACTAGTTGCTATCATCCCATAACAAAACAAACAAAGGGGAATTATTTGAGTTCTACTATTCAATAATATGATTATGAGAGCTAGAAAGTCTCTTTGAAATTAATCAATTTAGACCTGTTTTTACAGGTAGGGACACCAAAGCCCAGAGCAAAAATGCTGTGCCCCACCCCACAGGAACACCTGGATCTTGTTTGCAAGTCGGGGGCTCTTTCTTTTCCAACAAGCTTCCTCCAATTTGCTCCTTTTCTCTTTCAGCTTTCCTCTCTCCTTGGCTCCTTTCCCTTGCCAGGGCTTGGAGAACACCCTCCAAGAAATCCAGTCAAGCGCCTTTGATATCAGGCCACGTGGGATAGGATTGTCAGTGGTGGCCTGGTCACGTGTTCTTCCTGTTCCCCATGCTAAAACAAAAACCAACAACAACCAAAAACCCCGTACAAGATACGGTTCCTCTGGTCTTAGGACAAAGGTCTGACAGCTTTCTCTGTGTTCTTCTTGCTCTGACTGAAATTCAAGGACCTCACAGCCCCATTTCCACCTCGAGAGCCGCCTCCCCACACACTTCTATTTCCAGTGGCAATCTCTACGAGACATTGGCCTGGTATTATGTGTCTTCTAGTCTCCGTGCATTTTTCCCTGTGAATATTTGAGCTCAGTCTAAAGCTGCTCAATTAAAGAGGGGAGCGTGGAGACCAACCGTGTGCTCTGCCCTCGGAGCCTCCTCAGCTCACTGGAGGAATATTTGAGGGGAATTTCAGAAACTCAACCATCCTGGCAGTGTGGGATACTGAGGAAAGTAATTTTTCTCCTTCAACCAGAGTCCTTTCTTACTGTGTGTGTGTGTGTGTGTGTGTGTACTCTGTGAAAAGATCTGATTAGCATTTCCTTTTCACTTGCTGCTTCTCCACCCCAGCTGCACCGATTGTGGCCAGTGAAACAGAATTGGTGTAGTAGCAATTCAGGAACGCAGCTGAAAGGGAAGGAGTGAAGAAAAAACAAGGGGGTGAGTTTTCTGAGAGCTCGAAGAAACTACTCCAATTAAAAAGATAGAGATGAGATGGAATGAGACATCTGGAGGGAGTAGACAAAAAGATTCCAAAGAAACAGCAACCTGAGTTAAATGGTAAAAAAGGAAAGAGTTGATTCAAACTACCTAAACTGTGAAATAAATAACCAAAAAAAAAAATTTTTTTGTTTTTTTTTAAAAGCACATGTAGAAAAATGCAAAAGAAAAAATTTAAAACAATGAATGGGACAGAAAAGACTGTTCTTTATTTAAAAAGTAGAGATGAAAATTTTCTATTTCCTTTCCCTGGTTTTTCTTTTTATTAATGCTTCTTTGAATATATTTTTTTTCTAATATAGGGAAATGAAATTGTGTGGTGAGCCACAGAAGGAATGTGACTTCTCGTCTTTGGGTGACTTAGACAGTAGAGTTAGGATTGATCTAACCATGGTTGCTTTGGGATTGTATCTAGATTCTTTTCCTGAAATTTCCCCTTGACCTTAAGCATACTTCCTTCTGCTAAGTCACTATCTCCTTCCCTTTAACATTATGGATGTTAGAAGACTGCGTGAGTTTTATTTTGCAGAAGTACTTAGAACTCAACAGATTAAAGTCACCAGAGAAAGGGGGGGAAACAGTGTTCGTAATGATGATTTTGGGGATCCTTTATGAAGATTGCATGTAAAATAAAACATTGCTGTGACTGCTCAGTTATATTGGTTTATAACTTACCCCTCTGTAAGTCCAATAGTTGAGGGCACCATCACAGCCACCTACTGTGTGCAGGTTCGCATTGATTTGGATAGAGTATAATGAAACAACGGAGCCAAGAACTGGTGGGCCATTACATTTTATTCCTAGCCTCACACTCGGCAAGCGAGTAAAAATAAACACATAGGCATCAAATCCCATTCACACATTCTCTGGTACCACAACCAGGAGAATCTTTCCTGAGTTTTCCTAGAATCAAAGGCCCCCTCTAGTTCACTCAGTCCCCTCTGGGTCCCATCTCCCTTCTCCTCTCTCCACAAACTGGCTTCTCCTTCAGCACTCTGCCATCTTGGCTGCCTCTCCTCTGCAACAACGTGGCCTCCCTGCCCTGCAACAACATGGTCTCCTCCAAAATGGCCTCCTAGCTCCTCTTTTAAAACTTTTCAGTGCAAAAACCCCTCCTCCACACACATTAGCATAACCAAGCCCCTTCCCAAGCAGAAAGGTAATTAGCTGTATCACCTGGGTGACAGCCATTCATGTGGGTAGTGCCATTTTTAACAATAAAAGTGAACAAAATCAGAAAATACAGATTTTACAAACGCATTTTTCCAACACCCTCAGAATGACCTAATTGGAACAGACGTATCTCAAGCTGGCTCTCAGCTCCAATGAGCTTGTTCTTGGAAATTATGACCTCCTATTGTTTCTTTTCAAACTTGTAAGAGATGTAAGGGGATGTGCTTTTTTATTGGAAAGTGTCAGTCCTGAAGTCCACATTCAGAGGAAGCTACCAGCAGTTTGAAGTCACTTGGAATGGTGACCAGGAGCATGCTCTTCTGGTCATTATCACAAGCCAAAGCAAATGGTGTGTATTTGTGAGATCTCACAGTGGCCTTGTTTTCTCTTAGGGTTCAGGTCATCCAGCGTAGTGTGTCAGTAGTGAAGAATTTAAGACCTCGAGTCAAAAAGACCATTGTTTAAATTTCAGCTCCACTGACTTGCTAAGCAAACTTGAACAAGTTATTGCCTTCTCTAAGTCACTTCATTTTCAAAATAGGTATACATTATTTGCTACAGAGAATTTCTGGGATGATTGTTAAAAAGCATATAAAGTACCTACCACATAATAAGTTCTCATTAAATCCTAGAAATATTATGTACTGGACCAGGAGACAGGAGATTTGTTGTTCAGAAATCTGAGTGTACATCTGAGTTCAGAAACTGGCTTTGTCCCTTTCTAGTTCTGTGAGACAGGAAAACTTAACTCGTTAGAACCTCAGTCTCCTCATCCATATAAAGTAGGTAAAATACAATACCTACCTCATTATATGAATGAAGTTAGGTAATTTGTATCAGAATTATGATGCATATTAGGTAGATAATCCATGGTGATAATTCTTATGTTTATTTCCTAGATCCCAACTGTCTTCCTGCCATCAACTAGGTATGTGACCTTGAATAAGCTCATTTTCAGACCTTAGTTTCCCTCTCTATCAAATAGGGGTAAAACTAGATCTCTTTAGTCCATTCCAACTCTATTATTATATAAACACTCATTTTATGAGTTTTCTGTTTAAAAAATGCTTAGTAAATAGGGAGTTGAGTTTTCAGAGCTGTTCCCAGGATACCTATAGAAGATTCTGTTGCTTGGTGACCCTCTGTCACCTCCTTTTAGCTCACAAACTCACAGAGCTGCCACTTGCTTAGACAAGGAGCAGAAACTCCCAGGAAGCAGAAGGCATTCCTACACTTAGTGAGCCTGAATGTAGTAGAAGACAGAGGCTAGTTAGATATGCATACATGTGCGCGGGCGTGCACACACACACACACACACACACACACAGATTAATATGCAAGGCAAATCCCAATTAAGTTCCATTTCCAATTAATGTGATTATAAAGAATTGGAGTGAGACCTGTTGATGGACTCAAATTGTAGCTCCATCACTTACACCAGTTTGGCTTTGATCAAATTCCTTTACCTTTGACCCAGTCTTGGTTTTCCTTTTGATATAATAAGGCTTTTAGAAATGAAATAGTTCTTGTGAGGATTAAATAAGATGACCCACGTAGGTGCTTAGCATATTGGCTGGCAATCGTGAGCCCCCACATTAGCTATTGCTAGTCTTAAATATTGCTGTTGTTATTATCTTAGTTAACTGAGAAAGTCTCGCAGAAGAGGTACATAAAGGACTGGATTTTGGAGGTGGAGACGGAGAGTTTGTCAACAGCGAGGGGTCAGAAATGTTCAGTGTCGAGCAGCACGTCTATATGAATCTCCTGGGGAGGAACCCAGCAGCTGTAGATTTTAAGACCTTTCCAGGTAATTCTGACATAAAATCATGGCTGATCTGAGAACAAGACAGTCAGAGGCAAGATTCATTAAATGTAGACCACTAGACAAGGAATTGAGATCCCTGCCATTTGTCTCTACCTCTGCCCCTGCCCCTAACAAGCTACCTGGCCCTGGCAATTGCTTCATCTCATTGGATATCAGTGCCTTCATTTGTAAAAAGAGGAGGGATGATCTATTGTACGTGACTACCCAGTCCTCCGCCCCCCTCCCCCCAGCTCTAATGCTCAGGGATCTTAAACACCTTTTCCTGACTGAACAAGAATCCCTGTTCAGGCATCATTACTCATCCTTCCTCTCCTTTTCATCTCCTGGATGATTTTCTCAAGCTGACAGGCTTTTGAGAGAGCCTTTGGTGTCTTCCCACCACACCCTTAGGTCACCGTGTGGATTATACTAGTTCACTCCCTAGTCTGACTTGGCCTGCTATCATGGAAAAGGGCCATATTGCAAGGCAGAATGCAAAGACTTGGGTGACAATCCATAGACTGGCTCACTGAGCAACTTGGAACTTTGTAATTGTGTAATTTAGGGCCCCTGATAATAGTAATTGCTCACATTTCTTGAGCATTTACAGCATGCCAAGTGCGGTACTAAGAGCTTTAATCTATTATCTGGTTTAATCCTCACAATAGCACTGTGACGTTAGCATGATTATTCCCATTTTATAGCTGTAGATATAGAATCTGAGGCTTAAAGAGATTAAATAACTTGCCCAAAATCACACAAGTGGTATGTGGTGCAGGCAGGGCCCACGCCCTAGTCTGCTGGGCTCCAACATCAAGGCTGTCCTCTGTCCTACCAGTTACCTCTCATAAACCACAAATCACAGTCATTTCTTTGTGCCAACGTGTGGGTCACACAAGAGGAGTGCAGGCTTGCCTCATGTATAAGGCACTGCTTTGTTACATCAGGTCAAAGGGATTTCTAGAAGCCATTTACTCCTTTACCTGGCCTTAGAAACCTCGTCTGCTCCCCCCTCCAGTTGGCCTTTCCAGTGTCAGCACCCTCAGACCAGCTGTGGTCAATCACGTACTGCGGGAGCAGCGACCGCTGAGTGGTTACAGGGACAGTCTGTGGGCCGGCACTGCACTGGCCGAGACAATCTCCACTGGCCACGTGGACTGTCAAGCACTTGAGACACGGCTTGTCCTAACTGAGGATGTGCTGTAAGTAGAAAGCAGAAACCCCAGATTTCAGAATCTTAGTCCCCCCAAAAGTCAAACACAACATTAATACTTTTCACATTGATTACATGTTAAAATGATGATAGCTTGGAAATATGGGTTAAACTATTATTAAACTCCTTTTTATTTTTCATGCAGCTACTAGGATATTGGAAGTTACCTATGTGCCTAACATTTGTAGCTCACATTCCATTTTAATTAATGTAACCGGCATTTGAATTGCAGCTCTGCCACAGCCTGTCTGTGCAATCGTGGGCAAGTTAATTAACTTTTCTGTGCTTCCATTTCCCCACCTGGGAAGTGGAGATAATATTAAGACCAACTTTGTATGGTTGTTGTGTGCAGTTGATGACTTAAATTTCTAGAAGAGTGCCTGGCGGATCTGTTTACTTCTCATCCACACGCATTGACGGAGCAGGCCCGATCCATCTCTCGCCTTTGTCGTGTTGTTCTCCTCAGTGGAAAGGCCCTCCACTCCCTCTCCAAGTCCTGGGGTTGTGCATCCTCCCAAACAGCATGGCTTCTTGGAGCTTCTGACACTTTCTTCATATGGTCATTGACTTGGGCGCCTTGTTAGTTATCATTTTAGTGTGCATGCCTGAAGGATAGTTTGAAGTAGACTGTGAGCTCTTTGAAATTGACCTGTATCATCTTTATATTTTCCTTCCTGTCCAGTCAGTCCTCCAGGGACTTAAAATAGGGCCTGGTCAAGTGGTTTTTTATAAATCCTTGTTGTTTGACAAGTTGACTAATATGCCTCCCCTACCCTGCTGCCAGGAAGACCCCTTAAAAGGAAGCAGGCACCTTTCCTCTGGTCATTTGGGAGCCACCACGCTCTCTCCTGGTTATTCTTTCCAGTGTAGAACAGCCTGGCTCGTTCATTCTTCTGTCCCCTCCACTTTTCATGATTAATGGCTTTTATTCCCTCCCCCCCCCCAATACGTGAACATTGAGATCAGCTATAATTCACGCCTTAAAAGAAATGTCCTGGGTTCATATAATTCTGATTGTGCTGATGGTTTGGCAAGATAGTTGCTTTAACTAGGAAGCCCTCTCTTGGCTAGTGCTGTGGTTACGGTGGTTGTGGTGGCCGTGGTGTGAGTATGGTAGTCGTGGTATAGTTGTGATGGTCATGCTGTGGCTGTGCCGGTCATGGTAAAGAGCGACGCTGCTACTGTGGAGAGCGGTCCTTTCCGTGGTGTAGAACAGACTTCAGGAGCACCGGTGCAAGCCCTCGGGCAGCCGAATCCTCATGTCTGCCAGACATCTCAAGTTTGTTGTTACCTTTCTTGAGAATTTACCCAGAAGGGAAAACTTATCAACTCTGGATTCCACTTAAAATTTAGGAAATGTGTCTTCTGGGGAAATTAAATCCCCTCGAACTACATACCCTTGAGGGAAAGGATTCTGGTTTGATTTCTCTTTAATAATCTGGATTTTGGCCTTGGCCAGTTGGCTCAGTGGTAGAGCATTGGCCTGGTGTGTGGAAGTCCTAGGTTCCATTCCCAGTCAGGGCACACAGGAGAGGTGACCATCTCCTTCTTCACCCCTCCCACTCCCCTCTCTCTTCTCCTCCCACAGCCATGGCTCAAATGGTTCGAGCAAGTTGGTCCCAGGCAAGTTGGTCCCAGGCAAGTTGAGGATGGCTCCATGGCCTCACCTCAAGTGCTAAAATACCTCATTTGCTGAGCAACAGAGCAACAGCCCCAGATGGGCAGAGCATTGCCTGGTAGAGGGCGTGCTGGGTGGATTCCTGTCAGGGCACATGTGGGAGTTTGTCTCTCTGCCTCCTTGCCTCTCACTTAATTAAAAGAAAGAAAGAAAAAGAAATCTGGATTTTAATAGGCCTGGGCAAAGACCCCTTATAACACCCTTAGGGAAACTGTACCTCTAACAGCCCTGTCTTTTGAACTAGGCATGGTGTTCCTGAGAACCACCCTTAAAATACTCCCTGATACTCAGAAAATGGTATCAGAGTGAGTTCTTAACCCCTAGTGTGGATTCACACTGAGGTACTGAAGCCCCTAGATGCTCACAGCAGAAGAGATATAAAGGACACAGGGAAAGAATGCAAGGGCCCCATGGGAAAATTCTGCAACTTTATCAGTTTCTCAAGGCCAACCCTGGGAATAGGAGCCAGCTGAGCTCTGAGCCTCTGATCGATGGGTGTAGTTGATGCTGTGTGGCACAGCCCATCCCCCTCAAGACAGAAGGGTCTGTTCCCCTCACCTGATGGGAATGCATCTGGCTCACAGCAGGCAGCTGATAGCCCCGTCTGGAATCTCCCTGCTGGAGAGTGAGCCTCCTCTGTGTACCCGCCACCCTCCCAGAGGCAGCCTGCACCAATGACTGGGCGTGCAAGGCTTTCCAGACTCGGCCCATGACTCAGTTTGGGGCAGCTCTGCAGGGTCCTTTGTGATAGATGGGCTGGCTGAGGGCTTGCGACTGCAGGGCAGCCCAGCGTCACCTCTGCCCTGCTTCCTTCCCTCACCCCCAGAGTGTTGACCCCAAGAGCACTTTCCAACAAATTTCCTCACACTAATCTGCACTTCCACATCTGCTTCCTGGAAATCTGACCTGCAGCACTTGGTCCTCCTGTGGGTCACTAGCGTGACTCTGTATTGGCCTGTAACATCCTTGGTGCTCACCCAGTGCTGGGTGTTTTCCAGGACCCCTTCCGCTCACATCTCCTCTTTCCCACCCTTCACTGTGTGGGCTGCTCTGATGTGATGTCTGCAGCTCCCTGCACTAACTGAGTACAGTTTGAGTTACTGGATGCATACATGCCTGCTGTTCGAAGACCAGCCAAGACCTTCCTAAGGGAGAGGAATGTGTCTTATTTTCTCATTGTATCTTCCCAACACTCAGTGTTAGACTCATTCTTCTTTGGGGGAATAATTATTAGCGCTTCCTGTCAAGCCCAGAATTCTCTTGGATTTAATGATCCTCTGAGCCCTTCACCACAGAAAAATGTCATAGACTCTGGGGAGCTCCGGAACCGTGGAATCCACTTCTCACTCTGACAGGAGGCTTCCTTGGCATCTTTGAAAGGGAGTTGCACTTCAGTTGACATATTAATCAGTAACACTGAAGATGTCATCTAGTCTGACAGCTAAGCGCTGGTCCCAAACCAGCTGCAAGCCTAGCACCTTAGCTATCTGTTATTAATCCCAAACAAAGAAGTCTAGAGAGGTTAAATCAACTGACAAGAGCACTCAGGAAGCCAAATGGCAAAATGAAATTATAATCAAAGGCTATCATAATGTATTTTGGTTTGCTTATCTAAGAACAAGCAAGGCAAGCTGAAAACGCATGCCCGAGTCCTATGTAGCCTTGTAATTGTGGAATAAGCCTCCAAAGGCTGCAACATCTTCTGCTTAAACCTTACAAGAATAGCAGTGGGTATGCTTATTTTTTAGACTTAAAGAGTATCCTTACACTCCCTGGCAATCCCTCTGAGTTCCTTACAACCCAGACAAGTAGGAAGTTCCTTCAGCTCTCCAATCACAATCCTCCTGGTTTCTGCAGCACCTGTCCTCAGTGGAGGGCAGGGAAAAGCTTGTCCTTCATGCCTCATGGACTTGCCTGCACTTGAACTCTCGGTCCTTCCTGTGAAAATGGCTTCTCTGGTGGGTGCGTATGTGTCCACAGCACCATTCCCCATGGCCAAGTGCCAAGTGACGAAAGTGTCGGGGCTTTTGAAATTGTCAGAGAAACTGATTTCCTTGTCAAGTCTCGTCCTGTACAGTTGGAGGGCCAAATTCTACTTTTGTGTTAGCTGCCATGCAGATCAAAGGCTGCTGACAAGGAGCTGAAGGGTTTGTGCCTGGTCTGCTTCAACCTTTCCTCAGTCTGGCCTGGGGAATGCTCCTGGCTCTCGGCTTTCTTGAACTCTCTTATCGATCTTTCTTTGTGGGCCAATAGATGAGGGGCCTGGGAAATAATTTTGAGCAACATAACTCAGAGAGAGCATTCTTAAATTTGCAACAAGAGAGAGGCCAGAGAAAAGAGAAGACAAGGATAGGTATGGGGAGAGTCAACTAAGGCCTCAGAAATGTAGGTATTCTTGGAAGCCCAGAGTGGAGGGCCGAGCGCCAGTGACAGCATTGAAGGAGATGGGATGAGATGCCAGCCCCTGCTGGAGACTTAGAGAATCTTTACCCACAGGATGGCACAGAGGAAGAGCTAGCCTTTCTGTTCATCAATTTTGGGTGTTGTGTAAAGGTGGGACACAAAGATATGACTTTGGAAGCCTCTTCCTACATCATGTTTATCATAAAAGCAAGTAATGGACAAGTTCAGATAGTCTTTAGCCCCCAGATAGATCTGAAGGTATATAAAAGTCAAGGGCATGACTGGGGGGGGGAAGGGAGGAGGCGGGATACAGATGGATAGAAACCATCCAAATACCGCAGGAAGGAGGCGTGGCAATGAACCAAGAATGGGGAGCATGACCTCAGGAAAGTGTGCTTCTGGAGGGCTTCCTTATTCAGGCTTTCTCTTCGGTTTTTTAGACAGTGCTGAGCACCATTGTTGCCCTTCCCTCTGTACCAATTTCTTCTCCGAAACACCAGCCTTCCTGATCAGGAGAGACGCCCCACATGCACACTTCTATTTACAGGCAATCTGCTCACCTTGACTGAACCAGACAAGGGAGAATCTCAGTACTTCCATTGGAACCACTACTGGAGACACCAAAGCTGCAAAAGTGGGAAAAGGAGACACTCCCAGCAGAGGCTGAGCACTGGAGTATGATCACACATGTACCCTGAAAGCTCCCTGGGCTGACTGACGGAGGCTGTGGGATCCCGAGGCCAGCGACCCTTACCTGGTAAATGGCCACTTCTTCCTGCCCATTCTCAGCTCATTCTCCTGCATGACACAGTCATGTGCTAAACCAGTCTGTTTTGTTCTTGAACTGTAGCAAGAGGTTGGATGGTAAATTTGCATAGAGAGGAGTCCCATGTTACTTTAATCTATTTGGTTTCTGCATTTCACATAACAAATAGTAAGAATCCAGACAGCAAGGTATTATCTAAAAATTTATATGAATCAATTAAGTTCCCAAGTTTAGGTAGCAAGATTCACTTGTACTTTTCTTTATTTCCATAAAAGTGTCTCTCACTTAACAATGGGTTTCTTGAGCGTGAGCCCTACGTTTCTTTTTGTTTCTGCCTGGCCATATGAGCTGCCTAAAGCCTTGATGAATAAATAAAATTGTATATTTTTAAAACAGGCACAAAACACTGTTTAGACATTTGGAAGTGGATCAGTTGGGACTGGGCACTAGAGTATGAAGAGCTTTTAAAACACACCAGTTTCAGACTCCATCCGAGACCAACTGAATAAAAATGGAGCACCTGAAAGCTCCCAGATGATTCCGATGGAAATTCAAGGTTGAGAACTAGTTATCTAGCACGATTTGCTAATTATGGAAAGCCCCATGGTTGTGTCTGTCCTACTGGTAGTAAGTTTGGCCTCTACCAGTTAACACATGTTAATGAAATCTTCCCACTCACAGACATTGGCTTATTTGCATGGAGCCAGATAGGCAACACCCAGGTTTGGGGAACCATCTGGGCCATTGAGAATGTCAATATTACTTGATTGTTGTCTTCATTTCATGAGGATTCATTAAGCCCTGCAGAATGCTGGATACAGTGAGGGCTCTGGAAGGCCCTAAGGCAAGGTGCCTAGTTTCCAGCACATGAACCTTTATGACACAGTGTCTCAATAATGACATGCCAGAGAGGGTGGAGGATCACAATGGGGTAAGAGTTCAGAGGAAGGGGCAAGTTACACAGGGTCAAACTTGAGCTGGACCTCAAATGATAAGTAGGATATGAAAAAGTAGAGGGGAGGGGAAAAAAACTTCCAATTGCAGGCACTAGTAGTATAGGGCTTGACTAGTATAGTGGGTATAGTAATGGAGTTCTCTGGCCACCCCTTTACTCCCCCAACCCCACCTCTGACTCGTGCCACCCTTGAAATACAATCATTTCTCCCTGGTGCCAGGTGAAGTCTGAGAGGAACAGCAATATTTTTCAGACTTTGGCCTCGGCTGGTTGGCTCAGCAGTAGAAAGTCGTGTGGAAGTCCCGGGTTTAATTTTCAATCAGGATGAGTGACCATCTGTTTCTCCACTCCTCACCCTGCCTGCCATCTCTGTCTCTATCTCTTCCCCTCCCTCAGCTATGGCTCAATGACTCGAGCAAAGTTAGCCCTAGGTGCTGAGAATGACTTCATGGCCTCGCCCCAAGTGCTACAATAGCTTGATTGTTGAGCAGCAGAACAGAGGACCCAGACAGGCAGAGCATCACCTGGTAGGGGGTTTGCTGGGTGGATGCTGGTTGGGGCACATGCAGGAGTCTGTCTCTGCTTCCCCACCTCTCACTTAATAAAATAAATAAATACAAATACTTTTTCGGACTTCATCTACCTGTCCTCTCGTCAGCTCCTTCTGCTCTCATTTCATGGACCTTCACATCTCTGTTAAAAACACAGCCTCAGTGCTCACCCCACCACCCATAGTCAATGACAGGTCTGGACTGCTTGGCCTTATGGTACACCAGGTTCTGCATTCTCTTGGCTTCAGCACCTCTGAGAGCATTAAATGAGGGACAGTTTCTACTATGTGTGGCTCCTGGGCCCCCTCCAGCTGGGCTAGCCTGCCCTCCCTCCCCACCACCGCAGCAGCCATACCCCAGAATTATAAGGCATATTTTCAGCCATAGCAATGAGTAAGGCTGCAGTTTATGTCCGCTTCTACAAGAGAGCCTCTCAACCTTCTCTACCTCATGGAACACGTAAGGAAAATGGTGTTCACGGAGTTCATGGAGCTACTTGCTATCTGCTGTCTTACAGAGGTGACCAGCCCTGAGAGCTGGTCAGTGTCTGGGCACAGGAACTGGGCTGCCGCACACCCCAGAGAAGGCTGAGCTCTGTCACTCTGCCGCCAGCTCATGCCCCGAAACTTTGCCAACTCCAGACCAGCAGAACTGTTCTCAGTTAGGTTATCGCCACTTAAAAAAGGGGGTGGTGGTGGGAGGGGAGGACATTTTAAAAGCAATGCAGATATTAAAGCCAAAAATAAGACATTTTGGCTTCAAAAGTAGGTTTTGATTGCTTGGTAGGACACAGGGAACTGGTTCAGACTTGAACAAGAATGTGTCTCTTGTCACAGTTCTTGGAAAAGATGAAGATCTTAAAGGTGCTGAGCAGTGTTGCTTCTCCCCTTTGGGGCAGGGCCTTCCTCTTGCCAGTGTAACATGCTGCCTAGCCATTTTCAGCTGGACCCTCTTGGTGGCCATGGAAGAGCTGTGATCTGGAAATGAATATCCATACCTTGGTGGGAACAAGATGAGATGGAGGCGAGGTCCCAGCGCCGTTGCTTGGAGGTTCCCTCTGAAGGGCAAATGAATGCTCAGGCATGCGTACAAACGTCCCCTGTAGTCCAGGCAGGCAGTTAGAGAAAGTGCCTGTGAAAATAGTAGAACGTCTCAACAGGTGGACAGAATGTACCAACAAGTTAGGAAGAAAGGCAGCGAGGGACCCTAGAAACTGGCTGTGTGGGCAGGAAGATGTAGTGACAGCTCTGCTAGGCTCCTGAATCTCCAAGGCTAAGGATTAGCAAGGGGCATGGATAACAGAACTGTGTCTTCTCCCCTAGACTGGATTTCAAAGCCAAACTGGAGAATCAGATCACCTGCCAGATAATGTGGATGGAGCAAGCCAGGGAGAGAGAGCCAAGCCTGATGTTGGAGGAGAGAGGAAAAGCTAAAGTAGGATGCCCAAATCAGGTCAGAACTAAAGCAAATGAACAGCCAAGAGGAATATGTTCTCCTCCAAGTCAGGGATTGTGTCTTATTTATCTCTATGTTCCTCTACCTAGCACAGAGCTGTCATGTAGTTGAAATAATTTGTTTCAAGTAAATGGATGAATCTTGGGCCTGAGTCCAAAATCATAACTATCAAGTGGCTCAAGCCACAGAGTCCCAGGGCTGCAGGGGTTGAGAAATCAAATCAGGCCAAGTTGCTTTGTGTTAGATGTCTGAAGTTCATCTGGAAGCGTGCTGGGCAAGTGGCAAGGAGAGCACTGGGCTTGAAAGAAGCCAAGCACAGGGCGAATAAAAGCAACAACAGCGCCTCACACTTCTGCAGTGTTTTCAGGTTCACAAAGTGTACTCACCTACCTTATCTGGTGCATCTATCTGCACAACAGCCTCCTGCGGGTCTCCAAGAGTGGATTAGATGTGCTCCCTGTCTTCAGACTGGGGTTTTCTTCCTGAGTGCCAATCAGATGGAGTGGAAGCCAGTGGATTGTTTACCTATAACACATGTGGAGTAGGAAGTCAGAAGGCCAATAGAGGAAACCTGGCTTGGTTCGAAAGCCAGCTGTGCAAGGGGCCCTGGTGGATGATGGACCAGGAAGCCAGGATAAATATTGAACTTTCTTTTTAATACACTGTGCTGGTGTGATTGTTGCCATTGTGGTGGTCAAGCTGTGAAGACTAAATATTTACTTTCCAATTGTTCCCACCAAACTGCAGGATGCCCTGCTTCCACTATAAGTTATCTGTTTGTTTGTTCATGTTTATTCATTCATTCATTTCATTCACATTTTTTTTAAACTGTTTTTTTTAAAACATGATTTTTTTTAAATTTATTTATTCATTTTTAGAGAGGAGAGGGAGAGACAGAGACAGAGAGAGAGAGAGAGAGAGAGAGAGAGGAGAGACAAAGAGAGAGAAGGGGGGGGAGGAGCTGGAAGCATCAACTCCCATATGTGCCTTGACCAGGCAAGCGCAGGGTTTCGAACCACTGACCTTAGCATTTCCAGGTCGACACTTTATCCACTGCGCCACCACAGGTCAGGCTCATTCACATTTTTATTTTTAAAATTTATTAACTTGGGAAAGGCAAGCAGAAATTGAGTAGGTTTTCTTCTGTCTCAGAGAGGAAGTAAAACCACAGGTGGAAAGTAAAGGTAGAGAAAGTGCTGACTGGCTTCTAGATTTTTTTACTCAGAGTTGTATTTTTTTAAAACCCTTTTTATTTTGGAATAATTTACAGATTTACCAAAACGTTTCAAAGATGGTAAAGAGACTTCCCGTATAGCTTTCGCTCGGCTTCCTCTCGTGTTACCATCTTACTCAGCCATGGTACATTTGTCAAAACTAAGAGCTTGACCTTGGTACAGTACAATGAACCAAACTCCATGATCCATTCAGTGCCGCTGGTTTCCCGTGCTGTCCTTTCTCCTCCAGGATTCAGTCCAGGACACCACGTTGCGTTCAGTCAGCATGTCTCCTTAGTCACCTGTGATTTGTGTCAGTGTCTCGGTCTTTTTCCTTTCTTTTCTTTAAGACCGTGACAGTTTTAAAGGGTGATGGTCAGATATTGCATAGAAGGTCTGTCAATTTGGGTTTATCTAATATTTTCCCATGAGGTTATGAGTCTGGGGAAAAAAAGACCCTGAAAATGAAATGCCCTTCTGACTGCATCACATCGGGACAGACACACTGTCAGCATGGCTTGTTGTTGCTGATACTTACTTTGGTCACCAGACTAAGGAGGTGTCTTCCTATAGAGTTACTAATTTTTCTGTAGAGCCCTTATTTTTTCTCTTTCAAGCCAGTAAGTCCATCCCATCCTCAAGGGGAGAACAATTAAACCCCATTTCTGGGGAAGGGGTGATCTACATCCAATATTTGAAATTCTTCTGTAAGGGAGATTTGTCCCTTCTCTTCCCTTTATTTATGCAGTGATTTTCTTATACTAGTATCTCTGTTTATTAAGGCTGCCATAACAAATTATCACAAACCGGGGGCAAAGGAATAAAAATATGCCCTTTCACAATTCAGGAGGACAGAAGTCGAGGTGTTGACAGGGCTGGTCCTTCTGAAGGCTCTGAGAGAGAACCATCCATGCTCCTCTCCAAGCGCCCGCTGGCTGCTGGCAGCGCTCGGTGTCCCATGGCGTCACTTTGATCTCTACCTCCATCTTCACATCACCACTTTCTTCTCTGTGCGTGTCCCTTTGTCCTTTTCTTGTAAATATACCAGCCATTAGCTCAATTTTCTTAACTAAGTACATCTACAAAGATCCTATTTCCAAACAAGGTCACGTTGTAACATTCCAGTGGACATGAATTCTCAGGGGACGCAATTCAACCCAATACAATCAGTGTGGACTCACGGATGTTAATTTTATTCCTTGGATTAGATTCTGTTTATTTGTTTGCTTGTCTGTTTATCCCCTCCTATTTTTCCAGCATGGGCCATTGGGTGCTCTTTTAGTTTAGCATCTGCATCCTTTTGACATGTACTCACCTTTCCTTCTCTCTTCTTGCCCTTCCTTTTCTCTGCCTCTGTCTCTGTCTCCAGTTAAGCCCCATTTCCCTGTGTTACCTAGTTAGCTCCTTTGCCCCTCACTCCCCTTCAGGGAAGTTGCATCCTACATTCATAGCACAGTTAGATTCATTTGTTAAAGTCTGCAGTCCCCCAACATTCTAGTTGATTTTTTAATTGACTTTATTTTATTTTTTTTTAGAGAAATTTTAGGTCCACAGCAAAATTGAGCTGAAGAAACAAAGATTTCCCATACACCTCCAACCCCCACACAGGCACAGAATACCCATTATCAATATCCCTCACCAAAACGGTACATTTGTTACCATTAATAGACCTCCATTGACACGTCATTGTCACCCAAGTCCACGGTTTACATTAGGGTTCACTTTTGGTGTTCTGCATTCTATGGATTTGGACAAATGTAATGGCATGTATCTGCCGTTACGGTATCATACAGAGTATTTTCACTGCCCGAAGTCTGTTTTGTCTGTTTCACCTCTCCCTGCTCTGCCCCCAGCTCCTGGAAATCACTGATTTTTTTTTACTATCTCCATAGTTTTGCCTCTTCCAGAATGTCATATTGATGGAATCATACAGAATGTAGCATTTTCAGATTGCCTAATTTTCCTTTGTGTCTTTTTATGGCTTGATCGCTCATCTCTTCTTAGTGCTGGATAATATTCCAGTGTCTGGATTGTCCACAGTTTATTCATCCATTTACCTACTGAAGGATATCTTGATTGCTTCCAAGTTTTGGCAATTAGGAATAAATTTGCTATAAGCATTTGTGAGCAGAATTTTGTGTGGACATAAGTTTTCATCTACTTTGGGAAATGTCGAATAGTGGGATTGCTGGATCATATCATAGAGTATGTTTAGTTTTTTTGTTTGTTTGTTTTTTTACAGTGACAGAGAGAGAGTGTGTCAGAGAGAGGGATAGATAGGGACAGACAGTCAGGAACGGAGAGAGATGAGAAGCATCAATCATTAGTTTTTCGTTGCAACACCGTAGTTGTTCATTGATTGCTTTCTCATATGTGCCTTGACCGTGGGGCTGCAGCAGACCAAGTAACCCCTTGCTCGAGCCAGTGACCTTGGGTCCAAGCTGATGAGCTTTGCTCAAATCAGATAAGCCCGCGCTCAAGCTGGTGACCTCGGGGTCTCAAACCTGGGCCCCCGCATCCCAGTCCAATGCTCTATCTACTGCACCACCGCCCGGTCAGGCAAGTATGTTTAGTTTTGTAAGAATGCCAAGCTGTCTTCCAACGTGGCTGTACCATTTTGCATTCCCACCAACAATGGATGAGAATCCTTACTTCTCTCTTGCCTCATCAGCATTTGATGCTGTCAGTATTCAAGATTTTGGCCACATTCTAACAGGTGTGTAGTGCTATCTCCTACTTGTTCAAAACTGGATTTCCCTGATAACATGTTATGTGCATCTTTTTGTGTGCTTATTTGCCATCTAAATTCCTCTTTGATGAAGTGTCTTTTAAGGTTTTTGGTCCACTTTTTAATTCACTTGTTTGTTTTTTTATTGTTGAGTTTTTTCTTTGTTTTTTTTTTTCTTTTTTTTTTCTGAAGCTGGAAACAGGGAGAGACAGTCAGACAGACTCCCGCATGCGCCCGACCGGGATCCACCCGGCACGCCCACCAGGGGCGATGCTCTGCCCACCAGGGGGCGATGCTCTGCCCATCCTGGGCGTCGCCATGTTGCGACCAGAGCCACTCTAGCGCCTGGGGCAGAGGCCACAGAGCCATCCCCAGCGCCCGGGCCATCTTTGCTCCAATGGAGCCTTGGCTGCGGGAGGGGAAGAGAGAGACAGAGAGGAAAGCACGGCGGAGGGGTGGAGAAGCAAATGGGCGCCTCTCCTATGTGCCCTGGCCGGGAATCGAACCCGGGTCCTCCGCACGCTAGGCCGACGCTCTACCGCTGAGCCAACCGGCCAGGGCCTTATTGTTGAGTTTTAAGAGTTCATTGTATATTTTAAATAGTCTTTTATTATATGTGTCTTTTGCAAATATTTTTTTCTAGTCTGTGGCTTTATTTTCATTCTTTGGACAGTGTAACTCAAAAAATATAAACTTTTGATGTTAATGAAGTCCAGCTTATCAATTATTTCTTTTGTGGGTCATACGTGTGATATATCTGAAAAGTAATCACTAGACCCACAGTCATCTTGCTTCTCCTCTATATTATCTTCTAGGAGTTTTATAGTTTTGTATTTTACATTTAGCTCTGTGATCAATTTTGAGTTAATTTTTGTGAAAAGTATAAAGACTGTGCCTAGATTTCTTTCTTTTCTTTTCTTTATGTTTTGCCTTTGGGTGTCCAGTTGTTCCAGCACTATTTGTTTAAAAGCCCACCTTTTCTCCATTGTATTGCCTTTGCTCTTTTGTCGAAGATTTATTGACTCTGTTTATGTGAGTTTGTTTCTGTTCTCTGTTCTGTTTCATTGATCTGTTTGTCTACACTTTTGCCACCTTGTCTTGATTACTGTAGCTTAATATCATAGTAAGTCTTGAAATTGGATAGTGTCTGTCCTCCAATTTTGTTCTTCTCTTTCAATAATATGTTGGCTATTCTGGGTCTTTTGCCTCTCCATATAAACTTTGGAATGAGTTTGTTAATATCCACAAATAATTTGCTGAAATTTTGATTGAGATGACATTGAATCTAAAGACCAAATTGGGAAGGACTGAAATTTGGCAATATCGAATCTTTTTATCCATGACTATTTACTCATTTATTTAGTTCTTTGATTTTTTATATCAGAATTTTATAATTTTCCTCATATAGATCTTGTACATATTTTGCTCAATTTATACCTAAGTACTTCATTTATTGGGTGGCACTAATATATATGGTATACATTTTAAATTTCAAATTCTACTTGTTCATTATTGCTATATAGGAAAGTAATTGACTTCTGTATATTAACCTGTAACCTTTATATAATCACTTATTGATTCTAGGATTTATAAAATACTTTCTTGCATTTTCTACATAAGTAATCATGTTATCTGCTAACAAGGATAGATTTTCTTCCTTCCCTGTCTGTATACCTTTTATTTCCTTTTCTTGTTTTATTACATCATCTAAGACTTCTAGTATGATGTTGAAAAACATTGCTAAGAATGGACATCTCTGCTTTGTTCCCTATATTTTTGAGAAGGTTTTGAGTTTTTCAACATTACGTATGATTTAGCTGTAAGTTTCTGGTAGATATTATCAAGTTAAAGAATTTCCTCTCTATTTCTAGTTTGCTGAGAGTTTTTTTTTTTTAATCACAAATGAGTGTTAGATTCTGTCAAATGTATTTTCTGTATTTGTTGATATGATCATGTGAATTTTTACTTTAGCTTCTTGATGAGATTGATTGCATTACTGATTATTGAATGTTGAACCAGTCTTGCCTATCCGGGATAAACCCTGATTGGTCCAAGTATATATATTATTTTATACATTGTTAGATTATTTGCTAATAACTTATTGAGGTCTTTTGCATCTGAGCTTATGAAAGATATTGGTCTCTAGTTTTCTTTTAATATCTTTGTCTGGATTTGATATTAAAGTGCTGCATATAATGAGTTTGAAAGTATTCCCTCTGTTTTTATCTTCCTTTTTTTTTTTTCTTTTTTTCTTTTTTTCATTTTTCTGAAGCTGGAAACAGGGAGAGACAGTCAGACAGACTCCCACATGTGCCCGACCGGGATTCACCCGGCACGCCCACCAGGGGCGGTGCTCTGCCCCCCAGGGGGCGATGCTCTGCCTATCCTGGGCATCGCCATATTGCGACCAGAGCCACTCTAGCGCCTGAGGCAGAGGCCACAGAGCCATGCCCAGCGCCCGGGCCATCTTTGCTCCAATGGAGCCTTGGCTGCGGGAGGGGAAGAGAGAGACAGAGAGGAAAGCGCGGCGGAGGGGTGGAGAAGCAAATGGGCGCTTCTCCTATGTGCCCTGGCCGGGAATCGAACCCGGGTCCTCCGCACGCTAGGCCGACGCTCTACCACTGAGCCAACCGGCCAGGGCCTGTCTTCTGAAAGAGATTATATTGGTATAATATTTATTTATTTATTTATTTGTTTATTTATTTATTTATTTATATTTTTCCTAAGTTAGAAGAAGGGAGGCAGTCAGACAGACTCCTTCATGCACCCGACCGGGATCTACCCAGCATGCTCACCATGGAGCGATGCTCTGCCCATCTGGGGCATTGCTCTGTTGTGGCTGGAGCCATTCTAATGACTGAGGCAGAGGCCAATGGAGCCATCTTCAGTGCCTAGCCAACTTTGCTCCAATGGAGCCTTGGCTGTGGGAGGGGAAGGCAGAGACAGAGAGGAAGGAGAGGGGGAGGGGTGGAGAAGCAGATAAGCACTTCAGTGTGCCCTGACCAGGAACCAAACCTGGGACTTCCACACACTGGGCCAATGCTCTACCACTGAGCCAACCAGCCAGGGCCTATAATTTCTTCTTTAAATATTTGATATAGTTCATCAGTGAATCCGTCTGAGCCTAATACTTTTAATTTTAAAAGGTTATTAATTATTGATTCAATTTCTTTAATAGACTTAAAGCTATTCAGATTGTTCTCTTCTTCTTGGTGTGAATTTTGGTAGGTTGTGTCTTTTGAGGAATTGGTACATTTTATCTAGGTTATCAAATTTGTAGGCACAGAATTTTTTTTTTAAGTGAGAGGAGTAAGATAGTGAGACAGATTCTCACATGCACCCCAACTAGGATCCACCTGGCAACCCCATCTGGGACCAATGCTCAAGCATTGAGCTCTTTTTAGCACCTGAGGTTGATGCACCTTAGTGCCTGGGGCCACGCTCAAGCCAATCGAGCCACTGGGAGGGAAAAAAGAGAGAAGGGTGAGGTGGGGGAGAAGCAGATGGTCGCTTCTCCTGTGTTCCCTGACCAGAAATCAAACCTGGAATGTCTATATGCCAGGTCAATGCTCTATCCACTGAGCAACCAGCTAGGGTCACAGAAGCTTTTGTAATATTTCTTTATTATACTTTTAACGTTTCATGGGATCTGTAATGATGTCTTTTTTCTCACTTCTGGTTTAGTAAATTGAGTCCTCTTGCTATTTTTCTTAGTTATCCAGACTAGAGTTTTATCAATTTTATTGATCTTTTCAAAGAACTAGCTTTTGGTTTTGTTGATTTTTTCTATTAATTCCTTGTTTTCAGTATCCTTGATATCTGCTCTAATTTTTTTATTTCTTCTCTTCTGCTCATTTTGGATTTAATTTTTTCTCTTATTCTAGTTTTCTAAGGTGGAAGCTTAGATTATTAATTTTATATTTTCATTTCTTTCTAATATATGCATTCAGTGGTATAAATTTTCCTCTAAGTACTGTCTTCTCTGCATCCCATGAATTTTGATAAGTTGTATTTTCATTTTCATTTACCTCAAAATATTTTTAACTTTCTCCTGAGATTTTTTTTCTTTAACCCATGTGTTACTTAAAAATGTATTGTTTAATTTTAATGTGTTTGGGGATTTTTCATCTATCTTTCTGCTATCAATTTCTAGTTTAATTCTAGTGTGGTCTGAGAATAGATGTGTGATTTTTTTCTTTTAAATTTATTAAGCTGTGTTTTAAAGTCAAGAATGTTGTCTGTCTTGGTAAATGCTCCAGGTGAGCTTTGGAAGAATGTGTACTATTTTTTCGTTGGGTGAAGAAGTCTACAGATGTCCATTATATCCAGTTGTTTGATAGTGTTGTTGAGTTGAGCTATGTTCTTGCTGATTTTCCATCTTCTGGGTCTGTCCATTTCTGATAGACAGTAGATGAAGTCTCCAACTCTAATGATTTATTAATGATTTATTTTTAGTGATTTATTAAGTTAATGATTAATAAACAAATATTAATCATTAACTTCTGGTGCTATTCGATTTGAGAAAGACAAGGAACATACTAGGATGAGAAGGCTGGGGTTGGTAGGAATCACTTCTCATTAAATGTGTGGAATTGAGTACATTCAAATTTATGTTCATTCTCTTCCTAAATGAACCCCACTAATGTGACAGAACTGAATCAAAAGATATATCCTACAAGGACAAAAAGAGGAAACTACACATACAAAAATCATCAACTAAATGGGTTTGTCCCTAGATATACCCACATGGCTAACTCCCTTCCTCCTTCAGGTCTTTTCTCAAATGTCACCTTTTAAAATTAGCCCACTCTTTCGCCTATTTAAAATTACAACCTAACATTCTCCTCCCACACTTCATTACTTCTTCCTGCTCTAATATCATACATAACACACTTATTATGCCTGTTGCTTATTTTGTTCACTGATATATTCCAAACACTCAGAAAAGTATCACATTGCAGGTACTCAATAAATTATTTGTCAAATGAATAAATGATAATTGTGGTCAATGGAAAGTTGATGTGTGAATAGAAACTTGGCATTAGATTTGACTTGGCAGAGAAATTTATAGATGCTTATGATAGAGGGACTAACAAAACACCTGCCCAGGAAAACCCAGGAGTTGGAGGTACCAAGCATCTCTGAAGCCGGAGCCGTAATCCAGGGGTTAACAAATTATATGAGAATAGTTTCTTCACCCTAGCAACCAAATAATTGTGTCTTTCCCACCTTTTCCCCTTTTCTAGAAGAGGATCAGAGAAGAAGATCTCTCTCTTGGAAAATTAACTGGCCCAAGATAAAGCCCCATTGACATTGACATTAGAGGATTAGTAAGTAATATCTAAAGGTGAAAAATCAAAGAAGAGCAGGATAATTATTGTAAGTTTTACAGTGCTGTCTGGTTTTTAAACCATGTACACATATTACCTTAACTAAAATAAAATTAGACTGAAAAAAAAAGAAACAACTTGGGGATACCTATTTCATTTGGAATCATCAATTAACTTGATTTCCCAGATAACTGAAATTTTTCTTTGAAAGCTGTAGTTTTTCCTTCACTTTTTATTGAAATATTTGACTGTATGTAAATGTAAAGAGAATGTCCAGGTACCCACCTAGTTTTAAGTTATTTAAAATTTTTTTTAGTATTGTTTGTTTGTTTTACTGAAGAATTTTAAAACAGTTCCAGACATCATGTAACTTCTCCTCAAAATATTTCATCTGTATCCTAACAAATAAAAATATAAAATCACTTGGTTTTAAAATTTTCTATAACTTTTTATTTGTCTGCTTCTTTTCCTGTGCTGCTACTTAAAGTTTCCCCTTCTTTCTTTTTAATTGCTATAAATTTGCAGAGATAGGATTCCAAGTAGATTTGAGTTTATATTGCATTGCATCAGGAAGCACATCATGTCTGGTTGTCCCAGTCTTAGTGATGTGAAGTTTGATCCATTATGACATTTTCCATCAGCATTTCACCTCATGGGATCCACTATTTAATAATAGCCATTATTAGTTCACTAGACATTGTAAAATGCCATTTCTTCTACATGTGTTAACTGTCATTCTTCTATAAAATATAACTTTATCTCAACTATTTGGATATCTTGGGAAAAATTGGTATAAATGCTTAATACTTTTTCTTTATAAAGTTTTAGAATAATGAATTGGTGCCCTAGAATTTCCAAATACATCCAATAAGAATTATTAATTGCTCTATTTTGAAGAGTTATTATAAACTTACATTTTTAAAACCAGCTTTATTGAAACATAATTAATAGAAACTCTACTGTACCTATTTTGACAAATGTATAACTTATTATGTAACCCCTACTATAATAGATATGAAACATTTCTATTCCCCCCAAAGTTTTTTCAAGCTCCTTTGTAGTCAGCCATTCCCTCCATTTCCATTTCCAGGCAACCACAGAGCTTTCTTTCACTATTGTTTTACCTGTTCTAGACTTCAGTAGAAATGGAATTATGCTATACTCTTTCTTCCAGCTTTTTTCACATAGCATAATATCTTGCAATTCATCCATGTTATTCTTAATATTAATAGTTAGTGTATTTTTATTACTGAACACATTCTTTCTATTATTTATGAACATACCACAATTTTTTTAATCTGTTCATAAACATTTGAGGTGTGTTCAGCTTTTTATTATTACAAATAGAACTGTTATGAACATCTGAATGAGTCTTTCTGTGGAAAAATGCTTTCACTTCTTTTATTTTATTTTATTTATTCATTTTTAGAAAGGACAGAGAGAGGGAGAGAGATGAGAGAGAGACAGAGAGAGAGAGAGAGAAGGGGGGAGGAGCTGGAAGCATCAACTCCCATATGTGCCTTGACCAGGCAAGCCCAGGGTTTCGAACCGGTGACCTCAGCATTTCTAGGTCGACGCTTTATCCACTGCACCACCACAGGTCAGGCTTTCACTTCTCTTGGGTAAATATTTAGGAGTAGAATTGCTGAGTTGTGTGGCTAATGAATATTTAACTTTATAAGAAACTGCCAAACTGTTTTTCAAAGTTGTTGTACTCTTGCATTTCTATCAGCAATATACGAGAGTTCCAGTTGCCCTACCTCTTTGTCAACACTTGGTTTTGTCTGTGTAAGGGGTGTGAAATGATATTTCATTAAGGTTTTAATCTCATCTCTTTCTGATGACAAATGAAGTTTTGATAATCTTTTTGTAGACTTATTGGCTGATTTATACATCTTTTGTAAAGAATCTGTTCAAATCTTTTGCTCATTTTTTCATGATGCTGTTTGTCTTATTATTAGTGTTATATTTCTGAAAATAAGCTCTTTGATTTATGGCTTGCAAATATGTACTCTGAACTCATAGGTTTTTATATATTTGATGTGTTTCAATCCATTGCTGTCATTATTCCTTTTAATGTTCAAATTGTGCTATCTTTAATATATAGCTTTCTAAACAAGAACACATATTTAAACCAGTTTGTATGGGAATATGTTATAAACACATTCCTGTGGTTTTAAACAGAATCTATTGAGGCCACAGTTTAGATTTTTTTGATAAATCATGAGTGTCATCTTGTAAATATTCATGATTCCCTTTGGCTCTGATGCAGGAGAAAATGGTGACCACCTCTTTAATAAATGTTGCCATATCACTGTGGGATATGACTTTACGGAAATAAAATTAGTTTTATAGCAAACATGCTAGAACATCTTAAACATAACGTGACTTGTTCTTCACACAACTTAAGAGACTATTAACCTATTCCAAAGAGGTTGGTTGACGCACTTCCCCACACGCTTTAACTCTCCTTTGGATGGCCTTCAGATTCCATTCAGGAGTCTACCAAGAAAGATCAAGTTGTATCCTTCAACCATAGTTAAAAGCTATTTAAATAAGGGATTTGATTCTGGGCCAGGCACAGTACTATATGCTTCACATCCATCATCATATTTAATCTTACACAAATCCTGGCAGATGGGCATAATTAGCTCTATTCTACAGATTATGAAACTCACATTAATAAAGATTAAGTTACATGCCCAAGGCCATGTCACCAAGTGGCAGAAAGTGCACTTAAACCTAGTTCTTAATGCACAACCCTCTTCCCACCCCCTAGTGTGCTCATCGCAATATACCATAATACTTCTCATCATCTTTACTGGGTCCAGAAAAATAGAATCCACTTTAGGTGGCAGAATACTTGCAAAGTGTAGCTTTGGTTTCCACTATGGTGTCTAAGGTGCGTTTGGACAAGATTTCAAAAACAGTTTTTAGTAATGGCAGCTCCCAGAGTCAGTGACCAGTTTCCCAGAACAACTGCTTCAAAGAGGCCAAGAACAGGTGTTTCTCAGTGTCACTGCCTTGTTGTTTTCATGCCCTCTTTTCCTTCCTCTTCCTGCCTGTTGCCTTCAGAATTTGCTCCTGTGAACATTTCCTGCTGTTTCTGATCTGATGGTTTTGTTGCTATATTTGCAGGGAAAGGGCTTGAGCTGCTACAGGTACTTAGATCTCTGTGGTCCCTGTTCACGCTGAGGCCTCCTATGCAGTCTGTGGCATAATTTTGTAAGCGCCATGGTTTGGGACGTCTCATTTGTTTTGAAGTTGAACTTTTTGAGATAATTGTAGATTAACATATAGCTGTAAGAAATAATGCAAAGAGATTCTATGTGCCTTTTACCTAGTTACTCCTTGTGGTAACATTTTTTTTTTTTGCGGTAACATTTTTTAACATGGTAGTATATATAGCAGGTCCTCAAACAATGTCATTTAGTTCAATGTTGTTTTACTATAAAGCTGAAGAGATGCCTTAGGAACTTAACTCTTGTTTATATTGATTAGCCTATGGTAAAATTGGTTTCAATATACATCATTTCACTTTAAGTTGTAGAACCTATGGATGAGTTTAACTAAGAACTTACTATATAACATGATAACCAGGATATTGACAATGATACAATAAAGGTATGAACCATTTACCCTATCATAAGGAATTTTCATGTTGCTCTTTTATAATCACATCCATTTCTCTCTCTCAGCCACCTGTTGTTAATCCCTAACAACCACAAATCTCTTCTCCATTCCTATAGTTTTATCATTTCAAACATGTTATTATAAATGGAATTGTACAGTATGTAACCCTTTGAAATTGGTGTGTTTTTTTTTCACTCAACATAATCTCTGGAGATCGATCCAGAGGCTGTTACATGCATAGTTGTTAGTTCCTTTTTATTGCTGAGTGATATTCCATGGTTGTAAGAAGTAATACACAGATATCCTGTGTACCTTTTACCCTGAGGTACCAACTGGAAACTCTATATAGTATCATATCATAGCCAGGACATGGGTAGGGATCCAGTTAAGAGAATACTTCCATCACCATAAGGATCCTTCATGTTGCCCTTAAATAACCACACCTACTTTCTTTCCACCCTGTCCCTCCTTATCCATTTCTATAATTTTGTTACTTTAAAAAAGTTATAGGATAGAATGATACATTATATTGAATATAACCCTCTGAGATTGGTTTTTGGTGTTTTTTTTTTCACTCAGCAATATTCTATGAAGATTTATTCAGGCTGTATGTATCAATAGTTTGATCCTTTTTATTGCTGAGTGATATTCCCTGGTGTGACTGCCCCACGGCTCTGGAGCCATTCACACAGGAGTACATCTGGGTTGTTTCCAGGTGGGGCTATTATTACAAGTGAAGACACTGTAAACCTTCCCATGCGGGTTTTTGTGTGAATGTAAGTTTTCATCTCTCTTGAATAAACGCCCTGGAGTGCAACTGCTGGGTCATGTAGTAGTTGCAGATTTAATTTTTTTTAAGTGCTAAACCGTCTTCTAAAGTGGCCTTACCATTTTCCATTCCCTCCAGCAATGCATGAGGGATCCAGTTTCTCAGCATCTTTGCCAGCATTTTATGGTATCATTTTCTTTTTTACATATTATTTTGTTTGACACTAAATTTTTGAATAGACTTAGCTAGAAGAGTTGCAAGACTAGTCTGGAGTTCCCTGAAAGAAATCAAGAAATGACTGAGAAACTGGGTTCCTCACTCAGTGTTCCCCGCTGTTAACATCTTACGTTTGTGTGGAACCTTTGTCACAACCGAGGACCAACACAGATGCATTACTTATAGCTAACCTCCAGTTGATTCAGATTTCAGTAGTTGGTTCCTATTTGAGGATCACATCCAGGGCACCAGGTTGCTTTTCTTTGTCTTGTCTCCTTAGCCTTTTCTGGTCTGTAACACTTTCTCAGACTTACTCATTTTTGATGACATTAAGAGTTTTGAGTCATGCTGGCCTACTATTTTATAGAATATTCTTCAGTTTGAGTTTGTTTTGTTTTTCTCCTGGTCAGACTGGGGTGAGGGAACTTGGGAAGGGTTAGCAGTAAGGGTGAATGAAGTGCCATTCCCATCACATCACATCAAAGGCACAGGCAGTCCACGTGACCAATGATGTTAATCTTGGTCACTGGGTGAAGGGGGGTTGCCAGGTTTCTCCACTGTCAGGTCACCATCCCCCTCCTCCTCACTTTAGCCTTTAGAAACAAGTCCTTAGCACAGCCCACACCCACAGGGTGGGAAGTTAAGCTCAATATCTTTGAGGAAGAAGTATCCACATCAATTATTTAGGATTCTCCAGTTCTATCTATTTTAGCCATTCTGATAAGTATGAATTGATATGTAATTATGATTTTAAGTTTTTATTTTATTTTTTATTTTTATTTTTTCCGAAGCTGGAAACGGGGAGGCAGTCAGACAGACTCCAGCATTCACCCGACCGGGATCCACCCGGCATGCCCACCAGGGGGCTATGCTCTGCCCATCTTGGGGCGTTGCTCTGCCACAATCAGAGCCATTCTAGCGCCTGAGGCAGAGGCCACAGAACCATCCTCAGCGCCAGGGCAAACTCTGCTCCAGTGGAGCCTTGCTGCGGGAGGGGAAGAGAGAGACAGAGAGGAAGGAGAGGGGGAGGGGTGGAGAAGCAGATGGGCGCCTCTCCTGTGTGCCCTGGCCGGGAATCGAACCCGGGACTCCTGTACGCCAGGCCGACGCTCTTCCACTGAGCCAACCTGCCAGGGCCTGTAATTATGATTTTAATTTGCATTTCCCCAGTGGCTGATACTATTGCACATCTTTAGATGTTGTAAATCACCATCTATAATCCTCTTCTGTGAAATGTCTCTTGCCTATTTTGTAATTAAATTTTTTTTAACTGTTGAGTTCAGAGAGGTTTTTTTAAATACATTGTGAACACTAGTCTATTTACAGATATGAAGTTTACAAGTATTTCCTTTCACTCTGTAGCTTGTCTTTTCCTCCTCTAAACAGGGTCTTTCACAGAGCAAAAGGTTTTAATTCTGATGCTGTCTAATTATCAGTTTTCAGTGTCAAGGCTAAGAACTCTGCCTAATCCTGAATTGTGACAATTTTCTACTCTGTTTTCATCTAAACATTTTGTAAAAGAATTGATTTAAATGTATGTTGCACTTTGAATTAATTTTTTGTATACAGTGTGAGAGTTAAGGTGAGATTTATTTTTATGTCTATGGGTGTCCAGTTGCTTCAATAACTTTTGTTAAAAGGACTATCTTTTCTTCAATTGAATTGTTTTTTGCACCTTTATCAAAAAAACGTTCTACATACTTTTGTGGATCTATTTCTTGGTTCCCCATTCTGTTGCATTGATCTCTGTGCCTGCTTTCTGCCAGTAACACAGTTTTGATTACTCTTGCTATGTAATAAGTCTTAAAATTGGGTAGACTGATTCCTTCAACTTTATTCCCATGCTTCAAATTGTTTTGGCTATTCTAGTTCCTTTGCCTTCTCATTTAAGTTTTAGAATAATATTGTGAATAGCCACCAAAAATCTTGCTGGAATTGTGAGAAAAATTCTGTTAAATATGTATATCAATTTAAGAAGAATTGACACCTTTACTGTGTGGAATCTTCCAATTTATTCATATAGTATGTCTTTTCACTTGGTTACATGTTCTTTGATTTCTTTCCTCAGCTTTTTATAGTTTTCAGCACATGATTTTGTACATGTTTTGTTAGACTTATACCTAAGTATTTAATGTCTAAGTATAAGTGGTATTGTATTATTAATTTTGTTGTCCACTTGTTCATTGCTATTATATAAATACAAAAATATAATTAATTTTCATGTGTTTATCTTATATCTTTGAAAATTTGATGAACTTGTTAGTTTAAAATTTTTTTTATAGATTACTTGGGATTCTCTTTGTAGAGAGACAATTATGTCATCTGCAAATAGGCACAATTTTATTTCTTTCTTTGTAATCCATATGCCCTTTATTTTATTTTCTTGTCTCATTGCACTGGTTGGAATTTTTAGCACCATGTGGAAAACAGTGCTTAGAGTGAATATTCAGCCCTGGCTGGTTGGCTCAGTGGTACAACATTGGCCCTGCATGTGGATGTCCTGGATTTGATTCCCAATCAGGGCACACAGGAGAAGCAATCATCTGCTTCTCCACTCCTCCCCCTCCTCCTTCCTCTCTCTCTCTCTCTCTCTCTCTCCCTCCCTCTTCCTCCCACAGCCATGGCTCCATTAGTTCAAGCGCATCAGCCCTGAGTGCTGAGGATGATTCCATGGAGCCTCTACCTCAGGCTCTAAAAATAGCTTGGTTGTGAGCATGGCCCCAGATGGGCAAAGCATCGGCCCCAGACAGAAGTTGCCAGTTGGATCCCAGTTGGGGCACATGCAGAAGTCTGTCTCTCTATCTCCTTTTCTCTCACTTGGAAATTGAAAAGGGAGCAAAAAGAGTTACTATTCTTGCCTTGTTTCCTGGTCTTAGAGGGAAATCATTTAATTTTTAATTATTGATTATAACGCTAGCTATAAGTTTGAAGATGCTTTTTATCAATTGGAGAAGTTTCAGTCTTTTTTTCTGACAGTTTTATTTTTTTTAACATGAATGAATTTTGAATTTTGTTAAATGCTCTTCTCCTTTGGTTCATATGAACATGTGAATTTTTTCTTCTTTTGTTTGTTTATATGCTGAATTGATTGATTTTCAAATATTAAACCAGCATTGCATCCCTGGAATAAACCGCTCTTGGTCATGGTGTATATTTCCTTTATATATTGCTGAATTTTTTTGCTAATATTTTGTTAAGGGTTGTGAGTTGGGGTATTGGTCTGTAGTGTGTGTATATGTGTGTGTGTGTCTGGTTTCCTGATCACAGTAATACTAGCTTCATAAAATGTATTGGGAAATGTTTCTTTCTCTTTTATTTTTTAGAAGAGATTGTGTAGAATTAGTGTTAATTCTTCTTTAAATGTTTTGTAGTATTCCCCAGTGAAACCATCTGGCTCTGGAGATTTCTTTTTTGGGAGTTTTAGAATTATAAAAATAATTACCTTAGTTATAAGGCTATTTAGGTTTTAAATTTCAGATTGAATTGTGGTGGTTTCTTTTCAAGAAAGTTCTCCATATCATCTAAATTTCCAAATTTATATATATGTGTGTGTAGAGTTGGATTTAGTTTTCCTTTATTACCTTTTTAATGTGTGTACGATCTGTAGTGGTGTCTCATGTTTCATTCTTGATGCCTTCTCACAGCCTGGTAAGAATGGAAGTCGTGGCTCCCTACATGGCCTTTGCTGGCTGGGTGGAGATAGGGCCACAGTGTTTTTCTGTGGTGTTGGCTAGAGTAGGGCCATTATTGACTTAATGTTCTCTGCATTGTTAGGTTGCCTATTTTATTGTTGTTGTTCTTTTGCTGAAGAAAATGGGTTTTGTTGGGGCTTTGTCTGTGTCCCTTCATGTTTCCAGATTTCTGGCTCTTTTGTTTTCAAGTCTAAGATCTATGAGGCTAATAATAACAATAACAACAATAACCAACCAGTGTGCTCACCACTTGTTCCTTGGGGATGAGGTCCCTAACAGGTCTGGGTTTTTTTCTCCACTTTTCAGTCTTCTTATGTTTGTTTTATATGTAATGTCCAAGGCTTTTTATTGTACTTAGTGGGAGATATAGAGAAACTACATTTCCTCCATCTTTCTGGAGGTGTGGAAGTCAAGACTTTTCACTTTTAAGTAACCTGGTTGTTGTTTCATAGGATCTGTTACATTAGGAAGTTTACAGTTAAGCTGAGGGAACACAATTAACACACATGAACTAGGGATTGGTATAAGACGAATTTATTTTAGTGCTAACCTGGGAGCTATTAGAACATCATGACAGGAAGAATTCGAAAAAAGAAAGGGAATAGATAACAAAGACAGGACAGACATCCGTATGTTCACATAGAGTGTAAACTGTTTTGTTTGAATGGTCAAATGAGTACTCCTACTTCAACACTTGGAGGTTTGAAAATTAACTGATAATTATATGACTTATTTAGTCCTTTTCATCTGCATAGACAAGACTTATTTCCATGGTGTCACCACCATACTCAATTCTATCAACTTATTCAGTAGGTTTGTTCAGAGATTAGTATCACAGTAAGTCATATTACATAAATGATGTGTTGGGGATGTAGACTGAGGCTCTAATGATACAGAGCCAAATTCCAGATGGATAAAGACATCTATTTTAAGATAGAAAAATTCACTAATCTTTCAGATATTTCCAAAGCGATATTTTGATTTGCTCTGGACATGCTGAAGTCTAAGTTTTTCCATTTTTATTCAGGGGTATTCAGGTGGGTTGGCACTGTGTTAAAGATGGCCTCGGTCTCACATAACTTTGAGAGACAAAGGCTGCCTGCATCGTTGGCATAGCATGGGCGTTGCTTTAAGCAGTGAGTATGTCAGGCTTGGCAGGTGCACTCCTCTGGGGCCCCTTGGCTTCATTCTTGCCTTGCTGCTCAGCCCCCCTGCAGCCTTCCTCTCTCTGCTGCTTCCTGAAAAGGGTAGACATTTTGAGGACCTTCAGATGATTAGACTCTCCTCCGTACATGTTCCTCTCTCTAATACAGGCCAAGTCTTAATCAAGACATTTAACCTCCTGTTTCACTGTCTCAAACTGTAAAATAGTAAGAGTAATGCCTGTAGCCTTCTCCCAGTCAAAAAAAAAAAATAGTCCTAGCAAGATTTACAAAGATAGTCACTTTGGTTGGGGAAGATTCAGCTCACCCAGAAATGAAAGCCTGTGCTTTCTCATGACTATCTTCACCTAATACTGTTCCTTAGGTGTCAGCCTGCCTGTCTGTGAGTCTTGTGTACTAGGAACTATCTTGCAGGAATAAAAGAGACATTATTGATAAAATATATTTACCCTTTAAGAGGATAATCATGTGGGCCTATCCTATGAATATAATAGTGTAGGACAGGGGTTGGGAACCTATGGCTCGTGAGAAATCCTTAATGAAAAGATTTTTTTGAGGGCTGCATCTGGCTCACAGACAAATCTTTAATAAAAAAAATAACGTTAAAAATATAAAACATTCTCATGTATTACAATCCATTTATTTCCTACCGCTCATGTTCATGATTGTGGGTGGCTGGAGCCAATTACAGCTGTCCTCCGGGACAACACCAAATTTTTATTGGATAATGCTTAACATACATCGGTCGTTGTATGGCTCTCACGGAATTACATTTTAAAATATGTGGCGTTCATGGCTCTCTCAGCCAAAAAGTCTCCCGACCCCTGGTGTAAGATAAGATTGTTATCCACTTAGGAACTGCAGTCAGTTATAAAAAGAAACCTTGAGAAAAAGAAGGCAGCTTAAATAAATAGGTTTATTTTTTCTTACATAAAAGAGATCCATCCAGAGGTAGGCAGTCTCAGGTTAGAATGGCAGTTCAATAATACCATTAATATACCCGGCTCCATTGTCATTTTCAGGATAGCTTCTGGTGACAAATGACTGTTGGAGGTCCAGTCACCACATCTACATTCCAACTATTAAGATAGTGAAGAGAAGAAACAAAAAGCATATACCAGCTCAGTTAGTCCCTGTTTTGTAAGAACTCCTGAAGTCTCATAAAGAACTTCTACTTATAAATTGCCCCCAAGTAAGCCACATGGTTCCCTGTTTTCAGGTGGGGGTGGCAAATGAGATTTGTTTTGCTTAAGCCTGTTGTCATCCATACACCCAACAGGGCTGTTGGTAAAAAGAAGGAAAAAGTGGGTATTTGGTAGACAATTATAGTCTCTACAATAATGCTACAAATTAATTCACACCTTTTTTGCTTTAACTAAGGATTTCAAATAGTCATGACTTTGAAAGTAAATGTGCATATCCATGATAATATTACTTCATTCAAAGTTAGAATGTTCTCAGGTTGCCAGGCTGGCTGCTGGGAAAATCTGGGGATTCCAGTGGCTGAATTAAAGGGCAGAAAATATTGGCTCTCCTTCACAAATTCCTATTTGTCCCCAGAACTGGTTCAGTCCTAAACCTAATTTCTAACAATGTTCATCCATTCACTTTATATAGCATTTTACCATACACAACACTTTGACGGTCACGACCCCATTACTCCCCTTCACATCCCAGTTATCTGCCCTGGTGTTATCTGCACTTTGCAGGTGAAGGAGATAGGACTCAGATTTAGCGTGACTGCCCACGGCCACATTGTGGCAGGGCTGCGGCTCTCAGTTTTCTGACCACAAACTCCAACCTCCTTCGTTGACATTGTCTAGCTAATGACACCTACTTATTCATGCATATTTTCTAATGCCATGAACACAAATTTGTCTCTACAGTCTCATTTGGTGCCATGTGAAGGAGACAGAAGGTTCCTACCATTGCCATTATATTATAGCTGTTGAAACTGAGAGGTAACAGTTACACAGAAGGTGGCCTAAGGTGGGACTCCTGAGGCAAACCCACAACAAAGCCCTTTATTTTGGGATGACTCCCTCAGAAGGGCAGGAGTCCCTCATCGGAAAGCCCTCCTCCTCACATGTTCACACTGACCATCCAACCCAGTCTGGGAGTGGGGGGGTTGTTTCTTTCTCCTCCCAGCCACTTCCCATGAAAAGCTATGAGCCCCCCTGCACTCCTCCTGCCCCCCCTGCAGGATGCCCCAGTCCCCCTGCACTCCTCCTGCCCCCCCTGCACTCCTCCTGCCTCCCCTGCACTCCTCCTGCCCCCCCTGCACTCCTCCTGCCTCCCCTGCACTCCTCCTGCCTCCCCTGCACTCCTCCTGCCCCCCTGCACTCCTCCTGCCTCCCCTGCACTCCTCCTGCCCCCCCTGCACTCCTCCTGCCTCCCCTGCACTCCTCCTGCCCCCCTGCACTCCTCCTGCCTCCCCTGCACTCCTCCTGCCCCCCTGCACTCCTCCTGCACCCCCTGCACTCCTCCTGCACCCCCTGCACTCCTCCTGCACCCCCTGCACTCCTCCTGCCTCCCCTGCACTCCTCCTGCCCCCCCTGCACTCCTCCTGCCCCCCTGCAGGATGCCCCAGTCCCCCTGCACTCCTCCTGCACCCCCTGCAGGATGCCCCAGCCCCCCTGCACTCCTCCTGCACCCCCTGCAGGATGCCCCAGCCCCCCTGCACTCCTCCTGCCTCCCCTGCAGGATGCCCCAGCCCCCCTGCACTCCTCCTGCCCCCCTGCAGGATGCCCCAGCCCCCCTGCACTCCTCCTGCCTCCCCTGCAGGATGCCCCAGCCCCCCTGCACTCCTCCTGCACCCCTTGCACTCCTCCTGCCTCCCCTACAGGATGCCCCAGCCCCCTGCACTCCTCCTGCCTCCCCTGCACTCCTCCTGCCCCCCTGCAGGATGCCCCAGCCCCCCCTGCACTCCTCCTGCCCCCCCTGCAGGATGCCCCAGCCCCCTGCACTCCTCCTGCCTCCCCTGCACTCCTCCTGCCTCCCCTGCACTCCTCCTGCCTCCCCTGCAGGATGCCCCAGCCCCCCTGCACTCCTCCTGCCTCCCCTGCAGGATGCCCCAGCCCCCCTGCACTCCTCCTGCCCCCCTGCACTCCTCCTGCCCCCCCTGCAGGATGCCCCAGCCCCCCTGCACTCCTGGTGTCCTCCCCCCTGCAGGATGCCCCAGCCCCCCTGCACTCCTCCTGCCCCCCCTGCAGGATGCCCCAGCCCCCCTGCACTCCTCCTGCCCCCCCTGCAGGATGCCCCAGCCCCCCTGCACTCCTCCTGCCTCCCCTGCAGGATGCCCCACCAGACTCTCTACTAACAGCCCTGTTGGGTGTAGAGGTGACAACAGGCTTAGGCAAAACAAATGCCATTTGCCACCCCCACCTGAAAACAGAGAACCATGTGGCTAACTTGGGGCCAGTTTATAAGTAGAAGATCTTTGTGAGCCTTAAGGAGAGTTCTTACAAAACAGGGACTAACTGAGCTGGTGGTATATGCCTTTTGCTTCTTCTCTTCACTATCTTAATAGCTGAAATGTAGACGTTGTGGCTGGAGTTCCAATAGGCATTTTGTCACCAGAAATCCCATGAAGGAGGAAAAAGTGTCCCCAAAGGGTTGCCCTGAGAAATGTTTTCTTTTCCCGGGAGATATATTTGACACCAGATAAAGGTGCCGTGTGGAAAACTAGCTCTCCAGTGTGATGCCCAGTGTTACCGCTGACTTCCCCCTCCCTCGCCCCCACCCCCACACACACACCATGTACTCAAGGACAGCTCGCTGTAACATTGACTCCCCTCCATGGGGATCTGCTTTCCAGAAAGCATTTTTCTCTGGAACACCATCTTGTGTGCCCTTTCAGCTCGGCATCACCAGGCCCTGCTGTTCCTCCAAATGGACAAAAGCTCCAAGCCTTGCTCACAAGTATTTTCTGAGGAAGGGCATATCTTGAGATAAGTTTGCTTTGGACACTTCTTGGTAATAGTGACCTAAATTCCTGAAAACTTGTGAAAAACCCTTAACTTCTAGCCCAATTGCCACCAGTGCCAGTGGCAGCCTATTTGGTTTTCCTAACGCCCTCCTCCTGCCTTGCCAGAAGGAGCCCCCCTCCGGCGCTCAGAGTCTGCACAGAGACTCCACCTGTCCTGCGCTTTCTGACCTAGAGAGGTGTGCTAGTGTCAGAAGATAAACAACTGGTTTCTAGAAGAGGTCAACGCTGTATATAAATAACCGACTTAAGTATTGTGTGGCAAATAAGACAAGCAAGTCCATTTCTGCTTCTTCCCAAAACTCCTTGATCTGCTCAGTGCATAACGACCCTCGGTAAATTTGGACTGCTCATTGACAATGTGGCTCATACCCAAGCTGCTTTGTTTGGTTCGTGAAGGTCTCCTGACTGTATAGTGTTGGTCAGGTGTTCCCACACCTGCCAGCCCTCAGCCTTACAAATCTGTGGCGACCTCAGCCCGCGCAGTGGCCTCCACAGTGCGCAGCACAGGGATCTGCCCGTCTAGCCCTGGAATATGTGCTTGTTGACATGTGTCATCATTCAGTAAACTACCATTTGCCTTGGCAATGTGCTGGTTAATTTGTATACATGCTTTTATTTTAGTATTCCCCGCATTCCAAGAAGAAGATATTATTATCCCTTCTTCAAAAACGAGCAAAGTTAAGTTGCGTGATAATTTAGCAATTTCCCAATGTCACCCAGAACCAAGATTTGAACTCACGTTGGTGTGGAAGCTATGTGGGAACAGCCCTGCAGCAGTCTGTCCTGCCTGTGCTCAGCACAAGTCCTATTGTGCTCGTGCAATTGCGCCACACCTTCAGGGACTCCTCTTGGGCTGCCTTGGTTTCCCAAATCTGTGGTGGCCTTTCTGCCGAATAGGTGATGCAGGATAAGAATGACTTCCTTTGTCTATAAGTCTTGCTCTAAGAAGAATGCCCAGCCAGCCAGGGGAATTCTGAAAGCCCCGTCCTATCACCGCCATGGAGTTCAGCCTGCTCTCTGCCCCCTTGTCCACTTCCTCCAGGCATTCCCTTCCACCTCTGGCCTGGGACAGCTGGTAAAGTGTCACTTCCTTCAGTTAAGGAAAAGGGCCTCCGTTGATTCTGAATAGCAGAATGGTCATCCAAGAACGCTTACAAAACACTCTCCGAATCCCTCATGTGCTAAGCAATCCAGACCAGCTGGGTGCCGGTTTCCTCCCAAAGCTCATAAAGCTGGGGCTATTAAGAGGAAAGGGCTTGGCACCACGGAGTTGGGGTGGAGCTCAGCTCAGAGCTCTGCAGAAGCTGCCCGAGCCCGACTGACCTCCGCCCTCTGTCCCTGTGCCCGCGTGCCCCCGTGCCCCAGATGTCGGTGCCTCCCCTGCTCCCCAGTACAGTGCCAGAATGCTGTGGGTCAGTGGTCAGGTTCTGGCTGGTTTCAGTTTCTTTCCTGAGATCTTGCAAAGGAGGAAGTGGAGCTTAAATAGAAAAGACTGGGGATAAAGAGATTGCAGATGGAAGCCCTGGGTGAGGGAATGGTTTCACTGGTTCCAGACTTCCCTGAAGGTCCTGGGCAGTTGCGAGTCCGCATGCAAACCACTCACAGCAGCCCCAGCCCAGGAGGCTGCCGGCTTCTTCCCCACTCCAGCAGTAGGCGTGTGCTTAGAAAGTGGAATGACAAAGTTACCCTGCGTGTAAACCATAACTAGGAAAATAAATTTCTGTGAAGACATATATCACGGAATTTCAGTGCCAGAGGAAACCTTAAAATACATGTATTATAATGATATCAAAACTAATAGAAATCAGCCCTGGCCGGTTGGCTCAGCGGTAGAGCGTCGGCCTGGCGTTTGGGGGGACCCGGGTTCGATTCCCGGCCAGGGCACATAGGAGAAGCGCCCATTTGCTTCTCCACCCCCACCCCCTCCTTCCTCTCTGTCTCTCTCTTCCCCTCCCGCAGCCAAGGCTCCATTGGAGCAAAGATGGCCCGGGCACTGGGGATGGCTCCTTGGCCTCTAACCCAGGCGCTAGAGTGGCTCTGGTCGCGGCAGAGCCACGCCCCGAAGGGGCAGAGCATCGCCCCTGGTGGGCGTGCCGGGTGGATCCCAGTCGGCCGCATGCGGGAGTCTGTCTGACTGTCTCTCCCCGTTTCCAGCTTCAGAAAAATACAAAAAAAAAAAAAAAAAAAAAAAAAAAACCAACTAATAGAAACCATATTCAGGTCATCTATTCCCTCTTCTGTAGCACTGGGAATTGATTAAGTGGTAGCATCACCCTCTCTCTGAAGACCACCGTTTACTCTCATAAGAATCATAGTATCGTTCCACCAAGACCCTTATGAAGTAGAAGGAAGGCGAAGGCAGGGATTGTTAGCCTAATTTTTGCAGACTTGGTAACTGGTACACAAAGTATGTAGCTTTGCCGAAGTCACAGGGTAAGCACAGTGGAACTGGAATACAGCTCAGGTTCCTAACCCCCGACTCAGGGCTGAGCACACACATCACAGGGAACTCAGGATTATAACAATACCCACCTCCAAATAAAACACAGGTGCTTCTTGTCACAAAGCACAATTAGAACACAAAAAAGACCACATGGGTTATAGTTGCTGCTATATGTAAAATCTTAGAATAAATAATCAAAAATGAAAAGACATCTTTAAGTTCTCCTTTTCAAAGTGTAGCTGTGTAGAGAGTCCCCATGTCACTTATCTCCAGGTTCTTCCTCAGTCCTTTGACACTAAAGCCTTTCTTTCTGGAAGACCATTCTGTGGGTTCCGCTGCTGGTGGCTGTTCACTGGCTGATCCAGCCAGGTCCACGCCAGCTGGTGGCTCTCCCTCGGACTTGAATAGTTCTCCAACATCGCTTTAGTCAATCTGGTTAGATGTCACATCTTTTGCAAGGTTTGCAATTTTATTTTGTGAAGATACACTTGTAGTAAAAAGGAATCTTTGAAGGTGAACTAATTTTAAAAGAGATCATTTCATTAATGAGTCTTTTTGTGTTGGGATGACTTTTTCCTTCCGGCTTATCTCATAGCTCAAGCATGGGGAACAAGAAGTTTTTTGATGACAAGTACTGTTCCTCCACATCCTTCCTCATTCCTGGCCAGCCTCAGGGAGGTGCAGTTAGGGGGGGATATTTATGAAGGGGTGTATCTAAGCTTGCAACTGCAGTCCTCGTCCCTCCTCGATCATCCCCAGACCCTGAATAACTGGTGTGGATTCTGGCCAGGAGTAAGTGGTCTCAGACCCCTACTTTTCTTTTCATAGGGACATTATTTCTAAAAGTCTGCATTTCCTTGGTCCCATCGCTATTTTCAGCAGTCCTCCCCTTGGGGACATTAGTCCAGGTTAGGACTAGTGATGCACAGGTAGAGAGAGGGAAGGCAGAGTCTTGTAATTCCAGGCCAGAATGTGATGCTTTCTCTCCACCACTTCATTCATTTATTCATTCACTCACTCACTCATTCACTCCTTCTATAGATGTGGACTGAGTGACCTGGAAGAAAGCAGTTTCCCTCATAAATCAGGTAGCATGTAATCCTTCATATATTCAAGTAATTATCTACCCAAGAGACATTTACTGAACAGCTAATAAGTGATAAGCGTAATTCTAAGTGTTGTGGAGGTAGAAATGGGTATAACACAGTTGTTATTCCAAGGAACTTAAAACGTAGTTGAAGAGAATGAATATACATGAGACATTAATTGTTACTATTAGTAGTTTCAAATAGTTATATTTAGAAAATGTATTTTTTTTATAATTATGTCTGTTTCTATCTCCCAGGCGTTCTGTTAGGTGATGTGGATTAGTATTAGTAATATTTATTTTATAGATGAGGAAACTGGGGTCCAGAATAATGGGCTGGTATTTGATCGAGCCAGGTTTCTCTTTTCTGAGCCCAGTGCTCTCTCTAGAACACTCATTTCTAAACCTTTATAAAAACACCAGCATTATTATTCAGCTATAAAACAGAATGAACTGTTGATACATGCTGTAATATGTATGAACTTCAAAGACATGGTAAGTGAAAGAAGCCAGATACAAAAGGTCGCACGTTGCATGGTTTGAGGTGTGTGAAATGTCCAGAATAGGCAATTGTACAGAAACAGAGAGCAGATTGGGGGTGCCAGGGGCTGGGCTGAGGAGGAATGGGGAGTCACTGCTTGATCGTGTGGGGTTTTATTTCGGGGTGATGAAAATGTTTGGGGACTTCATAGAAGTACAACATTGTGAATGTACTAAATGTCACTCAATTGATCATTTTTAAGTGGTTACATGTGTGTTATATGAATTTTACTTCAATTAAAATTTAAAAAGAATTTAAAAGGTACCAGAATTAAATAACCATACAAGAGATGATAGGAACCCAGGTATGATTAAGGCCTAGAGCCAACGGCCAAGTGCAAGGTCCTGGTTGTAAAGGTCACACTGACTTTGCTTTCGTATCCAGATTCTCCTGTGACTAAAGACCTTGGATGGATTGGTGGGCACGTTGCCGTTTCCCGTGCCCTCCCAGCCCCTGTGCTGCTCCTTTGCAGCACTTACTGGCTGTTGTATGTCTGTCTTCCCCATTAGTCTCTAAGCTTCACGAGGACTGGACCATCTTTTTCACCGGCTACCACCACAGTGGTTAGTGCAGAGCAGAGGCTCAGTAAATTAGAACAGTTCCGGTTCTAGTCCCCTTCTACGTCTTCGTTGCTGTGTTTCTTAAACTTCTCTGGGCCCCAGTTTCTAGGCTGCAGCTCTTTACTGAGTTGACTTCCTCAGCTCTACAGACACAATGCAACAGGCCACCCTGGTGTGGCTGCCAAGTTCTTCAAAATTGTGGATACTGCCCCAATAACAATGCCTCTGGGAATTTCATCACTGTCAGAGGACTCCATTTATTCTGGGCAAATGACACCAAGACATTATTTTTGTGGAACCAGTGGGAATTTTCAGTACCACCACCTCCCATTGTATTCTGTAAGGAAGGGGGGAATGGGGAGGATAAGCCAGACTATTTCGATCAACTCGAAGGGATTCTTTAAACTGCTTTCAAGAGCTGACAATGGAATGCTGTCAGGCCTTTAACACACTGGCCCCTTCCTGGTCAGAAAGCTTTTCTCCAGTTTGTATTGGGATTTAATCTCAGAGCAGCAAGGCAGTAGCGACCGCCCTCATTTTGTGGGTCACAAAACTGGGGTCTAAAACAAATGACTCATTCAAGACCCACTGTGAGTTGTGACGGGGCTGTGATTGGACCAGGAAGTCTGTGCACTCAGCCTGCTCTGGAATGAGCCGCCAAGTCAAACTTCGAGGGTCTTTCCTGGTGGTCTCCAGCAGACAGGGACAATCGCCATCTGGAAAAGGTTAGTTTCACTCCTGCCTGGAGGCTGGAGGATGGACTAAATGACCCCTGCAGGTCCCTTTCTTCCCTGGGCCTCTCCAATTACCTTCTCTAATTTCCAGCAAACATGCTTTCTCTAGGGAAAAATGCATCCGGGGCTCCAGCTTCCCCTGGGAGTCTGCAAATGATTTCACTTTCCAATGGGGAACATGAGCTCCATGAGAGAAAATGCTCAGCGGGCTGTCAGAAGGAAACATTGCAACAACACGCTATATATTTAGATCCTCCCTAGCGATTAATGCTCCTAGTGGGTGCAGCACAAAGTAGGAGGCAAACCTGAGTCCTCTGGCTCCACTTCTAGGATCTAGCCCCACCCTTGGCCTTCAGGGCTCTAAATTGGTTGTTATCCAATTCACGGTGTGTGTGTGGGGGCGGATGCCCTCCCTACCTGGCATAAGCACTTGAGGCTAAATAGGCCTCTGCACAGAGTCCTAGCTTTCTCCTTGGGAGTTCAGAGTCTTGTACACCCCGACAGTGTGGGCCACTTGCTCCCCGTTTCTTCCTGATTCTTACTTCTCTGAATTTCTATTTTCTGAACCCAACCTGGGACACAAGGCCTGACAAAGGACTTCTCTGATACTTTGGGGTTTAAGATGAACAATACTGACAGCTTCTGTTTAAAGGATTGACTCAATACTTATTTTGCTGGGTACCTTACATGTGTCATTTTATTCTCTCTCACAGCAACCACCTCAGGAAATGAAGTTCAGAGACTTTGCGTGAGTTGTCGAAGGTCACCCAGTGAGTAAGGGGCCACGCGAGGATGCTGCTCTCGTCCTGCCTGACTCCACGGCTCACACCCTTCACCACAACGCCAACTACATGTAACCATGGGCTCTGCAGACAGTCGCGTGTCATTCTGACACCAAAACATGGGCATTTCCTGGAACTTTTCATTTTGAAAATGTTTAATCATACAGAAAAGTCACAGACTAAGAAATCAATTCCCATCCCCCAGGTTCAACAATTACATCTTGCCACACTTACTTCATCTGGCCATTTCCTCTTTCTTTCTTTCTTTCTTTCTTTCTTTCTTTCTTTCTTTCTTTCTTTCTTTCTCCCTCTCTTTCTTTTTTTTCTATAGTACTTTAAAGAAAATTCCTGACATTGTGTCATTTTGTCCCTAAATACTTCCATATGTAGCTCTCTCTGAAAAGGGGGGAGGAGGAATTTCCTACCGACTCACAAAAACCAAACACCTTGCATAGTTAAAAGTTTCTTAATATCATCTAGTTTCACCAGTTCAACTCTTAATTTCTCCTCAGGTCTCAAAAAATGCCTTTTATCAATTCAGCATATTTAAATAATGATCCCAACAGGACCCACGTACTGCATTGTGTGATATGTCTCCTGGTCTCTTAATTCAGAATCTTTTTTCTGTTCTGTGTCACTGATTGTTAAAGGGGCTGTGTCTGCCCTGCCGTGTGTTGCAGTTGGGGTATGCCCACTGACTGCCTGTGGAGTCCTTAAATCACTCTTCCGTCCCCTGTACTCCTGTAACGCTACAGATTTAAAGGCTTATGAGGTTCAGTGTTGAGCGAGAAGACCACGTAGTCGGTGCTGTGTCCTGTTCATCACATCACCCCAGAGACGCACAGCACCTATTTGTCCTGGCTTTAGTGCTGTGCACTAAATGTGTTTAAATGAGTCTCAGGTATTTTGATGGCTTATAGAGACAAAAAAGAATCTTTCAATTCCACTTTGTTTTCGATTATTTAGACCATCTGCTATTCTCTTGAGTGCCAGGTTTGAAGATTAATCCTAGTTACCTGGGAAAACCACAGGTTGGTTTTTTTTTTTTTTCACTTTCTTTTCTTCAATAGGGCTGTGGCCTCTGGTATCCCAAAGCCTCCTTTGCATAGGAAAAAACCATCACTCTCTTCTTTTTTTTAAGAGGCGGGAGACAGGGAGACAGACATCCGCATGCTCCCCAAATGGGGTCCACACGGCAAGCCTACTACTGGCAATGCTCTGCCCATTGAGGGATGCCACTTGGTAACCCAGCTATTTTTAGTACTTGAGGCAGAGGCTCCATGGAGCCATTCTCATCACCCAAGGCTAACCCGCTCGAATAAATTGAGCCATGGCTGCAGAAGGGGAAGAGAGAGAGAGGGAGAAGGGATAAGGAAATGGGTGAAGAAGCAGATGGTCACTTCTCCTGTGTGCCCTAACTAGGAATTGAACCTGAGACATCCACATGCCAGGCCAATGCTCTACAACTGACTCAACTGGCCAGGGCCAGAACCATCACTCTTAATGTGTAATGGAGCAGCTCTTGCCCATGACAGGTGCAAGCACATTTTCCCTGGAATGACTTCCTGTGGATGTGGTCCACATTCATGAGTTAATAATCCAGGTATCAGAAGGTGCCTGGCTGACCCTGGCACCTGAGTGGCATGTCAGAGATGGGAATTGTGAACCAAGCCCAGGAAGAGTCAGACAGGGAGGCAACTTAAAGACCCAGAGGAAAAAGAACATGAAGAAATTCTGGTTCTCTCAGGGAAAGGAAACAGGAGGAGACAGAAAGTTGGCAGCACTTGGTCTAAGAAAAAAGTGAGCTAAGAAGTCTCTCCGCAAGGAACTTAATTCAGAATGCGGACTTCTAGCAAATCATGAGAAGAGTGCTTGGAACTCGGGGTTAAACATGGAGCCCGGCCAAGAGAGACTTAGAATGATAGAGTCCTCAGATGAAAGGGCCCTTAACTCATCTATCCAGTCCAACCCCCTCAGAGAAGAGAAGTCACTTATTTAAGGTGACAGGGTTATAGTTGGAACAAGAACCTAGTGCCTTGGTTCTCACCAAACCCTCCCACTCCACCGCACTGCACTGTCTTTTGACCACATGGAGCAGTGGTGGGAGTGGGGAGAAGTCGGGCTGGCCCGAGGTGGACGCGATCCGAACTGTGAAACCAGACGCCATTTGTGGTAAACCAACTGGAGCAGGACTTCTGTGACTAAGCCGTATGTCTATAATTTGCTTAAGTCCTTACAGCTTGTGCCCTGTTACTCCTCTCACTGTGTGAACTGCTTGGTACAGATGATGTGCTATGGACAAGAGTGACCACAAAAGGTGTGGGTACAGCCAGGCAGTTCCACGGTCTAGGGTTAGAAAGTGATACCACTGCACACTCTTACCCATTGTCTTATTTCAGCAGTTAAGGCTGAAGGACAGGATTCAACCGAGATGCTCCCATGAATGGTGGGGTTGCTGGTTGTTTCTTGGTAAGTGATGCTCTACTTGAGGGCTGAGACCTTGAATCAGTTACCTATATCTTCTTAACACTCAACAGAGGAAGAAGCACATAATAATAAATGATATTTAATAAATATGATGAGCTGAATGAATCAATACCCATCTTAAGAGGTCCACCACGTTAACTACATACTTATATCTTCATCCATACTCCTCACTGAACTCAGCATTCTGTCCCAGAACAGTGGTCTTCAGAGGGTGCCTACTTACTAAGTCCCCACCCTACAAACACACACACAAAATTTTAAAAATTAGGTATTTTCTCTTTCATTTGTCATTTAACATACAAAAGTTTACATTGAACGTTTAAATATATAGTTGCAATGGATATAATTGACAGAGGGTTATAAATATTGGCATTTTAAAATAGAACTCTTAAGTCACACTTCTATATGTATCCAATTGAAAATAGTTTCCATAATTATTTGAAACAACATTCTTTTAATTTATGAACAAATTTTTCTTTATGGTTGGAAATTTATATTATTTTCTTTTCTCTTTGATATTATATTTCTACATCACCTGTTAGAATTTTCTTCATCAAAAATGTGTTCAGAAACATATTTTTCAAAGTTTTTATAACTGTATTCTAATTTTCAAAATTAGTATTCTGTATTGTTATTATTAGTACATAATCAATCAATACAACATAAAATATACATTTTGAAAAGAAAAATTTTAAATATAAAAAGAAACAATATAGATCATATTCTGGGTCATAAACCTCAATAAATTTAAAAGAATTAAAATAATAAAGGCTTTTTTCTCCAACAACAGTGGAATCAAACTAGAAATTAATAACAGAACGATAACAGGAAATATCAAAAACACTTCTACATAATCCATGGGAAGACAAGAAGTCTCAAAGGACACCAAAAATACATTGAACTGATAGAAAATGCATATACAACATACTAAAAGTTTTGAGGCCAACTAAATAGTGCTGAGAAGAAAATATGTAGCACTAAATACTTATATTTTAAAAAATGAAAGTCTCATATCAGTAACCAAATCATCCACATCAAGTGCCTAGAAACTGAAGAGCAAATAAACCCGAGGGCAAGCAGAAGGAAGGAAATTAAAATAAAGAGAAGAGCAGAAATCAATGCAATTTGAAAACCAAAAACAATAGAGAAAATCTATGAAATAAAGAGCTAGTTCTTTGGAAAGATTGATAAAATTGACAAACCTCCAGAAAGACTGACAAAGAAAAAGAAAATACACACATGATCAGTATAAGGAATAAAACTGGGGCTATCAGTACAGAGCCTAAAGACATCAAATGATAATAAAGGAATTCTACAACCTACCCTCATAAACTTGACAACAAAAAAAGAACCACACAAACTTACAAAAAACTACAGCGCATCCAGATAATCTGGATAACCATTAAACTACTAAATTTGTAATTTTGTAACTCCCCCTCAAATATCTTCAGACCCAAATAATTTCACTAAAGAATTTTACCAAACATTTAAAAAGAATTAACACCAATTCTACACAATCTCTTCCAGAAAACAGAAGAGGAAGAAACACAATTCAATTCACTGTATGAAGCTAGTAGCATGATAGTAAAATGAGACAATACAGAAATAAAGAAAACTATAAACCAGCCTGGCCTGTGGTGGCACAATGGATAAATCATTCATCTGGAACACTGAGGTCGCCGGATCGAAATTCTGGGCTTGCCTGGTCAAGGCACATATGGGAGTTGATGCTTCCTGCTCCTCTCCCCTTCTCTCTCTCTCTCTCTCTCTCTCTCTCTCTCTCTCTCTCTCTCTCTCCATTTTCTGAAATGAATATATAAAATCTTAAAAAGAAAAAAGAAAGAAAGAAAACTATAGAGCAATAAGTCTCATAAACATAGACAAAAGTTCTTAATAAAACACTAACAGGTCCTGGCTGGGTAGCTCAGGTGGATAGAGCATCATCTGGAGATGCTGAGGTTGCCGGTTCAGTCCTGGTAAGGTCACATATAGGAAACTGATGTTTCTGTCTCTCTCTCTCTTTCTTTCTCCTTCTCTAAAATCAATCAAATTTTTAAAAGAGTTATTTTAAAAAATAAATAAATAAACAAACCATTGGCAAACAATTCACCAATACATAAGAGTTATACATCATGACCAAGTCGGATTTATTCCAGATACACAAGACTGGTTCAGCATTTTAAAAATCCATCAATCAACCATATTAACAAGTTAAACAAGAAAAATTAGATGATCATATCAGCGAATGCAGAAAAAGCATTTGACAAGATTCAGCATCTATTCACAATAAAAAATCCCCTGAAATTAAAAGAGAGAGAGAGAGAGAGAGAATTTCCTCAATTTGTTGAACACTTACCTAAAACTTAGAGCTAACATAATAAGACTAAATGCTTTTCCCCCAAGATTGAGAACAAGGCAGTGCTGTCTATTTGTACTGCCTTAACCCAATCTTGTACTGGAAGTCTTTGCCAGGACAATAAGGCAAGAAAAATAAGTAGAAAGGCATATAGCTCAGAAAAAAAGTAAACTATTCCTATTTGCAGATGACATGATTGTCTATGAAGAAAATCTCAAGGAATCTAGACTGCTAGAGCTAATAAATGAGTTTGGCAAGGTCACAGAATGTGAGATAAATATACAAAAGTCAATCAATTGTATTCACATATTCTGGTAATAAACATGTAGACATCAAAATTAAAAATATAATGCCACATTACAATTGCTCAAAAGACTGAAATACATATAAATCTAGCAAAACATGTATAGGACTTATACACCTAAAATTATAAAACATTGATGAAATCAGTAGATCTAAATGGAAAGACATACAATGTATTAAAAGATTCAACATAGTAAATAATGTCAATTCTCTCCAACTTGATATACATGTAAAACATAAATTCTTATCAAAACTCCAGCAAAACTTTGGTAAATATTCTCAAAATTATTCTAAAAGTCATATGGAAAGGCAAAGGAACAAAACACCCAGGACAATTTTGAAAAAGAAAAAGAAATTAGGAAAAATTAGTCTAACAAGAGTTATAGCTACAATCAACCAATAGTCAACACTATGTTGTCGATGAAAGAACATAGACCCACAGAAAGGTGTCTAACTTCTTTTTGGACAAAGATACAAAAAACAGTAGAATGGAGGAAAGATAACTTTTTTAACAATAGGAGAAGGAACATTTAGATAGCTATAGATGTAAAAAAAACCCAAAACCTCAACTTAAGTCTAACCCATATATAAAAATTAACTCAAAATGGATCATAGAATTATATATAAATTGTAAAACTATAATTTTTAAGAAAAAGAGAAAATCATCAGGATCTAGGACTAAGAGTTCTTAGACTTGACACCAAAAGGGGAATCTATAGCAAAAAAACTGATACATTAGACTTTATCAAAATTTAAAACTTTTTTTCTGCAAAAGATTTTGTTAAGAGGATAACAATCAAGTTACAGACAGGAAGATAGTATTCGCAAACTGACAATGTACTAATATCTAGAACAGGGGTCCCCAAACTACGGCCAGTGGGCCTCATGCGGCCCCCTGAGGCCATTTACCGCCCCCCCCCCTGCACTTCCTGAAGGGGCACCTCTTTCATTGGTGGTCAGTGAGTGCATCCTGTGCTCCTGGAGTACTGTATGTGGTGTCGCTCACATACAGTACTACTTCTGGTGACACGGGACGCACACGTCAGGGCTCCGGAAGCACGTCATATCACTTGTTACAGCTAGCAGTGACAAATATGGAACCAGACATTGACCATCTCGTTAGCCAAAAGCAGGCCCATAGTTCCCATTGAAATACTGGTCAGTTTGTTGATTTAAATTTACTTGATCTTTATTTTAAATATTGTATTTGTGCCCATTTTGTTTTTTTACTTTAAAATAAGATATGTGCAGTGTGCATAGAGATTTGTTCATAGTTTTTTTTTATAGTCTGGCCCTCCAACGGTCTGAGGGACAGTGAACTGGCCCTCTGTGTAAAAAGTTTGGGGACCCCTGATCTAGAATGTGTAAAAATCTCCCAAAGCTTAACAGTGAAAAAAGCAAACAACCCAATTAAAAATGGGCAAAAGACAGGAAAAGACATTTCACCAAGGAGAATATACAGATAGCAAATAAGTACATGAAAATATATTTAATCTCAGTAGCCACTAAGGAAATACAAATTAACAAGATATCATTACATACCTATTAGAATAGTTAAAATATACTTGAATCAGTAAGGCGAAGATATTGCCCCTCATCTCTCCAATATCATACTAGAAGTCCTAGCTAGTGCAGTAAGACAAGAAAGTAAGTAAAAGGCATGCATATTGAGAAGGAAGAAATCAAACTTTCTTTGTTTGTAGGTGACATGTTTGTCTCTGTGGAAAGTCCCAAGGAATTCACAACAGCAGCAGCAACCACAAAAATCTTCTGGAACTAAAGAACAATTATAACCAGGTTGCAGGATACAAAATTATTATTCAGAAGCTAGTTACTTACCTATGTAACAGCAATGAATGAATGAAATTAAAAAATTAAAGACCTACCACCATTTACATTGGCATGCCCTGAAATGATATACTTAGATATTAATCTAACAAAACTTGGAAAAGATCAATATGAGGAAAACTATAAAACTCAAAAGAAATAACAGAGCTAAATAAATGGAGAGATATTAATTTCATGGATAGAAAGATTCAATATTATTCAAATGTGAAAGTTATTCCCAAATAATCTATAAATCCAACACAATCCCAGTCAAAATTCCAGCAAGTTTCTGGGGCCATCAACAAACCGATTCTGCCCGACCAGGCGGTGGCGCAGTGGATAGAGTTTCAAACTGAGACACAGAGGACCCAGGTTCAAAACCTCAAGGTCACCTGCTTGAGCACAGGCTCACCAGCTTGAGTGCGGGGTCATTGGCCTGAGTGTGGGATCATAGACATGACCCCAAAGTCACTGGCTTGAGCCCAAGGTTGCTAGCTTGAGCAAGGGGTCACTTGCTCTGCTGTAGCCCCCCAGTCAAGGCACATATGAGAAAGCAGTCAATGAACAATTAAGGTGCCTCAATGAAAACTTGATGCTTCTCATCTCTCTCCCTTCCTGTCTGTCTGTCCCTGTCTGTCCCTTTCTCTGTCTGTCATAAAAAGCAAACAAGTAAACAAAAAAACCCACCTGATTCTAAAGTTTATAAGGAGAGGCAAAAGGCCCAGAATAACCAACACAATACTAAAGGAAAGCAAACTCAGAAGATGAATGCTACTCGACTTGAAGACTTACAATAAAGTGACAGAATCAAGACTATGTGGTATTGATAAAAAATACAGATAAATAGATCAATAGAACAGAATAAAGAGTTCAGAAATGGACCCACAAAAATACAGTCAGCTGATCTTTGACTAAGGACCAATGGCAATACAATGGAGAAAGAATAGTATTTTCAACAAATAGTGTTGAGGACAATTGTACATCCAAATGCAAAAAAAAAAATTAATCTAAACACACATTATTAATTTCACAAAAAAATAACTCAATCATGAATGTAAATGTAAAATTCAGAATTATAAAATTTCTAAAAAATAACATGGAGAAAATTTACATGACATTGGATTTGGCCATGACTTTTAGATACAACACCAAAAGCATAATCCATGAAAGGAAATTTGATAAATTGGACTTCATTAAAATTCAAAAGCCTTTTATCTCTGAAGGACACTATTAAGAGAATGAAATGACAAGTCAGAGGCTGGGAGAAAAATCTTTGCAAGGCACACATCTGACAAAGGACTATTATCTAAAATATATAAAGCTCTCAGAACTCACCAATAAGGAAACAAATCAGTTAAATCAGTTAAAAAGTTAAAAAGTGGGCAAAAGATCTGACAGACACTTCACCAAAGAAGATATACAAATTGCAAATAAGGATATAAAGAGATGCTCAACATTAGGGAATTGTAAATTTAAAAAAATAGGTACTACATACCTATTACAATGATTACAGCCCCACACAGTGACATCAGCACATCTGGGAAGAGAGCAGCAAGAACTTTCTCACTGCTGGTGGAAATGCAAACTGGTACAGCCGCTTGCAAGACAGTCTGGCAGCTTCTTGCAGAACTAAATGTAGTCGTACGATATAGCCCAGCATTTGCACTCTTTGGTATTTAACCCAATCAGTTGGAAACTTATGTCCAAACAAAACTGTGTACAATTGTTTATAGCAGCTTTATTCATAATTGCCAAGTAATGAATGTTGTACAATAGGTAAATGGATAAATTATGGTTAATCCAGACAATGGAGTATCATTCAGCACTAAAAAGAAATGAGCTATCAAGCCATGGAAGGACTTGAAGAAGCCATAAAAAAGCATATTGCTAAGTGAAAGAAGCCAGTTTGAGAAGGCTAGACATTGTATGATTCTAACTATATGGCATTCTGGAAAAGGCAAACCCACAGGAATAATACAGAAGATCTGCGGAGACCAGAGACTTATGGGAAAGAAGGAACGATGCACAAAATTTTAGAGCAATGAAACTATTTTGTATACTGTATTTTGATACTGAAACACCGGGTGCCTGACATTATGCATGTGTCAAAACCCACAGAACTGTATAAAAGGAAGGCTGAATCCTAATGTAAACTATGGGCTTTGATCAGTAATAATGTATCAATATTTGCTCATCATTATAACAAATGTACCACCTTAAGGCAAGAAGTTAACAATGGGGGTGAGAGAAGAGGGCGGGCAAGAGGGAAGATACAGATGCTTTCTGTACTTCGCTCAATTTTCCAGCAAATGTTAAAACTGTTCTGAAAAAGAATGTCTATTAAAAAAAAACAACAGTTAAATCTCCCATAAAGAATTTAAAAAATTTATGTAGGTACTCCTCCCTAAAAGAGGTGGAGCTTGAGAGTAGTCTGCACTTGGTAACTTGTTTCTAAAGGCTAAAGTGAGGAGGAGGGGGATGGTGACCTGACAATGGAGAAACCTGGCAAACCCCCCTCACCCAGTGACCAAGATTAACATCATTGGTCACATGGACTGCCTGTGCCTTTGATGTGATGTGAAGGGAATGGCACTTCATTCACCCTTACTGCTAATCCTTCCCAAGTTCCCTCACCCCAGTCTGACCAGGAGAAAAACAAAACAAACCCAAACTGAAGGATGTTCTATAAAATAGTAGGCCAGCATGACTCAAAACTCTTTTTTTTTTTAATAGAGACAGAGAGAGTCAGAGAGAGGGATAGATAGGGACAGACAGACAGGAACGGAAAGAGATGAGAAGCATCAATCATCAGTTTTTCATTGCGACACCTTAGTTGTTCATTGATTGCTTTCTCATATGTGCCTTGACCATGGGCCTTCAGCAGACTGAGTAACCCCTTGCTAGAGCCAGCGACCTTGGGTCCAAGCTGGTGAGCTTTTGCTTAAACCAGATGAGCCCGCGCTCAAACTGGCAACCTCGGGGTCTCGAACCTGGGTCCTCGGCATCCCAGTCCGACGCTCTATCCACTGCGCCACTGCCTGGTCAGGCTCAAAACTCTTAATGTCATCAAAAATGAGTAAGTCTGAGAAACTGTTACAGACCAGAAAAGGCTAAGGAGACAAGACAAAGAGAAGCAACTGGTGCCCTGGATGTGATCCTCAAATAGGAACCAACTACTGAAATCTGAATCAACTGGAGGTTAGCTACAAAAAATGCATCTGTGTTGGTCCTCGGTTGTGACAAAGGTTCCACACAAATGTAAGATGTTAACAACAGGGAACACTGAGTGAGGAGCCCAGTTTCTCAGTCATTTCTTGATTTCTTTCAGGGAACTCCAGACTAGTCTTGCAACTCTTCTAGCTAAGTCTATTCTAAAACTTAATGTCTAACAAAATAATGTGTAAAAAAGAAAATGATACCACAAAATGCTTGCAAAGATGCTGAGAAACTGGATCCCTCATGCATTGCTGGAGGGAATGGAAAATGGTAAGGCCACTTTGGAAGACGGTTTGGCACTTAAAAAAAATTAAATCTGCAACTACTCCAGGGCATTTATTCGAGAGAGATGAAAACTTACATTCACACAAAAACCCTCATGGGAAGGTTTACAGTGCCTTCACTTGTAATAATAGCCCCACCTGGAAACAATCCAGATGTCCTCCTGTGTGAATGGCTCCAGAGCCGTGGGGCAGTCACACCACGGAATATCACTCAGCAATAAAAAGGATCAAACTATTGATACATACAGCCTGAATAAATCTTCATAGAATATTGCTGAGTGAAAACAAACAAGCAAACAAAAACCAATCTCAGAGGGTTATATAATGTATCATTCTATTCTATAACTTTTTTAAAGTGACAAAATTATAGAAATGGATAAGGAGGGACAGGGTGGAAAGGAAGTAGGTGTGGTTATTTAAGGGCAACATGAAGGATCCTTATGGTGATGGAACTGTTCTCTTGACTGGATCATTATCCATGTTCTGGCTCTGATATGATACTATATAGAGTTTCCAGTTGGTACCTCAGGGTAAAAGGTCCACAGGATATCTGTGTATTACTTCTTACAACTGCATGTGACTCTATTTTCACACACAAAAATTTAATTAAATTTATTAAACAAATAAAATAAATGTTTTATTAGATCCTTGGTCAGATAGCTCCAGTGGTTGGAGCATCAGCCCAAAGCACAGAGGTTGCCGGTTTGATCCCCAGTCAGGGCTCACACAGGAACGGATTGATGTTCTTGCCTCTCTCTCTTTTTTCCTCTCTGGCTAAAATCAATTAATAAATTTTTTTAAGATTTCTAATAAAAATGTTAAAATTTTTTATGAGAAAATTATCTTTTAGTGAAATGAGAAGGCTTTTGTTTTTAATTACTTTCTGTATCGATGCATGGTGTTACTTGTTACTAGAATTAGACAGGGAGCAGTGCCCACTCTAATCCTGCTTTTCATTTTTACAAAAGTAATGCTGGGAAACTTTGTTCACATAAATAAGTTTAGAAGGAGTTTTATTATAGCAATATGATTTAACTCTCTGAACTCTTTCCAAGATCTATGCCAAAAATAACATACAGCTCTATCATCAAGAATTATTTTTAATAATCTATCAGCTGACAACTTGATTAGGTCTTTCTCTGATATCATTAAAAGCAAAGAATTAAAAAAACATCTGACTTACAAATATCTTTTATCCAGTCATCAACTGTCTTTGTTTCTGAGAAGTCACCTAAAATGCTTTACTGAAACTTGTCAAATAATTATTAATTAGCTTTGTTAATCATTTTCTTAGAGGTAGCTTTTAATTTGACATACTTAGAAAGAGTTAAATAAATTGAAATATTGTACATTTCAATACGCATTCACCAAAACTTGTGCTTTATTTTTATTGTTGTCAAACTTTTTAAAGCTACATATTTAACACATTTAGTTTTTGAATGGCATCTTCATGTAACCTAATCATTGAAGGCAGTCATAATTGTAAAACAAATCGTCCATAGTAGGTTTATTCTCTGTCCTAAAAACAAAAACAAAAACCCACCTAGTTTTTATTTTTCAATCCAAATCTACGTATGTTAATATATGTCCCCATGACAAACATTCTACATTTTAATTCTAACATGATAGATGGATGGAGAGGTTCAGGCTTAAAGTTTTACCATAACCTGGATGAAATAAAGGACCACCATCTTTAATATTTCCTACCTTTATTTACTTTATTTTTATGGGATTTGTATGTTCTTTCACAATTATTGGGGAATAAATCGGGAGATATATTAAACAAAAATGATCACTTTGAATGTCTCACTATATATCCTCACCCTATAGTATTGGAATTTAAAGCACCCTCCAGTCTGACCTGTGGTGGCACAGTGGATAAAGCATTGACCTGGAATGCAGGGGTCGCCAGTTCAAAACCCTGGGCTTGCCTGGTCAAGGCACATATAAGAAGAAACTATTACAAGTTGATGCTTTCTTGCTTCCCCCTTTCCATTTTTCTCTCTCTCTCCTCTCTCTAAAATGAATAAACAAAAATAAAAATTGTTTTTAATCCTCCAAATGGGCCAAAGTATTCTGGTGCAAATGTCATGCTTTGCACTTTGCAGAATTATGTATAAGACAGAAAAAAAAAAGACACAAAGCTTCAGAGATTTATGTTATCTTCATTCATATTTTTAGCTCTTCTTTGATGCCATGGAGGTTTTGACACTTGGCCTACTGCATGATAGTAAGTTTCAGGATGGATAAGACTTAGTTTTTTTCTTTTTTCTAAAGCGGGCAAAGGACTATTGAGAATGAGCTGGTCTGACTCCCCGCCCTCAACTGCAGGTGCATTGTCAAGCAGATTAGTTTTAGAGAAGGGTAAAAATGTAACTGAGGATCTGAAAGTTGATTCCCTTAAATCAATTCATGCCTGAATATCACTTGGAAAGTCTTCCTGTCTCATCAGGGACATTTACACTCCAGTTGGTAAACCACAGTTCTCCCTTCCTGCCATTTAAACACAGCAGCAGGTGTATGGAGACCTAGAATGTTTCTGAGCTTAATAAGGACCTTCTCACCCATCATTGCACTACTGTGAGCTCTAAACAGTGAACGTGGCCAGTGCTGAAACTTATACTTAGTGCAATGGTGAGATATCAAGAAAGAGAAGCCAAATATCTTCAGGAATAGCCCACAAAAAGAAGTCAGATGGGCACACATGAAGCAAACACACCACACATCAAATGTGCATAGGACATGGCAGAGATACTTACACTTCTTATTGGAAGAGAGGGAGGAGACTGTTGGAGGGGTAAAAGGAACTGGAAATATAGGATCCCAAATATTGGGGGGTTTCTGGAGGATTTGTATTGATTATAGACATTTAGAAATGGGCACAAATGAGATTTGATGGAGTAAGTATGGCCAGCAGACTAATACCTTTTAAAAATGTCTACAGCTGTCTCTTAATAAATGAAAACGTTTTGCCATTTTTTTCTGTCCACAAGTAAGATTTTGTTTTTGAGAGAAAGAAAGAGAGAGGAAAGAAGAAAAAGTAAAAGCAGAGATAAAAAGGAAGCAAGGAAGGAAGACAACCGATTTGTCATCTCTGCAATTTCAGGACTGGTAGTAGTCAAATTGGTTAATTTATACTAAAGTGTTAATGGCTTACAACAGCTATACTCTCCAAAGATCTGGTTCAACTCTAAGGCTCTGTAAACTGTTGTGAACATTAAAGAATCAAAGTAAAAAATAGTAATAATAAAGGAAGGTTAAGGAAAAGAAGTGAGGGAGATAACTGGTTCTCCTTACTCAGGCAATCCAATCAGGAAACTCAATGCAGTAGCATAATTTATTGAGCACACCAATAGGACCAATAGATACCATCTGCCAGTAGATGGCGGTCTTCATAGTAACTGACTATTCATGGAACAGCCTCCTTTCTACCAGATATTTGTAGGGGTGGTTGCCTTAATATATAGGCAGAAAAGGAAGCTACCTGTACAGTGTGAATTGAAGAGCCCTAGGTGAGATCTCCATTTGCTCAAAATTAACTTCCTCACAGATCCTTTCATTTTTGTTTAAAATTCTTTTTTTTTTTTTTACAGAGACAGAGTGAGAGAGAGGGAGGGATAGACAGACAGGAACAGAGAAAGATGAGAAGCATCAATCGTCAATTTTTCGTTGTAACACCTTAGTTGTTCATTGATTGCTTTCTTATATGTGCCTTGACCGTGGGGCTACAGCAGACCAAGTAACCCCTTGCTCAAGCCAGCGACCTTGAGTCCAAGCTGGTGAGCTTTGCTCAAACCAGATGAGCCCGCGCTCAAGCTGGCGACCTTGGGGTCTTGAACCTGGGTCCTCCGCATCCCAGTCCGATGCTCTATCCACTGCGCCACTGCCTGGTAGGCTAAAATTCAAATTTATTCAAACCTTTGTCTGTGTGTATGGTGGTAGGGGTGGAGGGTTTTGTGGATAGCAAGCAGCAAGGGGAATTGAGGTTAGTCATTAACACTTTAGCAGGAACTAAATTAGAGGAACTAATTTGCTATATTAACTCAGGAGAGAAAGAAACTTAAAAATAATGTAACAAAAGACTGCTAATTTTTAAAAAGAGAATCTACACAGCTTTGATGGTTGGTAGGTAAGGCATTCTATGTATAAGCTGGAGTGCCATGTAGGCACTGGAAACCTGAGTTACAGCTTTTAGAAAGAAAGAGATAAAAAGAAAATAAGTGGTAGATGGGATCAGATTGATTTTGTCTAAGTCAGACCTGCCCTGCCCACCCTGTTTTCTTCAACTCTGATCTCATGATGGAGGACTTTCCTGAAGGTTCGCTAAATAGCCCAGAAAGCTCTTTACTCCTCAGGCTGGCTCCAGAGATTAGATAATTCCTTGGTCCTCCTGTGATCCTGGATCTGTTTGGTCTAGCATCTTTTTCATCTCTAGGATAGCCTGAAGTGAGAGGACATAGACAAAAGAATTATTCAGGGAGGGATCTACATGGTGAGAAGCTTGAAACTAGGAGAGTGTCTGTTTCTTGGTAAACTGGAGAGGAGAAGGCTCATAGTCACCAAGATACTCTCTTCAGACACCAATGGCTGTCATGTGGACTGTGTCAGGCATTCTGTGCAAGCCCCAAAGTAGAGCCAGACTTACAGAGAAATCAATCATAATGCAACGTAAGGAAAATGTTACCTTCTGTGATAACAAGTATGGTAGGAATAGGTCACACTTATTGAACCATCACGTGGTGTCAGGCACCGGCTTTTACATGCCTGATCTCATTCCTGTGAAATGGGCATTATTTTCACCATTTACAGATGAGGAAACAGAGGTTTAGAAAGCACTTCCTCATTGGCAAGGCTGCCACCTTAGACCAAAAGGGCTGCCCTGAGAGCCACCAAGTCCCCCTGCCCAGAAGCCAAGGTGGAGACATGGGCAAGAATACTGTTAACTAGTGAAGACTTGTAGGATCCAATGATCTGAAATGTCCTCCCAACTTTTGGGGTGTGTGGGTACTTCAATCATTCAACAAATTTGCATGGAGTGCCAGGCAGTATTCGAGGGACTAAAGATCATGTTACTGAAAGGAGGAAGGAAAGAGAAGGAGAAGAATTACTGAAAAATAAACAACTAGAGTTTTTTTTTTGTTTTTTTTAATAAATTTTTATTAATGGTAATGGGATGACATTAATAAATCAGGGTACATATATTCAAAGAAAACATGTCTAGGTTATTTTGTCATCAAATTATGTTGCATACCCCTCGCCCAAAGTCAGATTGTCCTCCGCCACCCTCTATCTAGTTCTCTGTGCCCCTCCCCCTCCCCCTAACTCTCTCCCTCCCTCCCTCCCATGTCCTCCCTCCCCCCACCCCTGGCAACCACCACACTCTTGTCCATGTCTCTCAGTCTCGTTTCTATGTTCCACCAATGTATGGAATCATGTAGGTCTTGTTTTTTTCTGATTTACTTATTTCACTCCTTATAATGTTATCAAGATCCCACCATTTTGCTGTAAATGATCTGATGTCATCATTTCTTATGGCTGAGTAGTATTCCATAGTGTATATGTGCCACATCTTCTTTATCCAGTCTTCTATTGAAGGGCTTTTTGGTTGTTTCCATACCTTGGCCACTGTGAACAGTGCTGCAATGAACATGGGGCTACATGTGTCTTCACGTATCAATGTTTCTGAGGTTTTGGGGTATATACCCAGTAGAGGGATTGCTGGGTCATAAGGTAGTTCTATTTGCAGTTTTTTGAGGAACCACCATACTTTCCTCCATAATGGTTGTACTATTTACAGTCCCACCAACAGTGAATGAGGGTTCCTTTTTCTCCACAGCCTCTCCAACATTTGCTATTACCCGTCTTGTTGATAATAGCTAATCTAACAGGGGTGAGGTGGTATCTCATTGTAGTTTTGATTTTCATTTCTCTGATAACTAATGAAGCTGAGCATCTTTTCATATATCTGTTGGCCATTTGTATCTCTTCCTGGGAGAAGTGTCTGTTCATGTCCTCTTCCCATTTTTTTATTGGATTGTTTGTTTGTTTGTTGTTGAGTTTTATGAGTTCTTTGTAAATTTTGGATATTAGGCCCTTATCTGAGCTGTTGTTTGAAAATATCATTTCCCATTTAGTTGGCTGTCTGTTTATTTTGATATCATAACCACATATATATGGTCAAATAATCTTTGATAAAGGGGCCAACAACACACAATGGAGAAAAGAAAGCCTCTTCAACAAATGGTGTTGGGAAAACTGGAAAGCCACATGCAAAAGAATGAAACTCGACTACAGCCTGTCCCCGTGTACTAAAATTAATTCAAAATGGATCAAAGACCTAAATATAAGACCTGAAACAATAAAGTACATAGAAGAAGACATAGGTACTAAACTCATGGACCTGGGTTTTAAAGAACATTTTATGAATTTGACTCCAATGGCAAGAGAAGTGAAGGCAAAGATAAATGAATGGGACTACATCAGAATAAAAAGTTTTTGCTCAGCAAGAGTTTTTAAAAGCAGAATTGTGAATGATACTATCTTACAGAAGTGAAAAGGTGCCCCCCCACACACACACACGACTACAATCTAGTTTGAGGAACCCAGGGAAGAGACATTTAAACTGAGACCTGAAAGCAGAGTGAGAGGTGCTCAGGTGAAGCAGTAGGGAAAAGGAGGGGCAGGCCCAGGCCAGGGAACAGCATTTACTAACTGTCGGGCAGTCAAGGTGCCTGGGGTCAGAGTGGGGAAGAGAAGCTGATGATCTGAAGTGGTGCTGGCCAGGTGAGTGGGAGGAGCCATACCGTGCAAGCAGTGATAAGCCAGGTTGAGCCGTTATCCTTAGATAAGAAAGGGGTTTCTGAAGACTTCTATCAGGGGAGCAGTTTTCTCAGCCTGCTGTGATTGCTAAGTGGACATCGGAACAAAGGGGATTGAGAGGATGTTGGGAGCAAGGGAGCATCCCTGAAAGAAATTACTCACATGCATTTGTGTCTTTCCACAATTTATTAGGTTTATTAGGGAAGACTTCCACAATAAGCCAATAGAGTCACACACAGGTTACACACAGAGAGGGGGAGCCTATGGTTTACAAGCAAGCAGAGTAAATAGCCAATGGGAAGCCCCAGTCATTGGTGGTGTCCGCAGATGGAGAAGCTGGTGTCCATCTAAGCCAAGTGGCTACAGTAGTGACGTGTGTCCAGGGAATGGAAGTCCGGCAGGGTTCTGAGCATGACCCATCTACAACTAAACTTGAGCATCAAACGGTCTGGGCTCTGAATTCTTATCATCTGCAGTGAGTGTCAGTCCCACTCGTATCAGTGTCCAGATGAAATCCTATCTGAGTGTCCAGATTTGTGGTATTGGGCATTTCAGCTCCTCCCAAGGGTGTTTCTGTTACATACCATTACCTCGTTTCTGGGCTTCATGCTACTTGACATAACTGTCATGGCTGACAGTGACTCCATATTGGATTGTCAAAGGTGTCCAAAAATTCCACTGTACTCTTTCTCTATACAGAATAAATGCTAGGAGGCCAGTGAAGAGGTTGAGAGAGGAATAGAAAATTGCCCTCTTTCCAAAAGGTTTGCAAGGCACCAACCAGCCACACTTGCTGGTGTGCCTCTTCCAAGACAGAAGGTAGGCTTGGGACCCGGGGTAGGTCTCCCCCAGCCTGACCCACCAGTGGCTGTCCTTTCCAGTCAATACTTGCTGAGATTTTCAAATCCATATGCAGCAGTTTAGAAACACTGTCAAGCAGGGTGTGCCTGGGGACTCTTGTGCACCATTCCATAATCAAGGACAGCTGTGCTGAGCTGTAGCCCTAAGTGTCCACCTCCCACACTGCCCTAGTTATTGGTTCCTTCCCCACCACCCAAGAGGAAGGTGTGGGAAGCCAGAGCTGAACACAAGGAATGCTAGGCAGTGGCTAGGGAATCAGAGAAGGAAAAGTTCATTCTTCCAAGAAACATCCCAAGTCAGAAAATTATTCTAAATGCACAGAAGAGTTAAGGATGGTTGCATATTTCATGTGGATCTGACAAATTACGGTACTGATGAGCCACGTGGTGGAAAGAACAAAGGACTGAGGTTGGGGGGAGGGTTTGCCTATTCCTGGTCTGTCCCCCAGCTTGCTGGGTGGCCGTGGGTAAGATTTCTGACCTTTCTCTCTGTGTTTCCTCACTCTCAAACAGAGACCATCGTATTTGTCACTTTTATCTTGCAAGGGTGCTGTAAACCTCAAACTCAAAACAAAAGTGTCCCGGCAGTTAAAAGCTTGATACAGAAGTGAGGCGGTAGTGTTGTTAGGACTGATTATCAGATGGCAGGGTTGGGAAAGGGCCAGGGTTTGCTTCCAGTTGTCCGTAATGTCATGTCGTGCTTTTCCCTGGGAATCTGCCCTCACATTCTGGCACTTCCTCAGTGTCCTCCTGCCACGCCCCGCCAAAAGCTCTGTCCACCCCTCTCGCCCCTCACCACCCCCCACACCCCCGATCCCACCACTCCCAGATTCCTGAGACCTGTGTTAACCGAGACACAGCTGAAGCATCTTCAATCAAGTTTCGGGGCAGTTTTCTCCAGTCTCTGCTAAAGTCAGTTAACAAATCCCTGAAACACAGGAGGCGGCTGCTCTCTGTAAGCCAGCCTTTGAGCCATGTTTAAACAGAGGTCGTTAACAAAATGAAATAGGAAAACGAGTGAGAAGGACAGGGAATGCAGAAGATGTTTTTGTTATTTGTGTTCTCCAGAAATGATTGAAACCTGACCTTGGTTAAAACAGCACCCTCTCCAGTTCCTCTTAACCATGAGCACATGCCCAGCTCAGTGTTTCTTTTCAGACATGTTTTCCGTCTAAACTTCTTTACCCATTTGTTCATTGTCTGTCTCTCCACTAAAAGGACAGCTTTTTAAGCTGAGAAACTGTGTTTGTCTTTTTCAACACTGTGATTGCCAGTACCTAAAACTGTGTCTGGTACATAGTAGGTGTAATTTGTAAACTGTCTAGAATCTGTTTCTACCCACCAGGCTACAGAATCCATGAGGGCAGTGACCTTGACTCTTTTTAGCCGTGATATCCTTAATACCTAGAGCCCCAAAGACTGAAAACATATTTGCTGAATGAATGAATGAATGCCAGAGATGACTACTGGGTGAGGAGACCAGGAAGAATTCCTGATCTTAGAGGGATTAGCCAAATTTGGATATCATCATTATTTTAATCTCCTTATTTCATGAGATCTCATATTAATAATACTGAGCTAATATATACTGAGTACTTGCTAGTGAAGCATTATTTGGGGCACTTTATGACCATGTTTTATATTCCAGAGAACATATTTGGACTAGCTTGTAAGTCAACCTCAATTAATTTTCTGCATTAAAAAAAAATTGGTTTTGACACATACTTGTCGTGGAAGTCAACCATTGTTCCAGCGATGCTCTAAACAGCTGCCGTCCAGAGCAAGCCAGCAGAAGCTCCTCCCGCCTGCTGTTTAAGCAGCTGGTGGTTTAACAGAGACCACCCCAGACCCTGCAGCAATCAGCAGCTGCTTGAGCGGATGGAAATTCTGCTGTCCATGGAGTCCAGCTGATGAGACCAGAGGAAGTGAGCGTGGCCACTAGTATGACCTCTGTATGTCAATCCTACCATGCAGGAAGTTTTCTAATCCTTACAGCTCAACCAGTTAGATGGGAAGTCTTCATTGAACCTCTCTGTCCCTGCAGCCAGGTACGATGTGGGCCATCCCGTCTGCTGGGCTGAAGGAGCTCTAGGGATATGACTCTGCTATAGCCCTCACTTTCCCTCCTCTCTTCAGCCCCTTCCAAAGCGACAAAGCCACACTCCTGGATTTGCAGATGTTGGAGCTGGAAGGGACCGTGCAGGTTGGTTAGGCCACGCCCCCTCATTCAAAGGATGAGACCTTTATCTGCTGGAGGACACTGTCTCCCCCAGGCCACATAGATGGCAGGTGGTAGCTAGAGTTCAGCCCCCTAACTGCACGGCCAGTACACGGTCTCAGTTTTGTTCTAAAGAAGTTTTTGCAGCATTATTATTAACAGGTCTATTGTTTTGGTACCTTCATAAAAACAGCAGTAAGTAATATATTATTAATTAACAGTATTATTATTAATATTATCATCAATTGAACAAGTCTATGTCAGGCCTCGGGGTTTTATTTAACCTTAATACTCTTATGAATGATAATATGTTTTTATTCAGAATTTATTCAGGTTGAAAGGAATATCTACTGAGAGTAGAAATTATAATTTTTCTATGATTTAAAGTGTTATTTATTACTCTCGACACATAAAACCAAACAACCACACACAGTTAAGTTTTTCTTGGGAGGTAGCCCATTTGGTAGAAAATTCTCAGGTTCTGAAAACAGGCGACTTGTGTTCTAAGCCGGATTCTAGGTTCCACACTTTCTTCTGAATGTGTGGCCTCAGGCAGTCTCTCTGAGCCTCTGGCCCCCCATCTTGACGTCAGGGCTAAGGAAATCCCTGTGCTTTGTATCATGTTACCCAGCCGCCTTGGCCATAATAACTCTGACCCAAGATGGGCCCAGGTGATCCTCTATAGAATGCCAGCCACCTGAAAGTTAACTGAGAGCGGCCACAGGGACAGCTGCTGAGACTGGCCAGTGGGAATGTCCTGACTGAACAGCATGGAACAGGAGCTGCCAGCAGGACATCTGCATACGGGGTAGTCTGAGAGGACAGAGCGCGGTGGTCCCACAACTGAGAGACACAGAGAGAAGGCGCTGTAGAGGCCATTCCTAAACAGACACATCATGGCCTGGGAGAGCAGAGAGGGAAGGAAGTTGGTCATCTGATAGCAGTACTCAAGATCAACAGTTAAGGGACGCGGAGGCCTTTACAGAGAGTCAGGGGTCAAGGCCATGAGGCAGGAGCAGCAACGGATCAATGCCTAGGGAGACTGGGGGGCAGAGGCGGAGGAACGAAGGGGAGTCGTGAGCAGCAGTGAGAGGGGTCCAGGCAGGGAAGAGGCGCCGCTATGACAGCACAGCACGGGTTCCAGAGCGGCTCTGGGGTCACCTCGGCTGCGGTGGCCTCCAGCCCTTTCATGGGCAGTTATGACCCCTCCATCTCAGCTGCTTTTTCAAATGGGTTCTGGGTCTCTTGTTGAGGTAAATAGAGGGCTTTGTCCCTCAATCTCATAAAAGTCGATCTAGGAAAGGACACAGATAGTCTAGGAGTTATAAGCACATGCTTCATGAGCGAGCGGAAAGGGTTGAGTTCCCAGCTCTTCCATCTGCTGTGGGAGTGGGGGACAATCTCCTGATCTCACAAGGGCTCCTCATCTCGTCTGTGGAAAGGGCACAGTGATGGCCCCTGGGCGGGGCGGGCCACACAGACTCAGTGAGATGGAGCAGCCTTTATCATCCTCAGACCAGTGGCGTTTCCTCCACCCCAGCCACACCTATGGTCCTACTTCCCGTTCTTCTGGTCTGTCCCACGCTGGGACTCTGCCCTCCTCTGTTGTGAGAGGGGGGACCGCAGAGGAGGGGCAGAGGACCACGGGAGACTGATAAAGGAAGCTCCTCCCATTACCACAGGAGAGGAGGACCCAGCACCCAACTTAATAAAAGGGGACTCAGCCCTGGCCAGGTGGCTCAGACTATTGTCTCAGTATGCTGAGGTTACAGGTTCAATCCCCAGCCAGGGCATGTATGAGAAGCAATCAATGAGTGCACAACTAAATGGAACAGCTAAGTGGAATGGCGGGTTGATGTCTCTCTCTCTCTCTCTCTCTCTCTCTCTCTCTCTCTCAATTAGTGGAAAAATAAACAAATAAAATGGGAATCACACTGCTTCCTCCCGGGGTCCCCTGACCCCCTGGCATCCTTCGCCCAGCGCTGTATGTTTCCTCTTCAGCGCCAGGCCTCTGCTAGGCGGCTTCTCTGGGCTGCAGAGGGGACCTAGGACCTGGAAGCTCCAGCTGCGAGCAAGTTCCTAGAAAGTCCAATGAAATGGATGTCATTCCTTTGCTGTGAGTAATCAGCTCCAACAAAGCCCACTGGTATTTCCGAGTCCGTTCCCAGTGCCCAGAGCTGGGCCCAGCCGCGCAGCAGCTGCGGGAGTGAGCTGCAGCTCGCCAGCACTCGGCCTGGACTTAACCTTTGGAAGAGACACTGGGCCCCAAGCCGGGGGGGGGGGGCACTCTGAAGGTCATCTCATCCATGCCCCTGCCTCTGGGTCCAAGTATTTTTAGATGGGTTCTTGAGGGCCCCTTATAATCCACCCAAGTGCAGGGACCAGGGGAGCCAGGGTAGGACAGGAAAATGGTGTCCCTTTCCCTATCTTCTCCTTGACCTTGCACTAGAAGGGGCTGCAGGGGGGCAGAGGGAGAAATAGAAAAAGAACAGCTTAGCCCCCCCACCGTGGTGTCTCTCTCCAACCCCACCTTTCTCCCCTCCTTTGGTGTCCAGGCCAGACCATCCCTGTATGTCTCTTCTTCCAGTCACTGATCATGAGTCTGCTGCAGCCACTATTCCCAGAAGCTTAGAGCTACAGAGCTGTTCCTTATTCTCCCCAAATCGTGGTCGCAGCAGTTTCCTTGAGAGTGCTCATGGGCCCAGGTCCTGGGGTGGCCCGGGGAGGGGGGTTAGCTCATTTAGTCATCACAGTCACCTGCCAAAAGGTGTTATTATTTCGAAGGGGAAACTGAGGCACAGAAAAATTAAATGACTTGCTCGAGACCCTGCAGCCATCCTTTCCACTGCCCGGACAAACCCTCTGAGCTTCCAGGCCGATTTTCAAGGGACGGCAGCTTCAACTGCTCTCTGTTCCTCCACCGACTTCCATCCAAAACGAAACAATGGAACCCTCACAGACCACAAGCCGCAGCTAACTGCCCCAGAGCCCTCACAGGAAGAGCTCTAAAGTGTCCTCCCCAAAATGGTGATGCTTGCCTCCTGCATAATTGTCAGGCAGGCATGGAAGCTTCCCGGAGTGCAGCTCCCAGGTGGGAGCACTTCCTCTGCACGCACCGCCTGCATAATTTCTGAGCCCTCCCCCCCCCCCAGAGAAATTGCCTTGGAAGGAGCTGTGGGTTGTGGGGCGTGGAGGGGGGCCCAGGGGAACGGGATCCAAGGGTTAGTGCCCCTCGAACCTGGTGTCCTTTAAACACCATGATTATTTGGGATTTACTACCTCAGAAAAGGAGATTCTTGTAAGCACACGGTTGCCTGTGGTCAGGGGATGATCTCAAACTGCTAGTTCCTGGGCCAGCAGCCAGCTGCCTTGGATGGTCAGAAGGTGAAATTTGAATGCTGGTGAATGGAGAGCGGAAGTTCAGCAAGGCTGAGTTAAGCCCATTCATGAAAAAGATCTGTCTCACTTCCTTATTGCCAGGAGCCCTGTGTGTGGAGGGTGTGTGTGTGTGTGTGTGTGTGTGTATTGCTTTCTGTCTCACTTCTTCCCCCAACACTATTCTTTCTTTCTTTCTCTTTTTTTTTCCTCTCTCCACAAAATCTAAAGTCAGGAAACAGTCAAAAAAATGTGTAGCTAGTTTGTGGTTTGCTGAAAAAAAGAAAATAAAAAAGGATTCATACAAAGGCAGTACTCTACCTCCCTCAAAACCTCTCTCACACACACATACACACACACACACATACACGCACACACACACGCACACAGCATTCCATGAATTGATTATGAAAAGATTAGAGTGTGAGTATGATTTCCAGTCTCCCCTCTGGTTTCCAGGTCATGCCGCACCGTCTGCCCCCAGCTGTGCTCCGCCCCAGTCCCTCTGGCTTTAAGATGGCAGAGTCAGCCTGAAGTGGGGGCTGAGCCCGGCCAGTCATAGGTGGTGGGGGAGAAGGTGGTCACAGCTGACCCAGTGGAACTTTTCTGAGGTTTAACTCAAGGCTTTTCCTTTGGGGAAAAGTTCACTGATGTTCAGTTAGGCTTTGCCTCAGGGGACCAGAGGGGCCGTCGTGTGGGCCATGCCTATAACTAGTGGCAGGACTTCCAAGCTTCTAGAAAGCTGCCGTTTAGCTGTGAAACCTGAGGCCATTTAACCTCCCGCAGCCACAAATCTCATCATCTGTAAACTAGGGTTGACAGTTACAGTCCCCACCTCACAGGGCTGTTGCGAAGCTTGAGATGAAATACACGGAGGGCTTACTTAGCGCAGTGCTGTGCTGTGGAACACCTCTGAGACAGGGAATACATCTGGAGGCAAGCTGTTCCATTTGCAGTGGCTCTGCAGAGACACCACCCACTTTGCTGGGCTGTGTGAGTCTCGAGAGGGATCAAGGCACCTCCTTTGCCTTCAGAAATAGAAACTGGGATGACTACCAAGAAAAAAATACATGCCCAACTCGGCTTGACCCGTACTGATTCGCTGGGGCCTCACGGCCACTTGCGTGAGAAAGAAGACGCATCTCGAGGGAAGGAGATTAAACCAAAGTCTCTGAAATGATTAATTGGTGTAGGAGATTTTAAGCCCGAAGCTGCTTTTTGTTGTTTCTCTCAGACTGTAAGAAGTGCTTACCAGGCATCCACAAGGATTTCGGAGTCATCTGGGAGGAGGTGCACCTGTCCCCACAGCTGAGGCCCCCTCCATGTGTACAGCAGGCGGAAGGGCACTTAGGTACTTTCCCCACCTGTAAACGACAACCCCAGTCCTGCTGACACCCTATGAAATCTCATTCACGCTGATCCTGCACATTTGTAAAGCACTGTCACTTATGAAGTCCTTCCAGTGAGGGAGCGAAGTCATCTGGACAGGTGTTAGTATTCTACTCATTTTACAAATGGAAAAACTGATGCCCAGTGGGACCCTGGTAACGGAGTGTGAAGCTGCCGGAATTCTCCAAGCTGCTATCTGTGCCTCTTAGGTTGTTTCTCCAAGTGGTACAGATGACACAAAGAGCTATTCTTGTCCTCTCCTTCCCCAGTTATTCTTTACTGCGTTAGTCAGAGGCTTCTAAACCCCCCCCCCCGAGATATTCCCTGAGGGGCTCCTCCAGGAAATGGGCCATTTCACTCCCCTGCCCTGGGTTTGGCCATGAAATTGACATTCATTGAACACTTCCCAGAACTTCGGGGAGCACACACTGCAGGCTGGCAGAACCGGGTAAAAGGGGAGTCCCAACTAAGGCACCTCTCCCACTGCCTTCATTACTCCCCCCATCTCCAAGCCATCCATTGAGAGTGAAAGAAAGGAAACATCTGGTCTGGGTTCAGCTCCGCTGCCCTCGTGTCGGGGGTAGGGGGCTTGCAACCTTGAAATAAACTAACGGTTTAGTTGCGGTGTTCCAGAACCCGCTATCCTTTCCTCCCCGGACTTGAATATTAGCCATCCTCCCAGTGACAACCCTCCAGCACCAGCCTCCACCCCTGCCACCACCCAGCAGACAGCTATTGCTGCCACTTTCAGAAACTGGAGTGACCCATGGCCAAAGGGAGGGCTCCAGGATGTCTCTGTCAAGACAATGAAGAGACTGATTGTTATAGGGCCAGTGTAAGGTGACGCTAGGTATGTTTCCAAACTCCCTATATATCGTCTTCCTCCAAATCTCCTCTTCTTGCCCCTCTCCCTCTCTAATTGTAAAGTATCTTTTATGGAACATTCACTCTGCCAGACACTTACACAAATTGTCTCATCTAATCATCATAATGCTCTTTTAAGGTAGGTCACCTTCTTCTTACAGATAACAGAGTAAAAGTGCAGAGAGGTTAAATAACTTGGCGAAGGTCACACAGCTGTGGAGTAGCAGAGCTCAGATTCAGACTCCAAAGGTTGTTTTTAGCATCTTCACCAAACTCGCTTTGAATACTCCCTGAATCCTCTTTTTTCTCCCACTAGATCCACCAGTATTCAGGCATCAACCACCAATTTTTTAAATGAGAGGAAGGAAGATAGTGAAACAGACTCCCACATACACCCCAACTGTGATCCACCCAGCAACCCCCATCTGGGACCCATGTTCAAATCAACTGAGCTATCCTCAGCTCCTAGGGCTGACTCTCAAACCAATCAAGCCACTGGCTGCGGGAGGAGAAGAGTGGGAGAAGGAGGAAATGGAGGGGAAGAGAAGCAGATGGTCACTTTTCATGTGTGCCTTGATTGGGAATCGAGCCCGGGATGTTCACACACTGGGCTGACATTCTATCCACTGAGCCAACCAACCAGAGCCTCCAACCATTTTAGAACTAGACGTATTCAGCTGTCCTTGTCCCTACCTGTCAGGAATTCTTTGTTTGTTCATTTCAATCATTCATTCATATTCTAAGACTCAATATCTACCATGTAGTCAGCATGTACTACATATTGGAGAAGAACAAAATACTTTACATACCATTCCAAACATCTGCTAGGTATGTGGTCATTAGGAAGCATGATTAATGGCATGGCACAAGAGTTAGGATGCCCAGACTTTAGAGGTGTGCCGATCACCTGGTTAGCTCAGGCTTGTTACCTTTCTGCCTCCCTGTTCTTCTTCTGTGGATTTGAAAAATAAACAAATGGTAACAATGAGAGGTGAGTGGTGTGACACAGTGGTTGCCCAGAGAAAGACCAGGTCCCAAGGGCTGCTTGCTGAGCTGTGGCTTTGCAGTGTGGGATTCTGGCAGACCCTTGACGGGTGGTTAGTGACCATATTGAGCCAAAAGAAGAATAGGAACAAATGTTTGGTGCCAGTTAAGGGAGCGTTAATCTGAGAGACACCGAGGAAGGCAGACCGCATGCAGCAGAAGCTGTGGTTTGTAAGCAGAGAGAAGATTACAGAAGGATGTTGGGGCCTCGATGGGGAGGGCCCTGAGTGCCTGGTGAGGAATAGCCCTGATGCTGTTGGCCAGGAGAAGTCTCGATTCACACCATGTGTCATGAGGTCGTATTTGGAAAAGTGGAGGGTGAGTGGGCTTAGGGGTTGTCTTCTGGCTACAGCATTCCTGAGGCTGCCAGTTCCACTGTTTTGGGGTGGGATGGAGAGAGTAATGAAGGGCTCCGGTGATGAGCAGACCCAAGTTCAAACCCCAGATTCACTGCTACTAACAGTGGGAGCCTAAGAGAGTTTGTGTGGCCCCTCCAAGCCTTGGTCCTGCTCTCTATAAGATGAACATACTGATGTTCACTCCATGGTGTTGTCTTAAGAAGTCAACAAAATATTTGTGTGAAGAACTTAACACAGTGCCTTGTGTGAGCAAACTGGCAACTGTTTATTCATTCCCTTCCATCCTGGTGTGTGGGTGATTGTCTCGGTTCATTATTTGGTTAGAGAGTATAAAAATATGATGGTGTTTTTATTATTGTTATTTGTTATTATTATTATGGATTTGAGAGAAAGAGAGAGAGAGAGAGAAACATCAATCTGTTTCTATATGTGCCCTGACCGGGGATCAAACCGGCAGCCTTTATTTATCAGGACAATGTTCTCACCATTGGAGCTATCTGGCCAGGGTGTGATGGAGTTCTTAAAGACTATCTCTTCATTCTTAAGAGAACTTTTGGGAAAATGCCTGTGTTGAGCAATTTTGTGCTGGGGATAAGGTGGTCTCTCCACCAACAGAAACCCTCCAGCAGCATAATCATGAACCAGCATTGTGCTAAAACCTTGCACAATGCTGGACACACACACACAAACACACACAATCATGCACACAAAAAAGAGCCTCTATAGACAACTTACATGAGGAATGACTAAATCCCTCACATGTGGAAAAAACATTGATAAAGAACATACAAAGGTACCTGGTATATACATTGAACATTGCCTGTACCCTTTCCCCATCGATTCTTCCCCCACAAATTGGGAAATGAGGGAAATAAAACTGCTCTCAGAGAGTAAAACCATGAAATAAACCCAGAATGCATCAGAGCACAACTTGCAGTTACCTTAAAGAGAGAATGATTTCCTAGGCATCCAGCCTCCATTGGTGCTTATTTAAAGAGCTATGTACAGAGAAGATGGTCAGTCAAAGGAGGAGAGAGGTCAGCAGCAAAACCACAGAATGAGCGGTCCTAGAGGAAATCTAGAGCCCTGGCTCGAAGAGACTGCGCCCTAGAGGCAGGATGTCTATCTTGTGGAGACGAACACATCAAATTATCAACACGAGATAACCATTATGCATTTTCATTTTGTAACTATCTTCTGGCTCTCCATTCTGTTCTCACTAAGCAGCCACATGACTGCAACCTGATTTCCCTCATTCTCTAGTCTCAAGAAGAGAGTGGGTATTAGCTCCAACGCAGTTCCATTTGAATAGCCACAGCTGTCTCTGTCAGGATGAGTCAGCCTTGTCCACCCAGGGACCTTGCTGAGACCTCGTGTTGGAGCAGTAGGATGGAGAGCCACACGCTGACCAATGTCACACCACATTAGCTGGTCTTCCCAGGAAGGCCCTACCTTCCCTGCTCCTTACATCTGCACTTTCAGACTGCACATTCTTCGTTTCAAAAAACATAGAATATATCAAGGCCCTGCTAGTAAGGCAGGTATGATTATATGCCCATTTTTATAAGCAAGGGAACAGAGACTCCAAAGCATTCATTAACTTGTCCAAGAGCACTCAACTCAGTACAGCAGCCTGGACTCCAAACTTGTTCTGACTCCAGGGTTCATTGCTCTTTTATTTCATGTCATTCTTGGCTTCAAGGACTTCCCTCGCTAGCACGGACTTAGGGAAGAAATTATGTTTGGTGGGTAAGGTGGGGGACAGATCAGGATGGTCACCTGCATGAAGCTCCCTCTAGGACTGGCTGGGGAGGCGTTAGGGGTGTGGAGACATCCAGCTGCCTCTGCATCTGCTCAGCAAGGAAGCCTGGAGACAACACACATGGTCAACCCCTCCTCTCTTATGCTCATGACTCCACCCCAATTCTTCAGTCCCTCTGAGTTGCACGAACAACTCCCAGACAAGAAATCAAGGTAAGTATTTCATCCTTTTCTCCCAAATCATACAATATTTGATTCAAACTCATACAACGAATCACACAAATTCATTTTCATTCCATTTCCACCTTAGGACACTGAACCCTATCCAACCTTTGCGGTTGTTTTTACGTTTCAGCTACTTCAAAAGTGTGTTTCCAGGAACATTCGTGTCCATTTTTAGTAGTGTACTTGTGCTAGAGTTTCTCCAGTATTTGAATCTATCTGTGGAATTGCTGAGTCCTTGGGCATCTGAATTCTCATTTTTACTAAATAAGATCTAAAGCGATCGGACCAGCTGTCACCCTCTGTGGCAGTGCGCTAGAATATATTATGTTTCACATTACCTGAAACACAAGGGATTGTCAGGCTTTTTAACTTAAAATTGTACTTACTATGGCTTTATTTTGCACATCCTTTAGTATTTGAGAAGTCAGACATTCCTATGCTCTTTGGCTATTCAACCTTCCTCTCTAGGAAAAGGTCTAATTGTGTCTTCTGCTCCTCTTCCTATTAGGTTATATATATTTTTTAATAATTCAATGAATTCTTTATATATTCTGAATACTGATGCCTTCTGTTTGCATGGGTATGGTTTCTCAGAGTGTGTATGTAACGTTTTCTTTTTAATAGTGATGTTTGATGACCAGAAATTTTTTTTATGTTATAACAGTGAAAATTATCAGCCTGTTCCTTTTTGTAAATGTGCTTATGGTTTATAAACTCCTTCCAAGTTCTGGATTCATAAAGTTGCATGCTGATGTTTTCTTAAATGGTGTAACATTTTGACTTTCATGTTTGAATTTTTAATTCCTCTGAAATGTATGTGTGTACATGGTGTCAGGTTCAGATTTCATATGGATAACCAGGGACCACAACATCATTTATAGGGTCATCTGTACTTTCTCCACTGATTTTGAATGGCAATTTTGTCATATATTAAGCTTCTAAAAATGTCCGACATGGTTTCTGGACTTTATCTTGTTCCATTCATCTATTTGTCTGTCCCTCCACCAGTGCCAATTATCTTAATTAGCATCAATTTTTATGTCTTGATATCTAACAGGATAAGCTCCTCACTTTGACTTCTCCAGGAGTTCCTCCGCTCTTCTTGGTCTTGGGTGCTTCAAATCTGTTTTTGAATCAGGTTGCTGTAGCCCACGAAAAAGAAAAAAATCCCACCTGTTGGGATTTTTATTATAATTTTTTTTTTAATTTTATTTATTCATTTTAGAGAGGAGAGAGAAAGGGACAGAGAGAGACAGAGGAGAGAGGGACAGAGAGAGAAGGTGGGGAGGAGCTGGAAGCATCAACTCCCATATGTGCCTTGACCAGGCAAGCCCAGGGTTTCGAACTGGCGACCTCAGCATTTCCAGGTCGACGCTTTAACCACTGCGCCACCACAGGTCAGGCTTTATTATAATTTCATTGAATTTAAAATAAATCAAACTGGGGAGAATCTAGACCGTGATTTATCGAGTTTTCCCATCCAGAACCACGGCTTGTCTCTTCATTTCATTGACATATTCCACGTGAAGTCTGATAACATTTTATATTTTTCCTTGTAAAAATCTTGTACATTAAATGACTTCCTGGGTATCTTATTTTGTGTTGCCCTTGTGTTATCTTTTTAAAATTAAATTATCTGGGTTTTAATGGTGCATATAATCAACTTTTGTATAGTGATATTTTTCCTGACAACTTTAATAAACTTTGCTATTTATCCTAGTAATTTGTCTGAGGAACAGCTTACATTCTCTATGTAAACAATTATATAAACTGAAAATACAGTCATTCTATTTCTTTCATTTCCATTCTTTGCAGCTTTCATTTCTTTTTCTTGCATACTGCATGGGCAGACGTCGCTGATATTGTGGGCTCAATTATCAGCCACCGCATTGAAGCGAATATTACAATCAAGTGAGTCACACAAACTTCTGGTTTCCCAGTGCGAATAAACATCGTGTTTACACTACACTGTAGTTTATTAAGTGTGAAATAGCACTATGCCTGAAAATACAATACCTCAATTAAAAATACTTTATGGCTAAAACATGCTGACCATCTTCTGAGCTGTCAGCCAGTTGGGATCTTTCTGCTGGTGGAGGGTCTGGCCCCAGGATCAGTGGCTGCCGATTGATCAGGGCTGGTGCTGCTAAAGCAGTGGTGGCTGTAGCAATTTCTTAAAATAAAGCAACAATGAAGTTGCCACGTTGATTGACTCTTCCTTCCACTTGAACACTTAGAGGCCATTGTAGAGTTATTAATTGGCTTGATTTCAATATTGTTGAGTCTCAGAGAATAGGGAGGGAGGCCCATGGAGAAGGAGAAAGACCAGGGATAGCCAATCAGTGAGGCAATAAGAACACACACATTTACTGATTAAGTTTACCATCTTATACGGGACCAATGCATGGTGGCTCCAAACAATTACATAGTGACATCACAGATCATCATAACAAATATAAAAATGAAAACATTTGAAATGTTGCAAGAATTACCAAAATGTGACACAGAGACACATATGAGCATATGCTGTTGGGAAATGACGCCGATAGACTTGCTGGGTACAGGAGCGCCACAGACCCTCAATCCATAAAAAAGCAGTGTCTGCAAAGTGCCACCAAGCCAAGCACACAGGATGAGGTACACCTGATGGGTTGCAATCAAAGCAAATAGTCATCATGGGTTACTGATTCCAAAGAAGAATTTCTGGTATTTTACAATGGAAGATGTGGCTACTCTCGCTGTGCCTGTGTGTGCACATGCCCGAGCTCACACCTTTCACATGTGTGTGCTCAACACCCTCACTAGGCTAACAAACTCACCTTTTTTTTCCTAATGGGGCAAGGACAAGGGCTTTTTATCATAAAACAAATATTGAGTGTTATCAAACATTTTCTCTCTCTATTGTGATGATCATATGGTTCTATTAATGAAGTGTTATGTAGTGAACTACATTTAGAAATTGTCTAATGCTGAACCAGCTTTGCATTTATGGAATGAACCCAAGTTGGTCATAATTTATTCTCTTATTGTTATGTGGCCAGTGTCACCATGTTGATGTTGTGTTTAGGATTTTTGCATTTGTATTTATTAATGAAATGGTTCTGTGATTTTTTTTTCTCTGACAGCTATGTCTAATTTTGGTATTTAGGTTATATTAGCCTCATAGAATATCTTAAGAGGCCCTGGCCAGTTGGGTCAGTGGCAGAGTGTTGGTCCAGCATGTGGATATCCTGAGTTTGATTCCCTGTCAGGGCACACAGAAGAAGCGACAATCTGCTTCTCCATCCCTCACCACCACCACTTCCCTTTCTCTCTCTGCCTCTTTCCCTCCTGCAGCCGTGGCTCAACTGGTTTGAGCACATTGTCCAGGCACTGAAGATAGCTCTGCAGAACCTCTGCCTGAGATGTTAAAAATAGATCGGTTGCGAGCATGGCCTCAGATGGGCAAAGCATTAGCTTCAAATAGCAGTTGAGAGGGTAGATCCTGGTCAGGGCGCATGCAGGAGTATGTCTCTCTCCCTTCCTCTAACTTGGAAAAGAAGAAGAAAAAATGAATGTCTTAAGAAATGTTTGTTCCCTTTTCTCCTACTCTATAAAGGAATTAAAATGATCTTTTCCTTTAATATTTGGCATATTCACCTCTAAAATCATCTGGTATTGATATTTTTTCTGTAGGAAGATTGTTAACTGCTCATCACCCTTATTTAATGGTTTTCCATTTCCTCTTGAGTCTGTTTAAGCAATTAATATTTTGCTGGCAAATTTGTTCTTTTGTTTAAATTTTCAAATTTATTGTCAATAAATGACATAATATTCTCTTAGATTTTTACTCCTGCTGCACCAGCAGTGTATTAGTTTCCAAGTGCTGCTGTAACAAAATACCGGAAACCTTGTGCTTTATAACATCAGACATTAATTGCCTCACAGCTCTGGAGGCTAGAAATCTACAGTCAAATAATCAAGAGACTTGGTTCCAGTGGTGGGATTCAAATCATTTAACAACTGGTTCTTTGACTTAATGATCGTTTTAAGTACAAAAAACAATATACCAAACGGTATATATATATACTTATATAAGTATATATATACTTAAAGAAGTACAATAAAAGAGGTACTCAAAACTAGATTATGTTATAAGAAAGAGTTTTAAAATGTTAATAAAAAATATTAAGAAATACCTAACAAAAAACAATAAAACTGTTATTTAAGATATTTCCAATGACAGCTTGTCACCCCCTGGTTGTTTGGCACTTTTTCTCTTTATATTATGTGTTTATTTACTACAGTAACAAACATGAGGGAATTAAAATATAGTATTTCATCAAAGGTATAAGTTCTATGAAATGAATAAATAAATATTATAAACATAGTTCTGTCAAATTTTTTTCACCTATGGATGAATGAACATTACTACAGGCTCTTAGAATGTGCTGTTGCACGGATGAACATTAAAAAAGAGTAAGGAATGTAAGTTTGTGATTTCTATATTGGGAGGCTGCCCAGGCCCCCCACCTTAGAGAGAACCCTGATTATAAGTGCCATTTTAACAACTGGTTTGCCGAACTCAACAAAAAAATTAAGTATCGGTTCTGCCAAACTGGTGTGAACCAGTCAAATCCCACCATTGGTTGGTTCCCTCCTAAGTCTCTGAGAGAGAGTCTGCCCAGGCCTCTGAGCTGCGACAATGGCTGCTTTGGTGTTTCTTGCCTTGTAGACACCACTCCAATCACTGCCTTCCTTGCTCTATGATGTTTTCCCTGTGTCTATGTCTGGGTACCTTCCCTCCTATAAAGACAGCAGTCATAGTGTATTAGAACCCACTTTCATGACCCATTTTAAGGTGATTTTAGCCTCCAAGATCCTATTTTCTAATAAGGTTACATTTGCAGGTAATGGCGGTTAAACATATCTTTCAGGAAAGATAAAACTCAATCCATAACAAGTAGTTAAATCCTTTTTCTTCTTTCTAATGTTTTTGTGACTTTTTCTTTTTATTTCTTAGTTGTTTTTTTTTTTGTTTTTGTTTTTTCATTTTTCTGAAGCTGGAAACAGGGAGAGACAGTCAGACAGACTCCCGCATGCGCCCGACCGGGATCCACCCGGCACGCCCACCAGGGGCTACGCTCTGCCCACCAGGGGGCGATGCTCTGCCCATCCTGGGCGTCGCCATGTTGCGACCAGAGCCACTCCAGCGCCTGAGGCAGAGGCCACAGAGCCATCCCCAGCACCCGGGCCATCTTTGCTCCAATGGAGCCTTGGCTGCGGGAGGGGAAGAGAGAGACAGAGAGGAAAGCGCGGCGGAGGGGTGGAGAGGCAAATGGGCGCCTCTCCTGTGTGCCCTGGCCGGGAATCAAACCCGGGTCCTCCGCACGCTCTTAGTTGTTCTTGCTGGCACTTCTCAAATTCATCAACGTTTTCAAAGAAACATCTTTTAGCTTTGTTAATTCTATTTTATCTCCTATTCCTGTTTCATCAATTTTGCTATTTATTAATACATCACTTCTACCTTTGAAAAGATTATCTTTTTATTCTAATTTATTTTTTATTAAATTTATTTGGGTGATATTGATTAATAAAATTATATAGGTTTCAGGTATACAATTCTATAATACATCATCTGTATAATGTGTGTTGACCACCCCAAGTCAAATCTCCTTCCAACACCATTTATCCTTTATGCCTTTTTCTACCATAATCACCACACTGTTGTCTGTGTCTATGAGGGTTTTTTTTTTTTTTTGCTTAATCCAGGGGTCCCCAAACTTTTTACACAGGGGGCCAATTCACTGTCCCTCAGACCGTTGGAGGGCCGGACTATAAAAAAAACCTATGAACAAATCCCTATGCACACTGCACATATCTTATTTTAAAGTAAAAAAACAAAACGGGAACAAATACAATATTTAAAATAAAGAGCAAGTAAATTTAAATCAACAAACTGACCAGTATTTCAATGGGAACTATGGGCCTGCTTTTGGCTAATGAGATGGTCAATGTCTGGTTCTATATTTGTCACTGCTAGCCGTAACAAGTGATTGACATGCTTCCAGAGCTGTGATGCATGCATCCCGCATCACTGGAAGTAGTACTGTATGTGAGCAACGCGCACTTGGCGGCCCTGCCACATACAGTACTCCAGGTGCATCCGTATCCTGTGCTCCTCTCACTGACCACTAATGAAAGAAGTGCCCCTTCCGGAAGTGCGGCGGGGGCCTGATAAATGGCCTCAGGGGGCCACATGTGGCCCACGGGCTGTAGTTTGGGGACCCCTGGCTTAATCCCTTCACCTTTTTTACCAACCTCCATCCCCTCTGACAGCTGTCAGTCTGTTCTCTGTATCTGAGTTTGTTTCTATTTTGTTTGTTAGTTCATTTTGTTCATTAGATTCCACATTTAAGTGTATTCTACTTTCTTAATTCAGACATTTACTTTGCTACTATTCAGACTTTCTTCTTTCCTAATATATAGGCCTATAAGTTATATATAGGCCTAATCATCTCTAGCCACCTCTAACTACTGTTTTAACTGATTCTCTACATTTTAATATGCATATTAACCTTATCAATCAATATTGAATATTTTCTAAGTTCTATTATGATTTCTTCTTTGATCCTGAAGTTATTTAGAAGTGTGTCTTTAAATTTCCAAACATAGAATTATTTATTTAGTCATCTTATTTTTTTTTTAAGTGAGAGATGGGGAGGCAGAGAGACAGACTCCTGCATGCACTCCGACCGGGATCTACCTGGCAAGCCCCACCATTGGGCGACACTCTGCCCATCTGAGTCACTGCTCCCTTGCTCAGCAACCGAGCTATTTTAGCACCTGAGGTGAGGCCATGGTGCCATTCTCAGTGCTTGGGGCCAACTTGGTCAAACCATCCAAGCCATGGCTACAGGAAGGGAAGAGAGAGATAGACAGAGAGAGAGAGAGAAGGAGGAAGGGGAGGAATGGAGAAGCAAATGGTCGCCTATCCTGTGTGCCCTGCCCGGGAATCAAACCCGGGACTTCCACATGCTGGATCAATGCTCTATTGCTGAGCCACTGGCCAGGGCTTATTACTTTGTTCAATGTTTAGATTTACCCATGTTTTTATCCTTTTCTTTAGTCCCCATTCCTTCTTGCATCTCAATTCTTCCTTTTGAAATTATTCTTTCTTCCTGAAATATTTCCTAACCTATAAATTAATTTAGTGAGCATCTGTTTGCAGTAAACTCAGATAGTTTTTGTTTGTTTAAATATCTTTATTTTATCCCACTTTTGAAAGGTTGTTTTGCTGGGTATGTGTATAGATAAATAGCTAGACAGATAGGTAGCTAGTTAGAACAATTTTCTCTCAACACATAAGAGCTTTCTTAATTTTTTTTGTTGCTTCTAAAAACTCATCCTTTGTAGAAAAACAGTCTTTTTTCTTTAGCTATTAAGCTGTCTTTGGTGTTTTGTAGTTTTGTTTTGAATATGTCAAGGCTTATACTGATTGGAATTTATGAGGCTTCCTGACTGAAGAGCAATGTCAATCATCAGTTTAGAAAAAACTCTCAGTCATTATATCTGCTAATATCCTTTTATCCCTTGTTTTCTTTCTTTTCTATCAATAACTCTAATTAAACCATATCAAAACTTTTCATTTTATTTCTATATCTCTTTACCTTTTTCATATATTCCATCTTTGTTTCTCCTTAATATATATTCTATGTGATTTCTATAAAGATAGCTTCCAATTTACTAACTCTCTCTTTAGTTAGTTAGGTCCAACCTACTGTTTATCCATTGATTTTTTTATTTCAATATTTTTTTCATTTTTCTACAAATTCTATTTGGTTCTTTTTTCAAATGTGCCTGGTAAACTTGGTCAATGCTGATAGACACTTATTTCTCATCATTTTAAATATCCTCTTTATTTTTGTAAGCATACAAAGTACTTACATTACATATGTGTCATTTGTTTCTTTTTGTTTTCAGCTCATGGATTTATGATTTCCTTGTTTTTTTAAAAAATATCTTTTTACCACTGTTGGTGGGAATATAGACTCTTGCAGCCATTGTGAAAAACAGTATGGAGTTTCTTCAAAAAATTAAAAATAGCCTGACCAGGTGGTGGCGCAGTGGATAAAGCATCAGACTGGGGTGCAGAGGACCCAGGTTCGAGACCCCGAGGTTGCCAGCTTGAGTGCAGGCTCATCTGGTTAGAGCAAAAAGCTCACCATGTTGGACCCAAGGTGCTGGCTCGAGCAAGGGGTTACTCGGTCTGCTGAAGGCCCGCGGTCAAGGCACATATGAGAAAGCAATCAATGAACAACTAAGGTGTCGCAATGCGCAACGAAAAACTAATGATTGACGCTTCTCATCTCTCTTCATTCCTGTCTGTCTGTCCCTGTCTATCCCTCTCTCTCTGACTCTCTCTCTGTCTCTATAAAAAAAAAATAATTAAAAATAGATCTTCTATTTGCCTCAGCTATCCCACTGCTGGGAATATATACTAAGAACTCCAAAACACTATTTTGAAAAAATATATGCGTCCCCATGTTAATTGCAGCATAATTTACAATAGACAACATCTGGAAATAACTCAAGTGTCCATCAGTGGACGAGTAGATAAAAAAGCTTAGGTACATTTATTTACGTAATGAAATCTTACCTTTTGTGACAGCATGGATGGACCTGGAGATGATTATGCTAAGTGAAATAAACCAGTCAGAGAAAGACAGATACTATATGATCTCACTTGTATGTGGAAACTAATGAACAAAATAAACTGAGTAACAAAATAGAAACAGAGGCATGGACACATGAAACAGATGGACAGCTGTCAGAGGGGAGGATAGTGAGAGGAATGGGCAAAAGAAGGTGAAGGGGTTAGCCAAAAACATATATGCATAACATGTAAATACAGATAATAAGGTGGCCATAGCCACAGGGAAAGGGGGTTGGATGTAAGAGGACAAGGGCAAAGGTGGGGGAATGAGAACAAAAAGAAACTTTGCTGGGGTGGAGGGTGCACAATGTGGTGTGTAGATGGCGTTATATTGAGTTGTACACTTAAAACCTATATGGTCTGGAGAACCATGTCATCCCAATAAATTAAAAATAATATATCTTTTTAATTGTGAGCTTGTATTTATTCTTTGGAGGGAATTCTTCAAATTGTGGGTCTTTCTACAAAAAAAAAATAATAATCAATACTCTTCAAAGTGTCAAGATCATGAAATACAAAGAATGAGGGACCAACCTACATTAAAGGGCAATAGAAGAACCAAAATGCATGGTATCATTCAGGATTGGATCCTGGTCCAGACAGGGGGAATTAGTAGCACTACTGATAAAATTTAAATAAGTTCTATAGATTGGTTAATAGTGATAGTTGATAGTATACTTGTATACGGTATTAATCTCCTGGCTTTTATCATCAATCTGTGGTGATTTGGGTGACACAGAGGGAAGCTGAATGAAGTAGAAATGGGAACGTGTTGGATTACTTTTGCAAGTCTGAACTTATTTGTCAAGAACTATGAAGTATTTAAGATCTTTCCTCTGCTTGTAAGTTAACATCTTAACCTATTATAATTTTATTTGGTGATTATCCAAAAAGAAAAAAAAAAAATCCAGATTAATGCCTTCACAGTATTGAACTGATTATCTAACCTAAAATTCTCTTGCTGTATTTCTTGTTATTCTGTCTTACAGAGATTCTCTTTAAGGTGATATACCATCCTGGACTTAAAATCCTTAAAACCTCCACAACTGAAAAACCTCTGAAAACTTTTGTCACAGGAAAAGCTTAGAACCATTCGGGGAAAGAAAAAACAGGGAGTAAAATGAGCTGTAGCTGACCACTGCCATTCTCAAAAGGCCAGGCAAAAGGTCAAAAGGGCTGAGGCCACTGCATCTAAAAATGGGAATTCCACCCAGGCCTGCTGTGGACAAATGCTCAACTTCCTTCTGCGGTAAAAATCATTGAAAGAGGAAACTCGGAGCTAAAAAAATTGACTGCAAGTGTTTCTGTGGCCCAGGCCCTATCCTCAGGAAGGGAAGACCTAGTGAGACTGTTGTCTAGTGAAGGGCTTCTCAAATGTCAGTGAGCACTAGCATTCCCCAAGAGTTGCTGATTTAGCAGATCTTGGGTGGCACCTGAAGATATGCATTTCTAAGAAGTTTGTGCCCTGGCTTGATAATGCCCTTGGTTAGAGCGTCAACCCGAAACACAGAGGTTGCAGAGTTCAATCCCCAGTCAGGACACATACAGGAACAAATTGATATTTCTGTCTCTCTCTCCCCCCGTCTCTTGCTAAAATCAATAATAAATAAATAAATAAATAAATAAATAAATAAATAAATAAATAACATTCCTAAGTAATGCTCCTCCTGCTGCTCTCACTGTTGCCGCTGCTGTTCAGAAGAGCATTTTCAGTGCCTGAGTCCAGGCTGTTGCTTTTAAGGGCTCGAGCGTCCTGGTCTTCGCAGTTCCAATCCCAGTATGTAGCAGGTCTCTGTTAGTTTGGCTGGTGGCTGAGTGGGGAGCTGCTTGCTTTACCTCTCTTAGTCTCGGTTTCCTCATCTAGAAGACAGTGCACCATTTAAAGGAAGTATTAAGGGAAGACTCAAGAGAGCCAACTGTTTCCAGTGCCAAGAAATGTGCCCAGAGGGCCAATGCCCAGTTCCTAGGCTGCCAGGCAATTGTCTCACTGCATTTTGGGCCTACCCAGTTTCGAGTAAAAGAAGTCAGTGAAGAAATGGGAGAGCAACTGGGAGTGGTGGGAAACTGGTATCAGAAGCAGCCCCCCAGAGAGAGAAAAGAGAAACAGGCCTGGAAGTTGAGCAGAGGTCATAACCACAGAGCCCAGGCAGAACTGCCGAGTTGAGTCAGGCTCTGAAGGAAGGGGGGGTATGAGAATTGGGACCCAGATTTCAAGACCAAGAAGAAAATCGAAGGCTGGTCAGCTCTGAGCTTGACTTCCACAGCCCAGTTAGGCTGCAGCACCCCGTTTGCCTCTCCTTACCCCCCCACCCTCCATGGCTGGCAACTCTGTTGTCATGGGGCTCTTCCCAAGCTTGCAGCTGCTCCTTGACTCCTTCTCTTGGGGAAACAGCTGCTGCCTTTCCTTTCCTGAATCAAGCTACTTGTACTTCCCACCACCCTGCCACTTGCTTAGTCCCATAGGGAGGCCATGGGGTGAGGGGGACACACACATACGCACACAAGCATCTATGGATGCACATATTTATAGAGTTCTTGTCCCTCCCCCTCAGAATGCCCTCACCTCCAACAATGGCTCCAGGTGCTCAGGCACCTCCACCTGAGCCAGCTTCTCTCTGGGTCCTGAACACCTACGTTCCCCACACCTGGGACTATGGTTTTGATGGGGGCTCTCCCTAGGATGGGGAACCAAGATCGATTTAACAAACACACCCCCCCACCAAGAGGCCTGTGGTGGGAGATTGGGGGAGGGGGTGACAACTCTGTAGACTGCAGTTGATTTGCTGCTCCTTAGAGGACCCAAAACTTTTTCTTAAAGAAAAAAATGCAGAAGGCCCCAACTCCTGATTGGCTCGCCGCTGGACTCTGGAATGCCTCCACTACCGTATATGCTCTCATAGAAGGTTCTGCTGCAAAAGAAATGTGTCCCCTTTGCCGAGCCATGGGGGAGTGGAACCGGCAGCAGCCGCACGGTATCTCCCCCTTACGGTCCTATCTCCCTGTGCAGCCTCCACTCCCATGACCATTGCCCTAGCAATCCCGGTTTTGCAGGGGCCCCTTCTTGGCTAGAAACTAAGTCTAAAGTACATAGTTGACAAGAAAGAAAACAAAGATTTCTCTGATTATTTTCCTTGAGACCCATCATTTAAATGCACACCACTCCTTTTCCCGGGGCTTCTCCAAGGCAAGTAAGTCTTTACGGTATTTCATGTGAGGAATGTTCTATTCACAATCTTCTACCTTTTTGGATTTGCATAACCTTATAGCTGATCAATTCTCCAGTGCCTGGAGCACTACTCTCCTACCACCTCCCCCCCCCCCCCCCCCCCCCCCCCCCCCCCCCCCCCCCCGACCAGAAGCCTTAGCCTCCTACATCCTCCCCACCCCACCCCACCCCACCCCACCCCAGCCTGCCTTACATTCTTCCACCCCCATCCTGGCCAGGAGGGCTAAACAGAGGAGCAAAGAGAGGGGGCAGGGACAGAGAGGAAGTTTGTGTCTGAATATGTGCTCCGGTTGCATTCCAGAGGCAAAGAGAAAGTAAAATAGAAAAAAATTAAAGTCAGCTCACCACTGTTTTGTATTACCATGCATCTGCAATTCTTCATTGAAGCAGATAACTACCGCTGGACAAGATTCCCATCCATGGTCAGAAATGGAGAGCCTCACAGACTATCTGCCCTGTTCAGTTTTCAGTAGAGTGCTATCAGGATCAGAGAGGTTCAGTGACCTGACGAAGGTCACACAGCCAGTTCCTACACATTCACAACTAGAACTCAGATCTCCTAAAACTTGATCAAGGCTCATTTCATACCCACGCTTGGTTTTTATTCACATGTGGGTTAGCATTTATTGACTGTCTCTTTCTTCAGACAGCCCTATGGGTTAATTCAGAGGTTAGAGTGGTAGAGTTAGGATTTTTGATGGGTGGGTTGTCTTTCACCATAGGAAAAGGGAGCTGCTATTTGCTCGAGGCTAGGTGCAGACCCTGAACCATGTACAGACCCCCTTGAAGATGGAGGCAGTCTCACAATGACGGTTGCACAAACCCAGGGCAATTGAGGGGAACTGAAATTTGATCTTCTCTTTCTCCCCCCCCCCCAACAGGGTATGAAAGAGGCAGTGAAAACCCCAGCCAGACATACTGAGCAGTCTCTGAAACGTTGAGAAACACAAACAAGGGTGGTGATTTGGGGAACTGGAGAGCCAGTCCTTCATCAGCTTTGTTTCCTTGCTGTCCCTGTCCCTCTCTGTGCATGGACACATATGTGAGTGTGCGTGTGCACGTGTTCACAGCCGTGGGAGCTCTGGCCTCTTTCTGTGTGTTCTTTCCCACACACCCGCTTCCTCTTCTGCTGCTCATGCCTCCGTCCTCAGAGAGGCCAGCACAAGGTTTCCATTAGTGAAGCACATTTTTGTGCTATGGATATTGAACCAGGGAGGAAAGAAAGCAGACTGTTGTCCATGATGGATGGGTTTTCTAGAGGACTTCCCAGGGTGGTCCTTAAGGGGGCCAGGATGGAGCCATGAGGGGCTCGCAGCTCCACAACATTCCCTTGTTTCCTAGGATGTCTGTGTTGGGGGTATGTCTACTCTGCCGCCAGCCTCTCCCACCTCCATTCATCCCACACTTGCCCCTCCTCCCCCATCCTCCCCTTCCCCTCAACAGCCCCCATCTCTAGTTTACCTGAGTACAAAAATACTTTCTAAGTTTCCCTTTTAGAATAAAAGTCATCCGTCCCGTGTGCTTGCACTTTATTGTGGGTTACAGCTGCTCCTAAAGAGAAGGGATGGTTTGGGGACCAGAGCCCTTGAAATATCACCCATTATTCCTGCATTTCAGAGTGCTGAGGTTTTTCTTAAGCTTTATAAGCCTGAATTTCCATGATCATCACACTTATCCACATGTAGCCTGAATGAGATGAGACGGATGAACCAAAGGCTCATGGCTGATGCTCGCCATCTTGCACAGAACACGGCGGGGGCTAGATAAATGATTAATAAGATTAACTAAGAGTCTATGGAAACTTAGTTCATAAATCACTTTCCCTCGGTTTAATTAATCCAATTTTTTTAATAGAAGAAGGAAATGAGTGGGGAGCAATAGGCAGAGTGGGAAAGCAAGTCCTGTCCACCGACCTGAGGTCTCCGGTTACGCCCACCGTGGGGGGAACCTAGAACTTCTACCGGAGAAAGGGTCTCGGCCTTCAGGGTGCTTCCAACACATCTGGGGAGCCAGGCCCGATGGAGGCAAGAATTCAGAAGAGTTCAGGAAAGTAGAGGCTAATAACACCACACAGAAGTGATTTGAGGGCCGATAGCCCCTGAAGACAGGAATGCTTTGAGGCCTATTATCCCAATTCAATGAAGGGAAAATGGAAGGGCCATAAAGAATTGGAGCGGTTCACCCAAGGTCAAATCACTGAGAACAAAGGCGAGTTAATCAAATCTTTAATCCAGTTGAAGGATTTTCAAAGAGCTTTTGGGGACAGGTGGAAAGGCAGACTAGATGCCCAGACCTCCCAGATGGGCCTAAAGATCGGTGCCCCCACCCACAGCCTTTCTTTCCCACTTCAGTGTAGTGAAGTTCTTCACTCCGCTGGGGCAGAGCTCAGGGTGCGTCATAACCTAGTCTGTGGTCTCAAAAAGTCCATAGGGTCCAGGCTTGGAAATTTACATACTAAAGGCTCTCAGATATCCTACAGGCAAAACCAAAATCAAACCAACACCTCAAATAAGAGAAAAACCATCCCCCAAATAGGGAGGAGACCTTTGTTTAACTCAATGTTATGTAAGATCGTCCGTCTGAGCCGCAGAGCCAACTCCTGTTCTATCCCCCAGATGAGAGCAAGAGTACTACTCTTCTAGGGCCCGGCTAGCATAACAGGAATCCTTTGTCTCAGGTGGGTCTAGGGACTGGCTTTCCAGCTCTCGCGTCCCTTCGCTCACACAAAAATGAATGCACAGTTTCCTCTCCTTCTGGAAAGAAGTGCCCCCCACCCCTACCCAGCACACCCATGCACCTACACCAGCTTACTGAACACACCACAGGGTCCCCGCCAGAGCATGGCCAGATGTGTCGTCTCATTCCCTCTTCTTATGCCAGTACCTCAGCAGGAGCTCGGTCTATAAAGTGTAAGTACCTAAAAAGTGGGAGCTGCCCTTGTGAGTTATTCTAACACTTTTTGCTCTTTGCCCAACTCCTCACCCCCATAGAGACTGTGTCTATGGTGTCCCCAAGAGCTGAGTTCCTGAGGGGTTGAGGGGTTGAGATTAGTCAGATACGCAGTAAACACAGCTCACTGCTCCTGCCTCCCTACCCTTACCTCTGTCCCCAGCCTTTCAATCTCCTAGGCTCAAGATCAGACCTTGACCCTAAAGTCTCTGTTCCCACAGCTGATGTGGCAGCAGCACACCCCCTCTTCTGTTCCCCCCACACCCTAGTCTCTTCTCCCTCTCCCTGTCCGCTTCTCATCTTCATCCTCTCCTTTCCACACTCCTTTCTTTTCTTTCCTTACCCTTCCTTGCCTATCCCCACTTCTTTCTCTCCCCTCTGCCCCAAATACACTTTCTTTCCATCTCTGGAGCCATCAGTTTTGCTCCAGCCAAGCAGCTGACTGCGAAGAACCCCTGATTGTCTGGGCCCTGGACCGAGCCCTTCCTCCAGTTGCTCGATTCAAGGTAAAATGAGAAATGCACACATTGGCATAGAGTCTTCAGGGGATGCCCTCCACTGCTCTTCTGGGTTAACACACACACTCAGAGATGTATCTGCACTCGGCTGGGGCAGTACATCTGGCCGATTTGGGCACATCTATTTACAGCTGCAGCTACCATGGCCACTGGCTCTACTGCCCAGAGAAGATGCAGGTTTGCAAGGGTAGGTTTGAGAGAGGGCATCTGCTCCATGTCAATGGAAGAATGTGGTTCCAGGAAGAACCAGGCTGGGCTTGGAAAATCCGGATGTGTGTTGGAGACGAAGTCGAGAGAAAGAAGGAGGACCCATGTCCTGCACCCACACCTAGGCTCTGGGAAAAGTAAGAGCTGAGAAGCCTGCTGGCGGGGGGTGGTGAAGGCTAGAGAGGAGGCTGGAGGCCCAGGGAAAAGGGCATGACCTACTAAATATACAGGCAAAGGGGCCTTGCAGCCCTGGGTCCCCGGTGGAGGAACAGGAAACAAGAATGTCTCCGGGTCCTGACATGTGGTTGTAATGATCACAGACCCTTTAGGCTCCAAGGGACCTCAGAGGTCATCTCCTCCATCCTCCTGCTTCCGGGTAGGGCTGTATCTAAATTAGTCAAGATGTGCAGGCAGCTCTGTTCTTAAAGATCCCTGGAGAAGGAAAAATGAGCTCCTTTTCCTCATATATTAGGCTCAGGATCTTGGTGTCAACTTTTTTCCACATCTTCCAGAATGATCACAATTTACAAAGGCTGCACAAGAAATTATCTTGTGACTGAGCTGGGTGCCTGGCCTCCCAGGTCCTTGGTCAGCAGTGGAGTGCCATCCCAGTTTCTGAGGCATGGAGGTTCCTGCTGCCCAGCCTAACTGCTCTCTGCTTGCTCAGCAGCCTCCATGGTCCTTCTGTGCTATATGCAGAGCGGTGAGAACAGTGTCAGGCCCAGGGCATTGTGTAAGCGTTAGATGTGATTGCAATTGCAGCTGTGGCTGCAGCTTTCAGGGGAGATGAAAATCAGCTCCTTATCAATTTCCGTCTTTAGAATATCCATCGTCTACACCGCTGTTCGAAAGGCAGAGAGGGGATTTGGGTATGACAGCTGGATGTCTCCCTCTCTACCTTCACTCTGCCTCCACAGCCAGGATACTCCCCCCTCCATACTCCATGTGTTCCCATAGCCACAAGAGCGGGCCTTTTTGAAGGAACAGTAGCATGACACAGAGTAATGGCTAGGGGCTCCCAATAGGATAGCCATAGAATTTATCACCCAATCCAGGATACTCTTGAGAGAGAATGGGGCTGCTGCTAATTATGTGGGACAACAGGCATAAACCAGAATTTTCCCAAAGTGGGACACCAATTAGCCTAACTCTGGGTTTGAACCTGCCAACTCTGAGAAAGAAGATACAAAAATGGGGCTCCTGTGGCTAATTGAGCTCAAATTTAAAATGGCCTGGCAGCTCTTTCTAAACAGGGACCTCTGGGGCAAGCCATGACTTAGGGAGAAGCCCGCACTAAGCTGCCTGCCTCCACACTGAACTGCCTGCCCCAGCTGTGTTCCTCCCAACTGGGCCTGCCTTATAAAGGCATTCCTGGAATTGTATACCAACCAATAGGACTGAGACATTCCCCCATTCAATTGGAGCTGAGCAGCTATAGCCTTATTAACACCTTCACCAATCAGAAGGCTCGATTCTGACCAATCAGGATAGTGCTTTTTAGACCAATTAAACTGTGAGGATTTGAAGTCTTCATTTGCACAAGGACAGACCTATCAAGGATTGGGGGGGGTGTTCTCTCTATATAAGTCAGCTTCCCTTTTGGCTCCAGATGCTTACTTCCTTTTTTACCAAAGGTCGAAGACTTTTTCCCCAGCTGAAGGTAAAACACTGAAGATGTCCCTTATAAAGGAGTAGAACAGATAGGAGCAAAGCCAAACTGAGCGAGCTGTCCAGCTGGAGAGGGGCCTTGCCTAAGGGCTGCTTCACAGGCTTACTGTTCCAAAGCCCTGATGTTTCCTAATTGAACTGTAATACTTGAGCTGCTCCACAGATGTGCTGTATCACAATGAGCTGTTTGCATTGAATCAAGTTTCCTTCTTCACCGCATCCCACATTGAGAATTCCCATTAGCTTTGAATTGGTCCCTGTGACCATTGGTTGACAAATCAAATCTCTACAACCTTACCTTGGCTGGCCATAAGCAATTTAATTGTTTTGAGCTTTGGATCCTTATTGGGGAAACTATCTACTGCTTTAAGAAGGAGGATCTCTGGTGTTTAAAGTATATGAAGATGCTGTCTTTGAACTACATGAGAATTATTCATGATGTTTATCAAAAATGAAGATATCCAAATGAACTCTTGTAAATTCCGATCTAGTGGTGGAGGTGTGGCCCAGTAATCTACATTCTGATGGGTGGTCCCTGGCTCAACCTTTAAGAGGCATTACTTTTGAGTCATAGTAAGAACTGTGAGAATAATGTAAACAAAGCACATGGCACAGAGCGGGCCACCCTGAATGGCAGCTGTCATCATTCTGTACTTTTTCCCCTCCTTCTTCCTGTCCCTCCATCCTGTGAGCTCTCTAGAAGCAAGGTGGTTTCTGTTCATCTTTGAAGTCACAGTGCCAACCTGGTACACACTAGGTGCTAAATGATAGTCTGGAGGGTCTTTCTAGACCCCCATGTGCGGCAAAGAGAGGCAGAATGACCTGCTGCAGTGCCGAGGGCCCCGTCTAGGAGAATTTGCTGATACTCAGAGGCACTGACCTCTCCAAGTCCAGGCACTACCCTGCCCTCCAGGAAGCCATACTCCTGCTGTTCACCTGCCCAACCCACCCTCAAGCTCAAGTTAAACAACCTGGATAGGGTGGAGCCCAGGTTTGCTGAGAAATCTGGCTAAGAGATCTGACCGTTAAATGAATGGGTTTCATCCTGAAATGACTGTGTGAAAAATGAAAGTAAAACTCAAACCACCCACTTCCCCCAGCAACTGCTGAGTTCAGCTAAGCCACTCCTGTCCTCAAGGTTTGGCTCCTGCCTCTGTTTTCCCGGCCCAAACCCTGAACCCACTGAATGCTGTACTTCCACCATGACACTCACACCCTGCACTGCCCCAAAGACTTCATTCCTCCCCTCCCCCACTGCCCACACAGAACTCAGAGGAGGGGCGGGTTGGAGAAGACACCCCCTTCATGCAGGGTGACACCCAGCCTTTTTGGCAGCCCTGCCTCCTTTTGATACTTTGACTCCATTTAAATAAGAACTAATTATTCTATTTAAAAAGTTCATCAGACATGTATACAAAAGCTATATATGATACTTCCTCACAGCAAAAATTCAAAAATCACAGAAATAAAAGACATAGTTCTTATAATCCCATCCTCTAATAACCACCTCTTTTAAGAGTTTTTTTTTTTAATGTTATATTATAGTTTATCTTTGCAGCAAGATTGCTGTTGAATGCTCACTGTTACCTTCCAGAGATTGAGTAAATTTGTCCAAGATCATTCAGCTAGGGGGTATGGCAGCAATTCGGTCATTTGGTGGTGTGGAGAGAGAGAGAGAGAGAGAGAGAGAGAGAGAGAAAGGCAGGGAAAGAGAAAGAGATGTAGGTGATTGAGAAGCATCAACTCGTAGTGTTTTGCTTTGACTCCATTTAAATAAGAACTAATTATTCTATTTAAAAAGTTCATCAGACATGTATACAAAAGCTATTATTAGTTGTTCATTGATTGCTTCTTATATGTGCCTTGACCAGGGGGCTCAAACCAGTGACCTTAGGCTTCAAGCCAGCGACCATGGGGTCATGTTGATGATCCTACACTCAAGCTGGCAACCCCGTGCTCAAGCTGGTGAGTCCCCGCTCAAGCCAGCAACCTCGGGGTTTCAAACTGGGAACCTCAGCATTTTCAGCCGATGCTCTATCCACTACACCACCATCAGTCAGGTAGAGATGACGATTTTTATTTAACAATATCACCTCTCTTTTTCCTGCTGAGGGGATTGGGTATGAGTATCTGTATGAACAATTAAAGAAATTCTCACCTTATATCACCAAGAGTCAAACTCACAACAACTTCATGCCTTTTCTAACAATCTATCTTAAAATCAGAATTCAGAAAAGAGCTGATTGTCCCGGGGACGTGTACTAACAGCTACCAGCCCAAATGTTACATGCTCCATCGTTTCTGCATGATTTTAGCCCCTAGTTCACTGTTGCTTTCTCCAGTCATTACTCTTAGCTCTTAACTCTTGGAGATTTTAGTATGCAATAAATATGGGTCCTTGAATACCTCTTTCCAATGGTTGTGTCATCTACCTTGCCTGAGCCATCTACTTCCATGCTCATACACTGGACCCTGCTATTTCCAGAGACTTCAATCCCACCATAATCTCAGTTTCTTGTATTATACTCTTTAATCCTACTTCCTATCTTTCCAGTTCACTCCCTCTAGAGCCTTTGTTCCATAATCCTGGACCCCATCAGATCCTCCTACTGTAGATTTTACTTTACCAATCTTAAATTCCATGACTGATTCTCATGATTATTCCCTTGCATACATTTCTAATTCCTCACCCTTCTCTTGTTGTCTCACAGTAAAATATGAGCTGAGAAGCATAAGGCAGCTGGCTGAGGTATCAAGAAATCCCCCTGGCAGGTGTCTGGAGTGTGTATGTGTCCCTTGATGCTTCCAAAGAACATTGGGACTCCCCACAGCCACAGGAAATGGGGGACAACAGCCAGAGGGATTGGAATGCAAAAGCAGAGAGAGCTCATGGAAGGCTGAAGAATGTGGAGACTCTCGGGCTGTGAGGACTTATGAGGAAGTTGAAGAATTCCTGGAAGAAACTCAGCAACTGTGTTGAGGTTCCTCTGGGGCATAGTCCTTTGCAAATCAGGCCTTCTGGCAGCTTACAGATGGCTCATCAGTGCTGAGGACGCAGCTCACAGCCACTCCCTACCCCTTGTGCTCACACTTTCCAAGAGAAAGGATCCAAAAGGATCACCATCCCACTTAGAGACCCTATAAGACAGAGTCTTTGGTCAAGCAACCTCCAAGGAGCCAGATGTCTGGCTTGGGTACCAATTCACTGGCCAGTCTTCTGTGACCAGGAGAGCAGAACTCACAGCCCAGGGTGTGACCACTGTCTGAGAAGAAGCTGCCTGTGACAAGTGAGTAGCGGTCTTTAGAGCATCTTAGATGACATTGGCTCACATTCAGTTCTGAGAACCAGTTCTTTGTTTCACCTTATACCAGTCCAGGAGCTCAGACATCCACATCTTACTAGCTGTGAGGCCTTGGGAAGCTGACTTAAGCTCTCTGAACCTGTTTTCTCATCGACACAATGGGAATAGTAATGTTTACCTCTATGAATCTTAGTGAGGTTTAATGATCCTGCCTGTCAAGTTAGTACCAGCACATGTTTATTCATTCCAATCTCTTTTTACCCATGCAGAGACACAAATGAAACATTCTGGTTTTGGACTGGTGGTGGCACAGCAAATAGAGCATCAACCTGAGACGCTAAGGGCCCAGGTTCAAAATCCCAAGGTCCCCGGCTTGAGCACAGGTTCAACACCTTGAGCACGGAGTCACTGGCTTGAGCAAGGGATCATTGAAGTGATCCCATGGTCACTGATTTGAATGCAATGTTGCTGGCTTGAGCCCAAGGTCATTGGCTTCAGCAAAGGAGTCACTGGCTCAGCTGGAGCTCCCTGGTCAAGGCACATATGAGAAAGCATGAACAACTAAAGTGCTGCAACTATGAGTTGATGCTTCTCATCTCTCTCCCTTCCTGCCTGTCTCCTTTTTCCTCTTCCTCTCCCTCTCCCTCTTCATCCCTCTCTCTTTCTTTTTCTCTCACAAAAACAAAACAAAACAAACAAAGAAGATCTGGGTTCAAGTCTCAGCATTGTACTAAGTAGTGTGTGACCCTGATTATCATCATCCCTCTCATTCCTCTACACCTTCACTTCCTTCTCTGTGATATTGGGGACTGATGGTTAGATGACCTTTCATATCCTTGCAGCCTAGCAGCCCAGAATTCAAATATTCCGATTAATCCAACACTCTTCCTTTTACGTTGAGAAAATTACCTATGCAGCTCCTGGAGTGGATTTCACTCAAAGTGAAAATAGGAAATGGGAGAGGCCGCATAAAGAAATTGTGAATGATGGTAGGCCAGAAGTTAAAGAGGGTATCCTTGAGCTGTTTTCAAGTAATGAGTCACACAGAGCTGCTCCTCTACCCTGTCCTGGGCTTCAGACACCTGCCAACAAGCCCTACTCATGTGTCAGGGACAAGACTGGAGAACAGAGCGCTCTAGGTCTCTCTCCTAACCGGAGCACACAAACCAATACAGAATGGCCATCACCCAATAGACAGATGACCCAAAGAAATCAGGAAAGGAAGTTTTAAGACCCACGCCCTAGATTCTGCCTATCATCTCAAGATGGGACCCCATTTCCGGCACATCCCAGCCCCCTATTGGTGTGGAGAAAATGTGGTGCGATGCAGGGTACCCCCATTGGCTCTCACGCCCTGCACAGAGGTTAACCCCTCCTCTCAGAGATTGTCTTCTCGACTCTTTTGTGAATTTCTTTGAGATACAAGCTGAAATCCTACAGGTTTCATGAGAAATTTGTTACTACTTGATCAAGCTTTATTTCATGCCAGACACTGGGCTCAGTTTTTATATAGCATTTTCTCATTTAATAATCACCTATAGCATTATGGGGTGATTAGCTTCATTTTCTAGATAAGGAACTAAAACTGGAAGTTAGATCACTCACCGGAAGACCAGTGGTTAGTAACTCAACTGGGATTTCCTGTAAGTACATTTTGAAATTTTGATTAGTTCAAAATTCATGTGACACAAGTTTATGTAATAAAGAGTCTCCCTCCTCCCTCTGTCCCTTGCCCTTGGTGCTAGCTATAGGAGCTGCATTTTAAGGTCAGAAACACTGTTAGCCTGACCCTTTGTTCTAGCCTCTCCCTTTATCCTGGACTTGACTCCATGCAGATAAAGGCACCACAATGCAATCCCTGGAGATGGGAAGAGAGTCCCAGTGAGTCGTTTCTCAGGTGACCAAAAGGCTCTGTGAGCCATCTAGGGGTTCTCTTCACGCTCTGACTCCATCCTCCAAATTTCCCCCATTTACATTGAGAGTAATAAGAAGTTATACTTAAAGGGAAATTCCACAGCATAAAACTCAAACAAGATTTAAAGTAATCCTTCTTCCTAGAGTAGAAAGAATTACATTCAGAGGGACCCCATGATATATATTTTCTCATGGGGCCAGAAGGTTTATGAACAAGACTTCTCTTTTAGAACCCTGAAAGGGTTTGAGGAGTTGACTAGCTACCATTTCTGCAGGAATAGCTTAGGAACCATTTAACTTGAAGGTCAGGGATGGCTGAAATTTCAATGGCTCCCAGACTTCTGCATTTGATAGATGAGCAAAAACTTTACCAAAATCATTAAGGACCGATAAAAAGCTGATGACTTTGTATTTTTCCAAATCAAAATATATAGATAGATACACATGTAGAAATGCCATTTGCTATGACTACTGTTTTACAAAGAAAATACGTCTTAATAACAAAATGTAGGAGAAACTCAGAATAAAGACACTCTTTCAAAGAGTATTTTCTACTCACATATACAGTGTTTTTCCCTCAGACCAGAAAACTTTCTTCAGGGATCTCCAGAAATCTATCAAGGACCCTTATTTAGTAGTTAGAGGATCTGATAGTGTTGAGTGGGCACTCTTAAGCGCCTGCTTCCTTAAATCATTCTTCAATTCTTAGTTCTTTCCTTCTTCCTCCCTTCCCTTCTTTCCTTTCTTCCTGTTTACTTTCCTTCCTTCTTTCTTTTCCTCTCATCCTTTTCAAAAATTTTGAGCATGTTCTACATTCTAGTCTCCTTCATGCCTTCTTTTTTTTACAGCACATTTTTCTAATACTGGCGGTCTCTGGGTTATGAACAAGATAAGTACTATATATTTGTCCTTAAGTTGAATTTGTATGTAAGTTGGAACAAGTATATTTACCTATTAAATGCAACTTAGATGTCTGTCTTAAAGTGTGTTTATTTTTACCTTTCTGTGCAGACAAATACTTAAATATGTTAAAATACAACCTTAAACAATCTTGGATGGTGCAGAAGATGATGGACTTCTCGGAGAGGATGGGACTGGTGGTAGAGAGTCAGGGTTTGATTCTGCTGCTGGAGTCAGTTTCTCGAAGTAGACATCAAGGGAGATTTGTACAGAGCTCTTCTTTTTCTCACCATAAATGGCCCTGTGGCATCTCAGGCCTTCAGTAACTGTAGGTGAACCTCTCTGTGTCAGGATCTTGGTCCTCTAACTTTGCCATTCCTGCTTCAATGAGATGAATTCATCAGTTAACTCTTATAGAAAACATTTTTCAGTTTTTGAGTTTCTAGGTCCCTGCTTTCTTCCCTAAATGCTATCATCTGCTGCTCTAGTTCCATAAGGCCTTCATTGGTTAGTTCTTTGCTATGGGAGTCGAGTAACTGATATCATTTTTACTGATGTCCAATGCAGTTGATTACCAGTAGCCCTTATGGCCCTGTTTGTAAGTATGAGTTGTATGTAAGTTGGATGTTTGTGACTCAGGACTTACTGTACCAAAGAGCTCACACACAACTGATGAATACAGCAATTATATGGTTGTACAGTGAAAGTTGACTTGGTTTATATACATTTTTTTCCTAGCAAAGAGAGCAGGAATATTGGAAGTAGAATGATAATCTTCACCAAGAAAGAGAAAAGCCCCCAATTTGGCTTCTGCAGAGGCCAGAGCCCTTACAGCTCTATTTTAAGAAACATTTAAAAGCGTGACTGCACCTGGGGCCCCTGGAGAGGCTGATCCCAGAAAGCAGGTTGCACTTCCTCCTGTGCCCACCTGGCTGGGAGTCCGCCTCCGTCTGCGCCGTCTCATCACCTGCAGGCAGCAGCAGGACGCTCTAGCTTTGAGTGGCTTTTCACATCAATGCCATCTTGAAATGTAGACGTCAGGACTGGACTGTCCGGGTTTCCGACGGGGCCATCCATTTCTGCTTTTGGTTCTGTCACCAAATTGCATAAATTATGAAGGTCTACTCAGTCCTATGGTTTTTGTTTTTTTTACACAGAGACAGAGAGAGGGATAGACAGACAGGAACAGAGAGAGATGAGAAGCATCAATCATCAGTTTTTCGTTGCGACACCTTAGCTGTTCATTGACTGCTTTCTCATATGTGCCTTGACCGAGGGGCTACAGCAGACCGAGTAACCCCTTAGGTCCAAGCTGGTGAGCTTTGCTCAAACCAGATGAGCCCGCGCTCAAGCTGGCGACCTCAGGGTCTCGAACCTGGGTCCTTCCGCATCCCAGTCCAACGCTCTATCCACTGCGCCACCACCTGGTCAGGCAGTCCTATGGTTTTTAGCCTGTTATTTTTAGTGTGCAACTTTTCAGAATGTAAGGTTTTTCAGGAACGCCCATATTGTCTTATTGCACAAAAACTGTGCTAAACAAATGCCACTTATCTTTAACTAAACTATGGTAATAGCATAACCAAATCCAACAGGATACTAAATGGCAGTTAAAATAAAAAACATACAGCCACGTGGAAAAATCTTACTGCAGAGTAAGTGAAAAAAGAGCAAGTTGTAGAATGAAATATACAGTGTGATGTTATTCACGGGGGCTGAGGGAGTAACCTTCAAAACAACACCTTTTATTTCCTATGACCACACATATTTCATATGCTGATAAGTTCAAGGAAATCTGGTGACTGCATTTTTCTCAGCGGGCTGAGAAGGAGGACACTGGTAACAGTGCCCTTATGTCTGGGCAACGGAGACCTGCACTGGCCCCCTCAGACCCTTCCTTCCAGCCAAGGGGCCCTCAGTTTTTTTTTGTTTTTTTTTTATTTTTTAAGATTTTATTTTATTCATTATAGAGAGGGGACAGAGGGGCGGGGGAGGAGCAGGAAGCATCAACTCCCATATGTGCCTTGACCAGGCAAGCCCAGGGTTTCAAACCGGCAACCTCAGCGTTTCCAGGTTGATGCTTTATCCACTGCGCCACCACAGGTCAGGCAGGGGCCCTCAGTTTTGTCATTTCCCTTTCCAGACAACAGTCAGGAACCTGGGACCCAAAATGTTCTTCCTAAGAATTCTGTGTGGATCCTTGTCTGAATCCATTCTTCCTGCACCCGCTGCCTTCATGCCCACCCTCAGGGCCAAGGGGGCCAGGGCAGGGAACAGAGGGAGAGCGAGAGGCCTCCACGGGTGCTCTTGTCCTGTCCACTATGTTAGAGGCGAGTCTGAGCACCGTGAAGGAGGACAGGTTCTGTTGGGTTCTATAGAAGTTTACTCGTAAGGGTAAAATTTTACAGGGAGAATGATTTTTGCATTGCATGTGTACTTAACAGTTAATTAAAACATAATAAAAATAATTATATTCATCCAGAGATGGGAACTAACAGAATCTTTAACAATAAATCTTGATTATGGCTACTGGGGTTCAGAAGGGGAAAAGAAGGGGGAAAATGAAGGCATGAGGGGAACAGAACTCGGATTACCCAGAGTGGCAGGTGTCAATTACTTCCTAATTTTAAATAAAGTAATTTTGAAGGCTTTATGAGGACATAGGGGTGAGGGTGGAATTCCCCAGAAGCAAATGCCACAGCAACTAGTGGACTTCCCGCCGCACACCTGCCCACTGCCTCGCATCCAGCCCACGGCCACGCCGAGACAAGGACCCAGGCGGTAACCCTTAGTAGGCCCTGGATCACAGCCTCGGTGCAGATGGTCAAAACTGTCTTTCAGAAAGACCACACCAGGGGATTTCCTGGGGGTGGAGTCCCGAGCAAGGCCCCAGGGCTATTCTGGGGTGTCCCCTAGCTCCCTCACACCTGATTCCAGGAAGCCTGCCTAGGATTATCAGAACATGGTCTCTTGTCCTCAGCTGCATTCGACAAAACAAGGGGTTGGGCAGGAAAGAGGCCACCTGGTAATGAGCTGAAAGAGCCCAGAACCAAGAAACAGAAGACCGGCCACCTAGGAGTGTGTATGACACACTCACACATGTACACTCAGAGCTAGCCAAGGCTCTGTGAAGTCTTAGAATACAGGATTTGTTCCTCCAGGCTCAAAGTCCAGACTGAACTCTTCTGTGACACACCTCTGCACACTCGTCCTCCTGCTGAGTCCCTGCAGGAGATGGGAGCATCTCAAGGCTTTGGAAGAGGGTCAACCACAATGTGCTGGGGTGCGCCATCATTCCCAAGGCAGAAGACCTCCCGGCCCCTAACCTGGCCAGCCATCAGCCTTTAGGGTCAACTGAGAAGCTGGAGGAGGAGAAGGCTCTGTGGGGGAGGGGTGATTTGGGAGCGCAGAGAATCCCTGTGGTGACATGAGCCTACTGAGTCGGAAGTGAGTAACGCTGGGCAGGCAGAACAGGGCTGGAGGAGAAGCTTGGGGCATTTTCAGGGGGACTCTCTGTCCAAAGGGTTTCTGGAGGCCTGGAGTGGGGCAGCTACCAACAGAGGCAGTGCTGCAGGTGAGGAATGTTGGGGGAGGTGGATGGACCCTTGGAGGAGAGACATCAGCCAGTGCACTGAGAGTACCTTGTGCCACATCTGTGGCAGGGAGCCCATTACACATGGAGAGATGTTGGGGAGAGATGTTGCTGCGTTTGCCTCAGGAACCCCCAGCTGCGAACAGAGTTTCTCTGTGGTCTCCTTCACTCGGACACCCATGTTTGCAAGGTGACTTAGGGGTCATTTTGCCTGCATTACTCTATGCCTTAATAAGCAGTTATTAGATACACAGTGGATTAGACGAGGTGATGTTGGAACTGTGCCCCTGTGAAAGTTGTTTAAGATTGCTTGGTTTCTTCCCTGCAAAACAGGGAGGACACAAGTCCTGCCTATTCCATAGGGCTATTTTGAAGATTAAATGGAGATGATGAGCTTTGGCTAAAGGTGTTGAGGTCTGGTCAGTGTGGGTCACCTGCAGCAGCCCTAACGTGGTTCTACTGGCACTGGAGTCTCTGCCCTCCCCAAACCCTCCCGATGCGTGCTGGAGAGGGGTGCTCCACCACACAGCAAACCCTTCCCTCAATCTCCCCCAACTTTCTGCTGTCAAAAAAGGGACAGAGGCTTGGAGGAGGAATTTTACAGAGGAAACATGGTGTGGTGACCAGGGATTTGGAGTCAGCGATACCTGTGTTCAAGTCCTCTCTCCTACTGTTGACTCTGTAATCAGGACAAATTCTTTCATCTCTCCATGCCTCAGGCTCCTAAAGATGAAGAAAAAATTAAAATAGCTAGTGTACATAAAGTCCCTGGCACGTAGCAGGTACTGTACTCAGTAGGCACCTGTTTTCTTAGCTCCCAGCTCTTCTCTGTGTATCTTGGCCCCCATTTGAATCACAGGCTCCAGCCTGGGGAGAGAGATACTCCACCTCAGAGTAAAGGGTGATGTGATGAACAGCTTCAGGTCCCGCAGACCAAAAGCCCAGGTCCCAGAAGCAAACTCTTGAGCAAGTGAAGTCAGATACAAAAGACAATAGATTGTATATGATTCGATTTTTGTTGAGTTCAAGGTAGGCAAAATGAATCTGTGTTGTTAGAAGTTGGTCACTGGCAAGTCAAACAGCAATTGGGAGGGGGCCAGAATGTGGCTTTAGCAGGTAGCTGGCAATAGTCTGCTTTGCTCTGGGTGCTGGTTACCTGGAGGTAAGCACTTTATAAAAAATAAAGTACACTTATAAACTGTATACTTATTATGCACTCATATTAATTATATATGTATTCAGTACACATAGAAGGACATTTATATTTAGAGTTCTATGCTTATGATTTGGACACTATTCTTTATACATTATACATCCATTAAAAAGTAGTTATATTAAAAGAAGGGAAAGACAAGCCACAGTTTGAGAGAAAATCTTTGCAAAACACATATCTGATAAAGGACTGGTATTTAAAAATATACAAAGAACTCTTAAAACTCAAGAATAAGCAAACAACCTAATTAAAAAATGGGCAGAGGATCTGAGCAGAGATGCTTCACTAAAGAAGAAATACAAATCTGTGTATCTTCTTACAAATTTGAAGATATACAAATAAGCATACAAAAGGATGCTCACATCATATGTCAATGGGGAACTGCATATTAAAACAACAGTGAAATACCACTGCACACCTATTGGAATGGCCTAAATCCAAAGCCCTGACCACATCAAATACCAGCGAGGATGTGAAGCAACAGAAACCCCCATTTATCACTGCTGCGAATGCAAAATGGTACGGCCTCTTTGAAAGACAATTGGGCAGTATCTCGCAAACTTAATACTCCTGCCTTACGATCCAGCAATCCCACTCTTTGATATTTACTTAAGTGAGTTGAAACTTCATTCCACACACATACAAAAACACCCTATACACAAATTTTTAGAGCAGCTTTATTCATAATTGCTAAAACTTGGAAGCAACCAAGATGTCCTTTAATGGGTGAATGAATTTAAAGAAAAGAAAAGAAAAACAACTGTGACACATCCCAAATATAGAATATTCTTCAATGCCAAAGAGAAATGAGTCATCAAGCCATGAAAAGACAGAGAGAAACCTTAAGGTCCTATTGCTCAGTGAAAAAAGCCAGTCTGTATGACTCTAACTATACAACATTCTGTAAGAGGCAAAACTAGGGAGATAGTTAAAAGATCAGTGGTTGCCAGCGGTGTAGGGGAGAGAGGGAAGGATGGTAGGTGGAGCACAGGGGATTTGCGGGCAAGGAAACTGTTCTGTGTGACGCCATGATACAGGGCACATGCCATTCTGCGTTTATCCACATCCACAGAACGAACAACACAGACACAGCCCTGTTGTAAACTATGAATTTAGTTAATAATGTATCAATATTGGTTTATCAATTACAAGCAATAGACCGCATGGTGTTAATAACAGACAAAGAAGCAGGGGTGAGGGATATATAGGGACTTTTTGTGCTTTCCCCTCAATTTCTCTATAAACTTAAAATTATTCAAAAAAAATTCTATTATTTAAAAAAATAGTCATTGTATCAGCTTGGGTAATGCTTAAGCTTTCTAGACCTTATTTTCAGTTTCCTTATCTATGAAATGAGAGTTTAAGGAGGTGACTCTAAGTGTCCCTGGGGGAAGGAAGCTGAAAAAGCAACTAACCCTATTTCCCCCTCTTTCCCCACCCCACTACTCTCAGTCTCCAAAGGCATCAGTATCACAGTGCAGATCTGTTTCCACACACACTCTCCGACCTCTAACAAACATGATTTGAATGGCTCCTATCAGCCCAGCATTGTGTGCTGTGGATGTTGGAGAGAGGATGGCCTAACACACTTCCTGGGATCAGGGGTGGTCAGTGCTAACTCAGCAGACCCAGGCAACCAGGCTAGTTGGAGATGAAGAAGTCCCAGTCACTGCCCTGACCGACTGACTCAGTGGTGGAGCCTTGGCTGGCATGTGGATGTCCCTGGTTCAATTCCCCATCATGGCACACAGGAGAAGTGACCATCCACATCTCCACTCCGCCCTTCCCCCTTCTATCTCTCTCTCTTCCCCTCCCACAGCCATGGCTTGAATGATTCCAGCATAGATCCCCCGTGGAGCCTTCACCTCAGGCACTAAAAATAGCTCTGTTACCAGCATGGCCCAAATGGGCAAAGCATCAGCCCCAGATGGGGGTCGCCTATTGGACCCCAGTGGGGGCGCATGCGGGAGTCTGTCTCTCTATCTCCCCTCCTCTCACCTGAAAAAAGAAGAAAGAAAGAAAAAAGGAAGTCCCAGGCACTCCACCTGATCCGAGGCAGAACGCAACATAAGTGCTATAATCTAAGGTTGTAGACAATGTGGAGGAGCTTTGATGAAGAATAGTTTTCAGAGAGGAGAAGGCATCTGAACTAAGTCCTGAAAAGCAAGCAGGGGCACTCTCTCACCCACAGGAGAGAAGGAAGAACAAGAAAAATATTTCAAACATAGGAGAATGTATTCATTCGCAGGAGCTGCAACAACCACACCCACGCAGCTGAACCCAGTCTTTAGCCCGCCACCCCCAGCCTTCTGCGCCCCTTCACCTGGGCGGATGAGTGACGCTGAGGCACACCACCAGCACAGACACTGGCGCCACTTCAGATTCATGATCTCCAACCTCAGCTTGTCCTCAGTTGCTGCTCGTAAGTCATTTTTCATTTCTCGATTTTCTTTACCCCTTTCTCCATGACAACTTTTCCAAAGTTTCGCTAAACCTCCATCTCACTACCTCCTCACACATTCTCAGCAGATGGCAACCTTCCCTCACCCACTTGCAACCTCACTGGCTCCTTCCTTCTGTCCCATCACATGAGAAGCTGTCACCCACTGCTGCCCCACACGATTCCTCTATCCACTCCGTCCTGCGTCTTCAGCACCATTGCTGTCTTCCCCATCTTCCTAAATCACCCTCCTCTCTGAGGCTGAGATGATGGGATTTCCTCCCTTTTCCGTGTCCTCTCAGCCCCTCTTTCCCATCCCACAATGCCTCCATTCCTGGGGCTCTCTCCTGCTCCATTTCTTCTCTCCCTCCATTCGTGCTGGGTGATGTCAGCAGCTTCCCTGGCTTCACTTACCTACTTGCTGAAGACTTCCAAACGCCAATATCTAGAGCGCACATCTGTCCTCTGAGCATCACGAGGGAAGATCTGACTCCTTCCTGGACATCCTTACTTAGTTGTCCCATGAAAACCTGAGGAGCATCCACTCCCACCTCCCTCCACAGAAGGAAAATATTGAGGTGGCCTTGTTTGTACCCCAGCACTCTGACTGCAATCCCATTTTGCCTCTCACCCAGGCACTGTAATGAGAACTTGGATTTAGAAACATAGAGATTGAAATAAAAAAGGGAGACGCTTGCTCTCAGCACAGTTGCTGACAGGACGTGAAGACTGGACTGCATTATTTCATCTTTTTTTTCCTCTGAAATTATATTTCTCCTCTAGTCGCCTAAGCCAGAAGTTTGAGAAATGTGTTTTTCATTCTTTTCCCCTCCCTGTGCTTATCCAGTCCCAAAACAGTCTCCCAGCAGGTATGATACCTCCATGCTGCACCCCAGCTCCCATCCACAGGTAGCCAGAGCACTCCTTCTACAGTAGGAGCCTCCCTGGGTCATTCTCCGACCACGTGAAGCCTCTGTCCTTACGCACAGAACCCTTTGTGACCCAGCCCTGATGTCTGTTCAGCTTTATTTCTTTCCATTCCTCTCCTCACCCCGGAACCTGCAGTCAGACATGCAGTTTCCCAAATTCTCTGTTCTCTCTCCCTTGTGGACTTCTGCACTTGATTTATTTATTTATTTTTTTATGCCTGGAACATTCCTTCTCCATCTCTTTTTGAAGGCACAATTCTTGACCACCCTTCAGTTGTGTCCTGAACTGTCACTTTCTTGGGGAACTTCTCCCTCTGAGGGACCACACAGCATCCTTTAATCACTCCATCACTACCGGCCACACTTGGAACTGGTCTGACTCTAACTCAGACACAGCCAAACCAAGATGTGCAGGCACGGTCTAATAATGCAGTGCCTCCTCAAAGCAGTGTTCTAAAAACTGACCAGGCTGTGACGCAGTAGATAGAGCATTGACCTGGGATGCTGAGGATCCAGGTTTGAAACCCCAAAGTCACCGGCTTGAGTATGGGATCGTTGACATGATCCCATGGCCACTGGTTTGAGCCTAAGGTCACTGGCTTGAGCAGGGGTCACTGGCTCAGCTGGAGCTCCCCTGTCAAGGCATTTATGAGGAGCAATCAATAAACAACTATGACGTAGCTACAAGTTGATACTTCTCATCTCTCTCCCTTCCTGTCTCTCTCTGTCTCTTGCAAAAAATTAAAAATATTTGTTCCATACTCTTTGACCCATCAAGAAAACTTTCAGAAATTTGAACTACAAATATATCCACACATATAAAGATTAAAACTTGCATAATCCAGTGCAGTGTTGTTAGTGAGAGCCAAAGTTTAGAAGCTGAATGTCCATCCATAGGATTAAATAAATTGGGGTATACCCATCTAGTAAAATATGATACAGTTGATGACAGGTGTGTTGATGAAAACTCATATCCAAATTGTAACTATTGGGGCAAAGGGAGCAAAGAGCAGAACGTGTACATAGTGTGCCACTGTGTGTGCGTGTGTTCGTGTGTTTGTCCTACCGGCTATCTGAAAGATCAGTGAGTACTTACTGGGCACGCACCTCAAAGTACAGGTTCCCTCACTCCCCGACAGCAGCGGGTCCTATGAAAACTCTGGCAAGTCAAAATGGTGTAAGGTAAAGAAGCAATTACCATTCATTTATGGAAATTAACTAATAAAAAATTTTTGAGCATTCCCAGACCCAAAAAATAATCTATCAAAGCATACCAAATAACACATAAAACCTGAAATGACACACGTAACGCCAGAAGCAGTGCCGTCCTCTCTGCTCGGGGTGTGCCTACCTGGACAATGGCTGAGGAAAAATACTGAATACGGTTTTTTCTCTTTGCCTTTTTTTCATAAAAGCCAAAATCCTTTTTGGATGGCTTTTGGTTAGAGAAAACCCCTAGAACAGGTCCTTGAATAATGCCATTTCATTATAAAGTTGATGAAAAAAGGAACCAGTTCCTGGCTGGGCGCACTGTCTGTGGAGTTTGCACATTCTCCTCCTGTCTGTGTGGGTTTTCTCTGGGCCCCCCATTTCCTTCATATCCCGAGATGTGCATGCGAGGTGAATGGCTCAGTTCCATTGTTCCAGTCTGAGCGATTGTGGAGCGTGAGTGCGCCCTGTCCCAAGGGTTCCCCTCTCGTGCCCTGAGCTGCAGGAAAGGCTCTGGCTGCCCATGACCTTGAACTGGAATAAGCAGGTTAGAAAATCATTCTCTTACTTGTTTTTGTTATTCTATCTTAAATGTCTGTAGAGCTCACATTTATTTCAATGTTTAATATTAGAAGTGTCTGAGGTCTTTCTTTGGAAGTGTGGTGATGTTTTCGGGGGCCAGAAATTTGTGTAGGGACTTAACTCTTGTTGATGTCAATTAGCTAATGGCAAAATTGATTTTGTTAGACGTTTCACTTCAAGTCACAGTTTCCGAGAACCTATCGATGTGGTTACGGGAGGAGTTACTGTACTAATGTAGGCCTTTCATAAAAATAAAGTGCCCTAATGCAAACTTTCAAAAAGCAGGGGATACCTGTAATTTTATACTTACTCTTTACAACACTATAGATAGAGATATTATTTTCTGTACATTCCAAATGCAATTTAGAATGGGGAAAAAAGAAATGAGAATGATTCTTCTGCCTTTAATACAGAATGGCTTTAGAATTAATTTAATTAAAGAACTATTCTGACCCATTTCACAGCCTGAGATGTTGAGGACCCAGGTTTGAAACTCAAAGGTCTCTGGCTTGAGTAAGGACTCATGAACTTGAGTGCAGGGTCACCGGCTTGAGTGTGAGATCATAGACATGACCCCAAGGTTGCTGGCTTGAGACCAAGGTTGCTGGTTTGAAGCCCAAGGTCATTGGCTTGAGCATGGGGTCACTGGCTCAGCTGAAGCCTCCTTGTCAAGGCACATATGAGAAATTAATCAATGAACAACTTAAGATGCTGTAACTATGAGTTGATATTTCTCATCTCTCTCCTTTCGTGTCCGTCTGTCCCTGTCTGTCCCTCTCTCTCTCTCTCTTGCTCTCACGCTAAAAAAAGAAAAGAAAAGGCCAATGCAGAGATACCCCAAATTTAATTCTCATTGTAAATTTCTTTGGGACACATTCAACTTCAACATTTAAGTCCTTTTACAAAGAAAGTTCTAAGACATTAAAATCTAAAATCAAGTGAAGTCCACAGTATGAAAGTTTAAAGTTAAACTCGGGTTTGAATAAATTGAAGTCCCTCTCAATTTCTGATTCTGTTCAGTCTCGGCTGGAGGAGTTCAGAGGGTCTGGGTAGAGTCAAGGTTCCTTCAGCGGCCACAGTGGGGCTGCCTCCGATGGGGATGAGTGTGGCTCCTTCGGTGCCTCAGAAGTGATGGTGACCAAGTCTCAAGAGATCCATCTTAAAAGCATCCAAAGAGCTAAGGTGTTAATCCCAATAGATCAATTCTGTGCAAGCCACAGTCAACAGATCGCTAGCTCTCAGCCTTTACCAAAAGCCAAAGTGTGTCCCAGAGGCCCTGTAGGTGACGCTGCAATGACCAGGGGGCACCCTGGGGGTGTGAGGAAAGGAACACATGGGCCAAGAAACTTTTCTCCATCTGCTAGGATTCCCACCAAGCAGTGTTAGACTGAGGCCTGGAATCCACTCAAACTCAACAAGGTCAACTCTCCCCTGAAGAGGTTCCTTTGGTTCCTGTCATACAAGTGCCATGTGGGGTGGGGGACAGTATGCATCCAGTCCCCTCCCTCAGACAGCAAGCAGCACCCCAGACTTCAATGCCTTAATGTTAAGTTTAGCAACCTGCAATAATGGCAGCTCCAGTCACCAGGTCCTCCTGCCTGCAGTGCCTTCCTCTCCCAGCTGGAATAGTCCAAACCTCCTCATGCCCCTTTCTTTTCGGGCTCCAGTGCCTTCTGGAGCGTCGGCACCTCTACAGCAGTGGGAGTGTGGGCAGACGCTCCTGGTGGCACCTCCACGGCAGGGGGAGTGTGGGCGGACGCTCCAGGTGGCACCTCCATGGCAGCAGTGTTCGTTGTCCCCTGCTGTGGAGTCACTGAGACCTATGAACCCGCCCCCAGGAAGAGTTCCTCCTCCTTCCCCACTCGCTCTGGCTGGAGGATCCCTGCTGCAGAGTCACCAGCAAAAGCTGCACTACAGTGTCCGTGGTGATTTCTCCTCTTTCATTTTGGATTTTGTTTATATGAGTTCTTTCTCTTTTTTCCTTGGTAAGTCTTGCTAAGGGTTTGTCAATTTTGTTGATCTTTTCAAAGAACCAGCTCCTTGTTCTATTAATTTTTTCTATAGTTTTTCTGTTCTCTAATTCATTTATTTCTGCTCTGATTTTTATTATCTCCTTTCTTCAGCTGGTTTTGGGTTTTCTTTGTTCTTTTTCTAGTTCCTTAAGGTGGGAAGTTAAGTGGTTCACTTGGGCTCTCTCTTGTTTGTTCATATATGCCTGAAGTGATATGAACTTCCCTCTTATCACTGCTTTTGCTGCATCCCATAGATTCTGATATGTCGTATTGTCATTTTCATTAGTCTGTATATATCTTTTGATCTCTGCACTTATTTCTTCTTTGACCCATTCATTTTTTAAAAGTATGTTGTTTAGTTTCCACATTTTTGTGGGCTTTTTTCCCTGTTTTTTGCAGTTGAATTCTAGTTTCAAGGCTTTATGATCAGAAAATATGCTTGGTACAACTTCGATTTTTCTGAATTTGCTGATGTTGTTTTTGTGGCCCAACATATGGTCAATTCTTGAGAATGATCCATGTACACTGGAGAAAAATGTATACTCAGTCACTTTGGGATGAAATATCCTGTAGATGTCTATCATATCCAGGTGCTCTAGTGTTTTGTTTAAGGCCACTATGTCTTTGTTGATTCTCTGTTTGGATGACCGATCTAGAGAATTATTGTAGAATACTATGAAAAACTTTATGCCACTAAATTCAACAACCTAGAAGAAATGGATAAATTCCTAGAACAATACAACCTTCCTAGACTGAGTCAAGAAGAAGCAGAAAGCCTAAACAGACCTATTAGTAGAGAAGAAATAGAAAAAACCATTAAAAAAACCTCCCCAAAAATAAAAGTCCAGGCCCTGGAAGAAGTAAAGGTATCACTTTTTGCAGATGATATGATCCTATACATCGAAAACCCCAAAGAATCCACAAAAAGACTACTAGAAACAATAAGCCAATACAGTAAGGTCGCAGGATACAAAATTAACATACAGAAGTCAATAGCCTTTCTATATGCCAATTCGCGGCTATACCAGTGAATTTTATCAAACATTCAAAGAAGACTTGGTTCCTATTCTACTCAAAGTCTTCCAAAAAATTGAAGAAGAAGCAATACTTCCAAACACATTTTATGAGTCCAACAGAACCCTCATACCAAAACCAGGCAAGGATGGCACAAAAAAAGAAAACTACAGACCAATATCTCTAATGAATACAGATGCTAAAATACTAAACAAAATACTAGCAAATCGAATAAAACAACATATTAAAAAAAATAATACATCATGATCAAGTGGGATTCATCCCAGAATCTCAAGGATGGTTCAACATACGTAAAACGTTTAACATAATACACCATATCAACAAAACAAAGAACAAAAACCACATGATCTTATCAATAGACGCAGAAAAGGCTTTTGATAAAATACAACACAATTTTATGTTTAAGACTCTCAACAAAATGGGTATAGAAGGAAAATATCTCAACATGATAAAGGCCATATATGATAAACCATCAGCTAACATCATATTAAATGGCACTAAACTGAAGGCTTTCCCCCTTAAATCAGGAACAAGACAGGGTTGTTCACTCTCTCCACTCTTATTTAATGTGGTACTAGAGGTTCTAGCCAGAGCAATCAGACAAGACAAAGAAATAAAAGGCATCCATATCGGAAAAGAAGAAGTAAAGGTATCACTTTTTGCAGATGATATGATCCTATACATCGAAAACCCCAAAGAATCCACAAAAAGACTACTAGAAACAATAAGCCAATACAGTAAGGTCGCAGGATACAAAATTAACATACAGAAGTCAATAGCCTTTCTATATGCCAACAATGAAACAATTGAAAACGAACTCAAAAGCATAATCCCCTTCACGATTGCAACAAAAAAAATAAAATACTTAGGAATAAACATAACAAAAAATGTAAAGGACTTATATAATGAAAACTATAAACCATTGTTAAGGGAAATCCAAAAAGATATAATGAGATGGAAGAATATACCTTGTTCTTGGCTAGGAAGAATAAATATAATCAAGATGGCTATATTACCCAAAGCAATATACAAATTTAATGCAATTCCCATCAAACTTCCAATGACATTTTTTAAAGAAATAGAGCAAAAAATCATCAGATTTATATGGAACTATAAAAAACCCCAAATAGCCAAAGCAATCCTAAAGAAAAAGAATGAAGCTGGGGCATTACAATACCTGACTTCAAACTCTATTATAGGGCCACGACAATCAAAACAGCATGGTATTGGCAGAAAAATAGACACTCAGACCAATGGAACAGAATAGAAAGTCCAGAAATAAAACCACATATATATATAGTCAAATAATTTTTGATAAAGGGGCCAACAACACACAATGGAGAAAAGAAAGCCTCTTCAATAAATGGTGCTGGGAAAACTGGAAAGCCACATGCAAAAGAATGAAACTGGACTACAGTCTCTCCCCCTGTACAAAAATTAACTCAAAATGGATCAAAGATCTAAACATAAGACCTGAAACAATTAAGTACATAGAAGAAGATATAGGTACTCAACTCATGGATCTGGGTTTTAAAGAGCATTTTATGAATTTGACTCCAATGGCAAGAGAAGTGAAGGCAAAAATTAATGAATGGGACTACATCAGACTAAGAAGTTTTTGCTCAGCAAGAGAAACTGATAACAAAATAAACAGAAAGCCAACTAAATGGGAAATGATATTTTCAAACAACAGCTCAGATAAGGGCCTAATATCCAAAATATACAAAGAACTCATAAAACTCAACAACAAACAAACAAACAATCCAATAAAAAAATGGGAAGAGGATATGAACAGACACTTCTCCCAGGAAGAAATACAAATGGCCAACAGATATATGAAAAGATGCTCATCTTCTTTAGCTATTAGAGAAATGCAAATCAAAACGGCAATGAGATACCACCTCACACCTGTTCGATTAGCTATTATTAGCAAGACAGGTAATAGCAAATGTTGGAGAGGCTGTGGAGAAAAAGGAACCCTCATCCACTGTTGGTGGGAATGTAAAGTATTACAACCATTATGGAAGAAAGTATGGTGGTTCCTCAAAAAACTGAAAATAGAACTACCTTATGACCCAGCAATCCCTCTACTGGGTATATACCCCAAAAACTCAGAAACATTGATACGTAAAGACACATGCAGCCCCATGTTTATTGCAGCATTGTTCACAGTGGCCAGGACATGGAAACAACCAAAAAGCCTATCCATAGATGACTGGATAAAGAAGATGTGGCACATATACACTATGGAATACTACTCAGCCATAAGAAATGATGACATCGGAACATTTACAGCAAAATGATGGGATCTTGATAACATGATACGAAGCGAAATAAGTAAATCAGAAAAAAACCAGGAACTGCATTATTCCATACGTACATGGGACATAAAAGTGAAACTAAGAGACATTGATAAGAGTGTGGTGGTTACAGGGGGGAGGGGGGAATGGGAGAGGGAAAGGGGGAGGGGGAGGGGCACAAAGAAAACAAGATAGAAGGTGACAGAGGACAATCTGACTTTGGGTGATGGGTATGCAACATAATTGAATGACAAGATAACCTGGACTTGTTATCTTTGAATATATGTATCCTGATTTATTGATGTCACCCCATTAAAAAAATAAAATTATTATTTTAAAAGAAACTGCACTGCTGCTTCTACGCCATATTGTGCGTCTGCAGGCACGCTCCATAGATCTATTTTTGTTTTTAATGTTTATCCCATTGAATAACATTTCTTTCTGTTACATAAAGCTGGGCAGTGGAGAGAAACTGGGTTCCTGCTCTTTCTCCTCACTTCCCCCATTTCTTTCAGGAATGCTCACTTTGTATCCATTTAACCTGTTTTATTAAGTTGGCCCCTTTAGTTACACCAGCCCTTTCTTTTCTTTCTCAATACTTCTTTTTTCCCTGGCTGGGTAATGCAGTTAGTAAGAGTATCATTCTTATATGTGTGGGTTTGATCCCCGGTCAGGGCACATACAAGAATCATCCAGTGAATGCATAGACACATTCATGTATCTCTCTCTCTCTCATGCCCTTCCTCTCTCTCTCTCTCAAATCAATTTTTTAAAAATTAATTAAAAAAAATTTTTTTTTTTCCTGAAGCTGGAAACGGGGAGAGACAGTCAGACAGACTCCCGCATGCGCCCGACTGGGATCCACCCGGCACGCCCACCAGGGGCGATGCTCTGCCCACCGGGGGGCGATGCTCTGCCCACCAGGGGGCGATGCTCTGCCCCTCCGGGGCGTCACTCTATTGCGACCAGAGCCACTCTAGCGCCTGGGGCAGAGGCCAAGGAGCCATCCCCAGCGCCCGGGCCATCTTTGCTCCAATGGAGCCTCGGCTGCGGGAGGGGAAGAGAGAGACAGAGAGGAAGGAGGGGGGGAGGGAGGGAGAAGCAAATGGGCGCTTCTCCTGTGTGCCCTGACCGGGAATCGAACCTGGGACTTCTGCACGCCAGGCCGACGGTCTACCACTGAGCCAACCGGCCAGGGCCAAAAATTTTTAAATACAGTTTTCTGAATACAGTTTTCCAATTTTTTTATTTTGGGACTCCCCATATTGAGAGATATAAAATTATTAAGTCTGGTCCTGTTAAAAGCAACCACTGTTCACCCCTGGCTGCGGCACAGTGAAAAGTGTGACGTTCCAGAACACCAAGATTATCAGCTCAATCACAGGGTTGCCAGCTTGACCCTAGGATCACCAGTTCCATCATAGGGTTGCCGGCTTCATCCTGAGAGCACTGGCTCAACCTTGAGGGAGCTGGTTCAAGGCCCGGGCAGGGCACGTACGAGAAGCAACCAATGTGTGCACAACTAGATGGAACAACTAAGTGGAAAAACAAGTTGATACTTCTCTCTCTTTCCCCTCTCTCAAAACTCAATGGGGGCGGGAGGGGGGGGAAGCAACCACTTTGCAGGTAAATCTTGCCCACCTTCCCCTTCCTGAATTGGAAAATCCCACACAGAGGTCATCTCTCTTCCGTCTAGCCTTCACTCCAGCCTGGACTTCTATATTTGTCCTGCCTGGCTGCACTTTAATAGCTCTCATTATTCATGAGCTTTCTTTTAGAGACCAAATGTCATTAATTTCTCAGGTATTCCCTTAGGCACAGCCGTTTCCTGGGTCACTATAAACTTCATGTAACGATTTTTGAGTATTTTACTCTGATTTTTCTAGTCTTTTATTGTGAGTCGGTCCGATTTTTGTAATCACTTTGGCTATCTCTTCTTTGCTCCAAGAGGCAGGTGCCAATTGTTCTGACAGCGCCCTCCCACCCCACAGCCGCTCCGGCAGGTCTGAGGACAGACACTGCTCAGATTTTCCTGGAACCTGGCTGCCCCTGCAAATGTCATTCCAGTCTGCTTTCTGTAAAATGTTGCTTCACTTCTTCTGCTGGACTTCACCAGAATCCAAATGTTGTTTCTATTATAAAGTATATCCATTATTTCAATTTCCCCCTTTAAGAACAACTAACCTTAGGTTTTCAATAATATCTATTTATTTAAGATCTTTATGACAAGGATCTCATTCCTTTTCAATATATTTTTCTTAATAAAATGTATCTATTAGGGGAAGCCACAATATGTGTTTCTGACATTTAGAGCTATAGTCAGGGTTTATATAAGTAACAAATCCGAAAGCATTTTGAAATCACGGGATGGGGGTTTCTCTTGAACTGTGGGCAAGCTAAAAGTTAGCTCTTCTGTAGTTCCCTCTCTTGGTCCTGAAGACAATTTAAAGCAATATAAAAAAATACAGAATTTTGGGATAGTTTATCTTATACTGCCTACAGACACCACTAACAATCTAAAATTCAAAACTCTCACTATTATTCTGCAAAATATTTAGAATCTCAGTGTAAAGTCTTGACCTCTGGCTTTAAGAGCTTCCAAAGAACACAATAAACTTGTCCTGGTCCCTAACCCCCAAAAGCCCTCATGAAATGCTCTCATTCCCCTTTAATCAAAATCTTGCTTCCTTCTTAATCCTCCTTTGTGCCTCCTCTTAAATCCTTGCTTCTTCTGCCTCCTAAATCCATCTGAAAGCCACCCTACTTGTTAGGGTCCAGCCTGGTTTTATACCTGAGTAAGAGTCCCTTATTTGTGGACAAAGTAGTCTTTAACTGCAGTGACCCACAAAGGTTCCCATAGTGCAGAGTCCCACAGCATTCATGCTTATTAAAGCCTAATGTCACCTGCCCAGACCACACCTGCTAAAGGCCAACTGTGTTATAAAACAATGAAAATGGACAATATGCAACAATAAGTGTATGGATGGTGTCATAAACATAATGCTGAGTGGAAGAAAACAGAGAGAGAAGTCCATACTTGTATGATTGTATTTGCATAAACTACAAAAGTAAACAGAAACAATCTTTATATGCTGTTGGAAGTCTGGATGGTCGTTGGCAGGTAGTATCTGGCATGCGAGATTTTATGGGGGGCTGGTGGTAATGCTCTATTTCTTGATTCAGGCTCTGGTTACATAGTGTTCAGTTTATAAAAATCAATCAAACTGTCCAACTATGATATATGCACATTAATAAAAAGTTAATTTTTTAAAAGAGACAGCTGTGCAGCCGTCAACATCAGCTACATGACATCATGAAGCATTATTACCAATTGACAAAGTTAAAGCCCTGAGTGTCTCAATTGCAAAAGACTAAGCTAGCACCTGCACCCTGCCTCTAGCCATGCCCAAAGCTTCCACCTACACATGATGTGCTCCACAAACATCAGCCAATATCTGCCTGATTAGGTGGGGGTACAGTGGATAGAGCGTCAACCTGAGACCCAAGTTCAAACCTCGAGGTCTCCAGCTTGAGTGTGGGCTCATCCAGCTTGAACACAGGGCCACCAGCTTGACTCCAAGGTCGCTGGCTCGCGCAAGGGGTCACTGGCTCAGATGGAGTCCCCCAATAAAGGCTCATATGAGAAAGCAATCAGTGAACAACTAAAGTACCACAACTATGAGTTGATGTTTCTCATCTCTCTCCCTTCCTGTCTGTCCCTGTCTCTATCTGTCCTTTTCTCTCTCACTTGTTAAAAAAAATAAATGACAGTCAATATCCACTTCTAACTGTTCTCAGCTCCTTTAATGAGATGTTAGAGTTTGGAGGGTATAGTAAATTAAATAGTGTCTCCTAACAGATATGTCCAAATCTTAACTCCCAATATCTATAACTGTAATCTTATTTGGAAATAGGGTCATTGTGAGATCATCCTAGGTTTACAATACATCCTATGTCCAATGACTGGGGTCCTTATAAGAAAAAAGGAGAGAGAGACTTGAGACACAGACACAGAGGAAGAGACACCAGGAAGAAGCCATGTGCAGATGAGAGCAGAGATTGGAGTGACACTGCCACAAACCGAAGAACACCAGGACCCACCAGGAGAAACTGAGGGAGCAAGGGAGGAGTGTCCCCGGGAACCTCCAGAGGGAGTGTCGCCTGCCTCTGCTTTGATTTTTTACTTCTGGACCACCAGAACTGTGAAAGAATAAATTTCTCTTGTTTTAAGCCAATCAGGTTTTGGTAATTTGTTATGGTAGCCCAAAGAGCCTAACAGAGCGGGCCAAATATATAACACCCACTTTTCCTGCCCCCATTCTAAACTAAAAGATAAAAATCAGACTCTGGCCTGGCCTGTGGTGGCGCAGTGGATAAAGCCTTGACCTGGAATGCTAAGGTCGCCAGTTTGAAACCCTGGGCTTGCCTGGTCAAGGCACATAGGGAAGTTGATGCTTCCTGCTCCTCCCCACCTTCTTTCTCTCTCTCTCTTCCTCTCTTCTCTGAAATGAATAAATAAAATAAAAATAATTTTTAAAAAATCAGACTCTGGATATCAGAACTCTGCCTTGATTGCTGATAAAGCCCTATCAGATGATATGATGTAAATAAGGCCAAATTAGCCTACTAACAGCTACCTGAGAATTGAATTTCCCTTTCCAGGCTATAGACCTTCCTAACAGGGGCTAACATCTGCTCTAAAATGCCTACTGCTGGGCCAAGAAGAGGTAAGATCACATTTTATCCAAATTATGTTTAACATTTGTTTAGAGATGCTGTGTTTCTGGAGAAATGCAGAAAAGATATGTTTGTCAGAGAAAGACAAATGTTCTATGTTATAACTAATATGTGGAATCTGAAAAAGCCAAACTCATAGAAATAGAGAGCAGAGTGGTGGTTACCAGGAACTGGTGGGTGGGGACATGGGAAGATGTTGGTCAAGGGATAGGAACTTCCAGTTATAAGATGAATAAATAGGTTCTGGGAATTTAATGTAAGGCATGGTGATAATAGCGCATACTGTATTATATATTTAAAACTTGTTAGGAGAGTACCTTGTGAATGTTCTCACCACAAAAAAAAAATGGTAATTATGTGACATGATAGAAGTGTTAGTTCTATGGTGGTGATTATTTTGCAATACATATGGCAAGTGTATCAGATCAACATGATTTACAACTTAAACTTACACAATGTATATGCCAGTTATATCTCAGTAAAGCTAAGGGAGAGGGAAGAAGCTGTGCATCACCTGAGCAACTCAGCTCCGGCCCCATACTTGCACATCCCCAATCAGGAAGAGCTGAGGAGTTCAAGACATCTACCCTCCTTGAAGGCAGATTAGGAGCTCTTAGTTGTTACTTGAGCATGTCTCTTGGGGTTTCACCAATACAAATATCAAAGTATTCTAACCACAAAAATTGTTATCCCTAAGAGGTATAATTTTAAAAAAATCTGTTTGTTATAAGTCATTAATTCTATAATGCCCCTAACAGAATGTTGTCCCTCCCAGCTGCTGGCCTGCCCTGCCCTCAATCTTGCTGTGCTGTGGATACCAGTGGAGAGATATTCTCTTCAAAGTTATACAATCTAACTGTCGATCTGTAGGACAGAGAATAGACTGGAAATAACTTTCTGTCTAGAAAGCTTTCCTGTGACAACATTCTAATATTCTAATCCAACTTTCTAATATTATCAAAGTAACCAGACCCAGAAAACAGATATGACAAATGGCAGGCACAGGTCACTTTCAGCTAAGCCTCTCCTGAGAGTTTATCATATTCTTGCTGCTAGCTGTATTCCCCTGCCCTGACCACCATCCTAGACTGCACCCCGGACCATCCATCCTAGACAACACCCCAAACCACCATCCTAGACAGCACCCTGGATAACCATCCTAGACAGGACCCCAGACCACCATTCTAGACATCACCCTAGACCACCCATCCTAGACAACATCCCAGACCACTGTAAAGCCTGTGGCCACGGCCACCATCACAGCTGCCTGGCCCATGCAGGTTCACATTGGATTTGGACAGATGGTAAAGAAACAACGGAGCCAAAAACTGATGGGCCATCATCTTTAATCCTAGCTTGCACCTAGCAGGCAAGTAAAAACACACACTGGGCTCCAAAACTCACTCATTCAGTGCTCACAAAGCTACTGACTTATCCGAGTTTCCTAGAATCAAAGGTTTCTAGCTCACCAGACTTATTCACCTCTGTTCCCCATCTCCTCTCTGCATAAACTGCACAAACTGGCTTCTCACTCAGCACTCTGCCTTCTTGGCTGCTTCTCCTGGCCTCCTCCACATGGCCTTTCTCTGCTCTGCTCTCTACTGCTAATCTCAGGAACCTAGAGAGCAAGCTCCCAGTATGCCCCACTTTATAGTGCAAAAATCAAAACCTTTAATCCAATATACAAAATAGGGAAGTCTCTGATACAAAGTCCACCCCACATCAAAAAGGGTGGGAAAGGCTTAGTCCTAAAACCAAGCCCCAAGCTACAAGGATCCTGCCTGCCCACAGCCTGCCCCCAACACACATTAATACAATCACACCCAGCCCAAGCAATCACCTGGGCAACAGACTTCCATGTGGGCAACTCCATCTTTAACAAAGTGAGCATACTATATTTTATCTGCCCAACAACCACCATCCTAGACAACACACAACAGTTGGAAATTCCTTTTTCGTCTATTTACTGCATCTTATTTCTTCTCTAAGCTAATAGTCTGAGCAACAATTCAACTAATCCCCTCTGAGGTTCAAATGTTAGTGAAAACACATATTATCTTCCTTTGGGATTGTACAGTTTCAAAGAGGGCAACTGGTGATAGTGAGGCCTGAAATAAAAAAAATGAAAGGCTAAGGTGATTTTAGCCAGCTAGAGTGAGCAGAAAGATCTTCTCATATCCCTCAAATAACATTGTATGGGTGAGCACCAACTGCACCATGTCTAAACCTGGGGCTCTTCAGGGCAGATGTCACTGTAAGATGTGGAGGCCAGCTTTAGAAATTCCCTTTTCCACACCGTAGGGACACACAATGGAAAGCAGAGAGACGATCAGAGTCCCAGCACATCGTCATAGGAACTTTGCACTGTATTCTACAAAGGATAGGGAGCTATGGAGGGCTTTATCCAAGGGAACAACCTAGTCAGATGTTTATTTTAGCCAAACCACTGCACTGTGGTGTGGAGGGTGGGTATGATGTGGCCAGCATGCTCAGTTGATAAGTTGTGATGTGGTCCATGTGAGAACTAAGGAGACTCTGGGCTAGAGCCAAGGTAATAGAGATGGAGAGGAGGGGAAGGGTTGGAGAAACTGAGAAGATAGAACAAGCAGCCCTCAGTGGCTAATGGGTGGGGATAGGGAGAGATGGGGCAGTTTGTTGCCTCCCACACACCACTCCTCATAAAGAGGAACACCAGGTGCACAGAGATAAGGGCGTAGCAAGGTCTCAGGACAAAAACAGTGAGCAGTCAGTGTGGAATTCAACCATTCTAGCACTTTGGTCCTATAAGGTCCACATAGACTTTCCACAGGGTATGTGAACATGGAAAATTTGAAAGGAATGTGTCTCCAGATCCTCAACTTCCTCATATGAGCTTTGTTAAATCTGAGCCTTCGTGGATAGTGGTGGCTACCATCAGTTCAAGTGTCAGGCTGGGTCTTTTTCCCATCTCCCCCTCCTCTGTCACCCTTCTCCCATTTCACAAACAAAGGCAAACCTCTTCTCCATCCTGCAATCTCATGATAATGAGTTGCTCTTGTGCCTTAAAACCTCAGGGGCATCAGCAAAGGGCAGTTTGAAAATTAGTGTCGGTGACATCTTTAATCAAGGCACCAGGATGGGGTCCCCCTTTCTGTTTCATACAAGTTTCTGTTATGTACAAAATGTGACCTTCAAATGCAGTATTTTGGCCAGTGAACGGATGTTCTCAATTCAGACATATTGTAGAATGGAACTGGAATGATAGCAATTTTCAGTGAATAACATCTTACGCCCCACTGTTGCCTGTGGCTGCGCAGCTTCCGGGGGGCCGTTTTGTGGAAGAGGGGCTGAGGGAGCCTCAGTGGGGATATGAAAGGTGCTATGCCACCTCCATACTTCATCAGGTGACAACTCCGTGGGAAGTCTCCTCATCATTTTTTCTATCTCTCCCTACCTAAAAATTAGAATTCAAAAGTGACAAAGTTGTTAAACAGCATGTCTGCTTGGCCAGCAGTCGGGGCCGTCATGGCCATGCAGGTGCAGGTTCTCATTAGATTCGGGCAGACGGTAGAGAAACAGTGGAGCTGAAAACTGGTGGGTCGTACCTTTTATTCTAGCCTCACATCCAGCCGGTGAGTAAACACAAACACAGAGGGCTCCAAAACCCACTCCTTCAGCATTCACAAAGCTACTGACACATCCAGGTTTTCCTAGAATCAAAGGTTTTTAGCTCACCAGCCTTATTCACCTCTGTTCCCCATCTCCTTCTCTCTGTACAAACTCTACACAAACTGGCTTCTCCTTCAGCACCCCGCCATCTTGGCTGCTTTCTCTTCAACAACATGGCCTCCTTCATCTCCTTTCTCCTTCTTCTTAAAACTTTTTGGCTCGAAAACCCCTTCTCCAGCAACATTAGCATAACAAAGCCCTTTCCAAAGCAGGAAGGTAATTAACAGTTTCACCTGGCAGTGGCCATTTTTAACAATAAAAGGGAGCAAAATCAAATAACATAAATTTTACAAACTTATTTGCCCAACACATGTCTTTCACACACTTCTCTGAATTGAGAAATGAAGGCAGGGTGTTTCTGACAGAAGCTGTCTAATTTGGCTGGTTGGTTATCCACTAAGTGTTTCCCACAAATTGAATGAAATAACTCTGTGCCACCAAAGTTGTGATGAAAAGAGATGTAAACCAAGTGACCAAATAAAAAGCATTTTAATACAAATATTTTTGGCAAAGACATATTGAAATTCACAAATATTTCTATTTCCTGAAGCTTTCTGGGTCCATCTGGTTTAACAAGCTGCCTGTAAGTGAAAGGGCAATAGACACAATTAATAGTCATTTAATACGTCTTGGTAAAGTCTTCTTTGTTGATCTCCCAGATATTGAAAGGAACGACACCATTATCAGAGTAACAAATCCATTTGTAAGTCAAATGATTTCAATTCTTTGTTTTCAAAAAATTGAAGAGAATGTAAATTATCAGCTGATGAATCATCAGCCAACAAACAACAGTTTTGATAATACATCACTATGTGATATTTGAGCAAAAACTGAAACGTAGTTCAAAGTTGAGTAATCGTGCCATTGTAGAATTTCTTCCTTTGTCACCTACTATTTATGTTTATGGGCGTTTACAAAATGTGCATAAAAATGAAAAATCAGAATGGGATTGATGTTGTATCACATATGTAATATTCACCCATGAATACATGGGCTAATAGAGGATGCATTTCCAGTAAAAATTTTATCCTTTATTTAACAATTATGAAAATACTTATGTTGTATAAAGTCAGAGAAAAAAATATCAGTTCAATTTATATACATAGTTTTTGGAAGAGAAATATAAGAGAGTGATCAATAAAACATTTTCACCCACAGAAATAATTATGATCGGATAAAGTCTGGTAGAGTTCAAGGTGAAAAAGGAACCATGTAAAATGTCCAAGTCTTAAGAACTTATAAATGTAGTTTTCAAATGAATGATAATCCAGCCTGACCAGGCTGTAGCACAATGGATAGAGCGTCAGATTGGGATGCAGAGGACCCAAGTTCAAACTCTAAGGTCGCGGGCTTGAGCATGGGCTCATCCGGCTTGAGCACAGTCTCACCAGCGTGGGGTTGCTGGCTGGAGCATGGGATCATGTCCCATGGTCTCTGGCTTGAGCCCAAAGTCGCTGGCTTACGCAAGGGGTCACTCGCTCTGCTGTAGCCCCAGGATCAAGGCACATATGAGAAAGCAAATAATAAACAACTAAGGTGCTGCAACGAAGAACTGACGCATCTCATCTCTCTCCCTTCCTGTAGGTCTGTCCTTGTCTGTCCTCTCTCTGACTCTCTCTCTGTCTCTGTCAAAAAAATAAATGAGTGATAAACCGAATGATGCAGCTACATTCTATTTGATACATTTTAAAGTTATATAACCGGGTTTTGTTTTGTTTTGTTTACAATGTCAACAAAATATCAATATGGCAAAAGTTGCACTATTTACAACTACTTAAATTCATAATGAGAAATTCAAGATGCTTAAAGGGTCATTTTCAAGATTATGGTCCAAATTATATTAGGGGGATGAGAAGGCCATACTCGGTCCCGCAGGCAGGGTCTCTCAAGCTAAGGGTGCCCCCCTCACCCTTGTCGCTATGCTGTCATTCCAGCCCTGGCCCAGCCCAGTCAGGCCCTTCCTGCTCCGGAGACATTTCAGCCTCCTCTTGTCCTTCAGGCAGCGGAGGAGCGGGAGCCCCAGAGCCAGAGGAGCTGGAGCCGGGAGGGAGAGGATGTGACCTCATCTGCAAGGCATCTGAGCCCAGGGGTGCCCCAGAGCTCCCCGCAGGCCGGCTCCCCGCCCAGTGCCCGGCGCCCCTCTTCCCACCCACGAGGGCTGCAATGGACAGCCAAGGGGCTTGACTGTGAGGGAACCGACACCGACACCTCAATTCCGAGAAGCGGGCGACAGGAGAGGAAATGGACATGGCTAGACATCACTTTATGTGAAACATTCCCCACACTGGAGTTCCGTACTCGGAGCCACACACGCACTCACAGGCCTCCCCCTCACACCCGGACGCCCTGCAACCCGCGTAGAATCCGAATCCGTCGGAAGGACAGCAAGAGAACCCGGCTGGACTCCCTCCCCTCCGCTTCCCCCTCGCCCCCTGCCATCTGGAGGGATGGCAGAGACCTCTGGCATCCCGGAGTTGCAGGGAGGATGGGACCTCATCCTCGGAGCGCCCCGTCTGTCCGCTAGCTCGGAGGCTGGCAGCTTGGGGGTTCACGCTGTGCTCCTCCTCTTTCTCCTGCCCCCAAAGGAATCATGGCGCCCACTTCAAAGGACGCCTAAGTTTCCTACATTGGAGTTTAATTCCTTTGGGGATTTCAGAGTTTCCAATATTCCAGCAGTCTTGGCTTAAATGCAAGGACCTCATGGAAAAGTGACACACTGGCTTCCAGGAGAGCAGACAGGAGCAGGCAGGGGAAGGAGGGGAGGGGGCGCGGGAAGAGCAGAGGCACGACAGTTCCTTCCCTTTCCAAAGTCGCTCCCAGGCCTTACTTAGCTCAGGGTCAGGTTGTACCTTCAGGTTGGGCGTCTGCGCCTGAGCCCCTTAGTAGGGCCGCTGGGAGTGCTGTCCCCTCCGTGATCCTCCTCAGAATCGAACGGAAGTCGGGGCTCCCATGTGGACCACTGAGAGAATGGCCTTGCCTTCTGGGATCTCCCGCGAAGAATTTTGCAGGGACTGCTTCACTTTGTCCTACCTGTGCTTTATGCATGTTGGTCACTCAACCACTAATTAATAGAAAATAATTAATACAACCGAACTTGCTGTCCTGGCCCATGTCCAATGTTCTCCACCCCTCTTCTGTGCGCACACACACATGCCCACCACCCTTCACCTGGTTAACGTCTCACAGGTCTCTGTCAAAGGGGCCTTCCCCCAGCCATGCTATCTAAAGTCACTCTTCCCAGGCACTACCCAGTTTATTTCCTTTCAAGTCCCTGTTATTGTCTGAAGTGACCTTGTTTACTCACTTATTTACTTTTTTATTATCTGAGCACTGTCCTCACCTCTTCCCACTGAGTCCCCAAGAATGTAAACTCCACTCCAGGTGCAAAGACCCTGCCAGTTTCATTCGTGTGCGCAGTCCTGGACTGGGCGAGGCACCCAGGAGGTAACGGCTGCTTGGAGAAGTGAATGAAGAAAAAAATGTTAGTTGGTGATGCCTGGTGCCCTCTGTGTCTATGTTAAAGCTTTCTAAATCAAATTATTCCTTATGATGTATAAATATATATTAACATTTAACATATATAATATGTAAATGTATGTACATATAATATACACGTTTCTAACATAGAATTACCAGTATCTGCCTTCTCTACCAGACTGTGAGCTAGTTGAGGGCATTAATGTTGTCTAAGTTCTCTCCAGAACCCAGCATCTAACCTAGTGTCTGACAGAAAGTAAATATTCAAGAATTTATTGACTTGTTTATGCACTGTGTGCCGATGAACAAAACATTTTATTTCAAATAGGAGGAAAGTGATACATCTTACATTTATGCAGTTTCTTGAAAGACTGCTTAGTGCCGTCACAAACATTACATTTTCACAACTCTAAAAGTAAACAAAGAATAACATGATCCCCACTTTACAAATGAGCAAACTAAGTACACAAAAAGGTTGAGTGATTTCTTCTGGGCAGGAATCAGTAAGAAAGGAGCATTGAAATCAACAACAACTATAGAATTGTTCTTCTTTTGATTCTACCAGATTTTGATCTATGTATTTTGAAATTATGTTACCATAAATCCTTTTAACCCATAGAATTAGGATGTACTCATGCTACTCGCCCTCCTCTTGTGGCTTTTTCCCCAAATTTTGCATCATGCTGGGTTTCCCTAACCCATAAGATTCAGTTTACAGGGCACACAGGAGAAGCGCCCATTTGCTTCTCCACCCCTCCGCCGCGCTTTCCTCTCTGTCTCTCTCTTCCCCTCCCGCAGCCAAGGCTCCATTGGAGCAAAGATGGCCCGGGCGCTGGGGATGGCTCTGTGGCCTCTGCCTCAGGCGCTAGAGTGGCTCTGGTCGCAACATGGCGACGCCCAGGATAGGCAGAGCATCGCCCCCTGGTGGGCGTGCTGGGTGGATCCCGGTCAGGCGCATGCGGGAGTCTGTCTGACTGTCTCTCCCCGTTTCCAGCTTCTGAAAAATGAAAAAAAAAAAAAAAAGATTCAGTTTATATGTCATTTCCTTTCAATAGCTTTTCCTGATTCCTTGAGCAGAAACTGTCACCCCTGCAACCATATTCATGCTGTGCACTATTTACAGACTTCCATTGTGGCTCTTAACACTTTCACCTTAGTTACTCACAGGCGTGCCTGCCTTCTTCACTGCTTTCTGTACTCTTCTCCAGATAAAAACTATGTATGATTTATTTACATATCTGTTCCTAGCTCAGCACCTGGTACCTGCATACATTTTAGGCACACGACCCATGCTAAGGGGCTTGGTTATCCAACCAGAAATGCAGGACACACCAAGACCTGGAAAGCTTTTTTCAATACGACCTAGGACAGCACATGACATTGTGAAGACTAGATAGATGTCAGCCTTCTGCTCAGGGACATGGTATATTCACAGATACTGGTGGATAGTATCAAGCTCTACTTTTAGCCCCCCCCTTTTACTGTCTGAGTTGGTCTCCCCTCTTTTTCTGGATGACACTAGGTCCCCCAGCATGGGAAATATTCTTTGCTTTTATTTTATGGAAGCATGTAAAAAGGACCCTAGGGCTCAAAAAAGATCTCTATGGGGAAGCGATGGTTGAAATGAGACCTAAGGAAAATTAGGGCTGGCCAGGCAAAGAGAAGTGAGTAGGAGTATTTTAAACAAGAAAACAGTACAAACATGTTAACAATGTTAACTTCATACCCAGGCCTAGTGTCATGCAGACAATAGATTGGAAGACTGTGAAGACCAGAGAGCTCTTGCCCCATCTAAAGAGACAACCAGTATTCAGTGCCTACATACTAAGGTCAGGCAAGAATGATGGAGGGAGGGATGTCAATATCCAATTTTTCAAAAGAATCTGAAAACACGGACATTTATGAAAAATGCTCTGATTTTAAATGTTGGCTTAACTTTTAAAAAATGCTGTATGTGCCAAGTAAAACACACCTGTGGGTTTTAATGGGCCAATGGGTAGCCAATTTGGGAGCACAGGGTTAGAATGTCTGTAAAGTGGCTAGCAATGAGCAAAGGCAGAGACTGAAGCATGAGCAAAGCTGCATGGCTTGTTAAGAAGGGAGGATGGCAATGAAAGGCAATTGAAGGGTTTTAAACTGCTCTGTTTTAGGAGCAGTGCTCTGGTTGTAACATGGGGAATCAATGGGAAGAAATAGGCAGTATAAGGAAGACCAGTTAAACAAAATTACTGTGATAACACAGGTGAGAAATGTAGTAGCCTGCTCTCAGAAGGACAAACGTCGATGCAGTTGAGAGATGTTCTAGGTTTAGAATCACAGGACTTTCTGTTGACTGTGAAAGGTGAGAAGAGAAAAAAACAAAAACAAAAAGCAGCCAAGAACGATGTCCAGCCCTGGCTGGGTAGCCAGGTTGGTGAACATCATCTCGATACACCAAGTTTTGGGGTTTGATCCCTCGTCAGGGCACATACCAGTGAATGCACACATAAGGGGAACAACAAATCAATGTTTCTCTCTCCTTCTCCTCTCTCTTTCACCCTTCCTCCCTTCCTCTCTATTTAAAATCTATAACAAAAATAAATAAATAAATAAATAAATAAAAACCAAATGTGATGATGTCCAGGTTTCTGCTCAGACAGCTGAGTGGGCTTTCCTGTCGTTCAGAGAAAGAGCAAAACACAAGAGGAGTAGCGGGCTGGGGGAAAGATGAGTCCCATTTTGACTGTGTTGAATGTAAGGTTCTGGGGACACCTCCAGATGTACACTTCTAGTGGACAATTAGATTTTAACAGAAAAAATTTGTGTTAAAACTGTAGATTTTGGAGTGATTGGCATGTCATAATAAAGCCCTGAGGGAAGTTGAAATCCCCAAGAAGTATGTAGGGCGAGAGCGAAACAGAGCCCAGGACAGAGCCCATTTTAAGGATGAATAAAAGTGATGAAATTGCAAGTAGATCAAAGAAAAGTCCTGAAAGAAGGAAGAAAAGCAACAGAGTGTTGGAGTGCGGTCTTATGGAACCCAGGGGAGACATGTTTCCAGGAGCAAGTGGACAACCATGTCAGCTATTGCCGGATGTCAAATGAGATGACTGGAAAGTGTCTGTTGAATTAGACACATGGATGTCATTGGTGATCTTGGGCACCACAGTTTCATTGAGTGATTGGGATAAAATCCAGCTTGCAGGCACAGAGGTATAATCAGACTTGAGGACACAATAAGTCTTTCACAAAAAGATCTTTCAAATATATCAGCTATGAAGGGAAAACAATAAGCCCAGAGGACGGTGTAGGATTGAGGGAAGGTTTTTCTATATAGGAGAGAGCTGAACATATTTTAATCTTTATGAGAAGTGGTTAGAGAGGAAGAAAGAAGTTGAAGAAATAATAGAAGAAAAATTATCAGTAGCCCCAAGGTGGTTATGAAAGCAGGAAAGATAGACACCTGAGGAAACCAAGAGAGGTCACCTCAGAGTTCTGGATAGAAGAGGAAGAGTGCATGCAAGGAGGCTGGAAGCTCAGTTTCTGCAGCCAGTTCTGCTTGCAGGCTTCTCTTTTTTCCTCTGAAGTCAGAGTTGACATCATCAGTAGAGAGTCATAATGGGAGTGGAAGTATTGTGAGCCTTGAGGGGAAGTGAAAAATCTTGGTGGACCTCGGGAGAGAAAGTGAATGACCTGTCCTCGTTCCCACACTTGGTAAGTCTGGAATTTTCTGGGTGGTCTAGTAACTCTTCTTTTCCCCTTCAAAAGGGGATCGGATTTCTAACGGATGGTTCACAGGGTACGCAGTACTTCTTAAACCTTGTAGAAAACATTCCAAGTGGAGTCAAGAGGCCACAGTAGAGTTCCAGCCCTGCTACTTACTAACCTGGATGTAAGGGGAACACACCGGGGCACAGTGAGGAGGTAAGTGACAATGAAAAGACAGGTCTGTGTTTGGATATTTAGGTACTTGAGCATGCCATTACTGACTTTTAACTTTTACACCATCTTTAGTACTAATGTCTTATCTTAGATCTTGGGCTCTATCTCTTCCTTTTAGTCCCAATCTCCAACATTTTGCCTTAACTCTTTTTTTTTTAAGTGAGAGGAAGGGAGATAGAGAGACAGACTCCCGCATGTGCCCCGACCAGGATCCACCAGGCAACCCCTGTCTAGGGACAATGTTCAAATCAACCAAGCTATCCTCAGTGCCTGAGACTGGTGCTTGAACCAACCAAGCTATCCTCAGCACTCTAGGCTGATCCTTGAACCAATTGGGCCACAGGAGAGAGAAGCAGATGGTTGCTTCTTATGTGTTCCTTGACCGGGAATCGAACTGGGACATCCACATGCTGGGCTGATGTTCTATCCACTGAACAACTGGCCAGAGCCATTAAATTCTTGTATTCAACCTTCAGGATGTGTCATCACCCCCACATACCCATAGACATAGTTCCCTATTTTCTGTGTCCAAATCTTTCATATCCAGGATTTGGTTCCATTTTGGTATTCATCCCTTCTTGCTAATAAGGAGATATTCTTCTCTGCATTCCCCCCTTCCAAACCTAGTCAGGCAGCAAGGGCTAGGGGATAGCACAAAGGTCAGGCAACCTTGGGACAAGGGTCATGTTCCATGCTGTGATCCCAGGAAAGACACTCCTCTTTGACGATTCACATTTGAACTGAGACTAATATTTGTTCTTCAGAGGGCTGGTGGGAAGCTGCAGAGAAGGTCAGGCATTCTGGCCCCCAGAGAACAACAGTTAAAAGGTTCCAGACAAATGAGTGAATTAACCTGAAGTTTGCTGCCTTTCAGGCAAAAGAACTTGGCCCTCGATTTCTTGCTAAAGTTGAAAACTTATTTCCTTTCATCCTTTCTCTGTGCAAAAAAAGGAAGTTTCTCTTTGGCCTTATCAGAATCTACCCTGAGTTTGAAGGTTTGTCTCACACTACAGCTTTCAAGTCTCCTATTTGTCCATGGTCCCTTGTCACATAGTTTTGATCTACTAACAGCCATAATACTACTTGGATTTTCCAGAATTTCTCTGTGGCAGGTGTTGGGGCCTGAATGTGGGCAAAATTGCTTGGCACCATTTGAAAGAAGACTTTTCTATCATCCATTGCTCAAGGCAGATAAAGAGCAGGAAAGAAAGAAAGGAATAAGTTTCCCCTAGACCCAAATTTGTACTAAAAATTCCTCACTAAAGCTTGACCAGGTGGTGGCAAAGTGGATACAGTGTCAAATGGGACGTGGAGGACCCAGGTTTGAAACCCCAACGTCACAGACTTGATCGTAGGCTCACCAGCATGAGCGCGGGATCACTGGCTTGAGCATAAGATTATAGACATGACCCATGGTCGTTGGCTTGAGCCCAAAGGTTGCTGGCTTGAGCCCAAGGTCACTGGCTTGAGCAAGGGGTCACTCGCTCTGTTGTAGCCTTCCTCCACCCCCCCCCGTCAAGACACATATGAGAAAGCAATCAATGAGCAAACAATCAATAAACAACTAAGATGCTGCAACAAAGAATTGATGCTTCTCATTTCTCTCCTTTCCTGTCTCTCTGTCTTTATATGTCCCTCTCTCTGACTCTCTCTCTGTCAAAAAAAAAAAATTTCTCACTCAAAACACACACACACACACACACACACACACACACACACACACACACAGTGCCCTGATCAAGGCACAAACAGGAGCAGATGTTTCTCTCTCTCTCTTTCTCTCTCTCTCTCTCTCCCTTCCCCCCTCTCTCAAATCAATACAATAAACATTAAATATATATAAATTTGGGTCTAATGAAATATTTTTGTGGAAAACAGTGGAGGGTCACAGACACCAAATTGTTAAGGCAAAGAGAAATATGACCAATATAAAGATTATGGGGAAGTTTATTAGCCATCTTACTGCATAATGGATTACCCTAAAATTACGGGGCTTAAAATGACCATTTTTATTATCTCACCCTTCCTGTGGGTCAGGATATTAACATGGTTTAGCTGAGTCCTCTATTCTGGAGTCTCTGACAGGCTGCAGTTGAGGTGCTGTTCACAGCTGGGGTCTCATCTGCAGGGCGGAATGGAGAAACCTTCTTTCAAATGCACCTGTTTGTTGCAAGTGTTCAGCTTCTCTGTGGTGCTGGTCAGTTACCAACACAGTAGGTAACTTGCTTCTTTAATGTACATAAACCACAAAGGCAATGGGGTCTATTAGCAAAATAGAAGTCACAATCTTTTGTAACCTAAACACAGAAGGGATATCCTGTTGATTTTGCCATATTCTCTCAATTCAAAGAAAGTCACCACCTGCAACTCAGGTTCAAAGGGAGGGAGTTAAACAAGTGCACAAATACCAAATACGACGGGCTGGGATTATGGGACCACCTTAGAAGTCTTCCTGCCTCAGATAAACTCTGAATTTTCACAAAGTTATGGAATAAGAGTTCACACCAGGTTTAATTGTACCTTAGAAAGGCAGAGTAGCCCCAGGTGACATTTGGCTTTTAACCAACCAATTGAAATGACCATGTGCCAGTCATTCTAAGCTATATAAATGCTTTTTTTCTTTTTATGTGCAAAATAATGTCAAAAGATAAGTATTTTCACTATTCATATTTAAGATGAGGAAACTAAATCTTAGGTTAAGTAATGTGTCCGAGGTCACTATGCCAGTGAATGGCAGAGCCCGCAAACGAACCCAGGCTTGTCTGCTTCCAGACCTGTGCTGGTAAAGCTAATCCTGTGCTCCCTCCAACCAGCCAGTTCGATTTCTTAGACTGTGATATAAAGCACCCAAACATGAACAATGTATGCATACCCAAATCTGGATCACTGAAGAATGAGTGGCTTTATAACCAAGAATCTGACAAGCCAAGTTTAAATAAGAAAGGCTTAAACAGAAGTTTAGGATAGGCAGTCCAGGGGTGTTTTCATGCCACCACAGTTCATCAAAGTCTCCTCTTCCAGTCTCAGTGTGGGTGATCGACTCCTGCACATGGGATCTCACCCCTGTTCTAGGCAGAAAAAAATGGCCAAGTGACTTTGTTTCTTTATTCAGAAAAAACATCCTCTACAAGTAGATTTTCATTTACAGCTCACTGGTTCAAAATGTTGTGACCCAGTTCATCCTAGTTGCAGAGTATGCTGGGGTAGCTAGAATTTTAACTTGCTAACTTCTATTAAAAAAGAGAAGAGGAAACAGGATAGTAAATGGATTGGGGTGAGCCAACTCATACTTTTTGCTCAGCTCTATTCCTATTTTATTGACTCCAAACCTCTCCCCCCATTAAAGATGAAGAAATAAGGGCAGATAAAGTTCCTACCTCTTCTCCCTTCTCCATTTCAGGATTTTTATTACTTATATTATTATTTCTACATTGTCAAATTGATAGCATTTACATTCTATTTTGCAACCATAATTCACACAGTTTTAACCGTCATTTTATATTTAAATCTTTTTAACATGAGTTTCCTATTTATCCTTTTGTCACTAGGTTAAACTATATGAAATTGTCAATAATAGACCATTTTTGCCCTAGAAAAAAATGTCAATTTATTATGCTCAATCTAATAGATATTCAGGAAGATTTTCTAGGTGGTATAGTTCCAAAACATCTGTGTGCTTAAAAATATCTATCAGTGCTTTTCCATAAGATGACAGCTTTTTGGTTGATACTTGTTGATACTTCTTCCTTGAGGTTTTGTAGACCTTGCTTCACTTTCTCTGACATTAGAATGTTGTGTTCAGCCTGACCAGGTGGTGGCACAGTGGTAGAGCATCGGCCTGGGACACTGAGGACCCAGATTCAAAACCCCAAGGTCGTCAGTCTGAGCATTATAGACATGACCCTATGGTCGCTGGCTTGAAGCCCAAGGTCACTGGCTTCAGCAAGGGGTCACTGACTTGGCTGGAGCCCCCCAGTCAAGGCATATATAAAAAAAGCAATCATTGAACAACTAAGGTACCACAACTACAAGTTGATGCTTCTCATCTCTCTCCCTTCTTATCTCTGTCTGTCTCCCCCCCCCTCCTTTCTGGCTAAAAAAAAAAAAAATGTGCTCAAATCTCAAGCCATTCTGATAGTATTCTCTTCAATGTCTGTAATTTTTCTTTGAATGCTCACTATGTTACATACTAATTTTATAATTTATTTAAAAAAATTCTTAAGTCCAGTAACCTTATTGAGATACATTTTATATAGAACACAATTAAAATCAACACATTTTATTTCTTTTAAGAAATGTTTCATCTATAATCTACTTGGTATTTTCCTCTCTCATTTCCAACATTCTTTTATTTGAAGATACTGTGCATTTTTGGCTGTCCTCACCTTCCATATCTGTCATTTTTTCTCATATTCTTAAAATCTTTTTTTTGTTTTATATTAATTGTTAAAGCTCATTCATGTCACTGTTTTTGCACTGTATTATTTTGTTACTCCTATTATTCTTCACCTGTGATGGAATTAATGCATATTGGGTGTAAATGATTCAATTTCATAATTTTATAGAAAGAAGATAAAAATATCAATTCAGACTTTTATAAGTACAAATTTCCAAATTTTTAAAGTAATCATTTAGAACAGGGGTAGTCAACCTTTCTATACCTACCATCCACTTTTGTATCTCTGTTAGTAGTAAAATTTTCTAACCACCCACTGGTTCCGCAGTAATGGTGATTTATAAAATAGGGAAGTAACTTTACTTTATAAAATTTATAAAGCAGAGATACAGCAAGTTAAAGCATATAATAATAATTACTTACCAAGTACTTTATGTCGGATTTTCACTAAGTTTGGCAGAATAAATCTTTATAAAACAATTTACTATAGTTAAATCTATCTTTTTATTTATACTTTGGTTGCTCCACTACCGCCCACCATGAAAGCTGGAATGCCCACTAGTGGGCAGTAGAGACCAGGTTGACTACCACTGATTTAGAATATAAATATTCTGTAAAACTTCCAAAGTAATTGAGGGGAAAATACAATAAAAAAGTAAAAATTCAATCATTGTAAAGTAAATAAAATAAAAAGAAAAAAATAAACATATAACAGGTAGGAAAGTAGAAACACAATAAAGAATGGTAGAAAAATATTAAAATATATTTCTATTGATCATGAATGTAAGTAACAATAGTAATTATCATAGTGGATAAAAACTTATCCGAAATATACTTCTTTCTAGACATAAACCAAAAGCATAAAAATGAAAGATTGAAAGTCAAGAGCTGGAAATAAACTGAAATAACAAAAACATTTGTTCAAAAAAATAAAGTAGGAAAGAACAAACAAAAAACAAATGTGACAAAAAACAAATAGCAAAATGCAATCATATCTGTGGTTGTTATAAGTATAACTGAACTGAAAATACTAAATAAAATTCAGAGATTTTTCAAACTAGATAAAAAGCATACCCAACTCTAGGCTGTTTAAGAGAGACTTACTTTAAATATAATGAACACTGAGAAATTGAAAGTAAATATATGAAAAAAGATAGACCATACAAAATTTAATCATAAGAAAGCTGGTGTGATTATATTAAGACCAGACAAACTAGATTTCAAGAAAAGAACTATTCCCAGAGATAAAGAAGGGCATTTAAACATTATTTTAAAAGATTGTTTTATGCCTGACCAGGCAGTGGTGCAGAGGATAGAGCGTAGGACTGGAACACAAAGGACCCAGGTTTAAAACCTCAAGGTTGCCGACTTGAACATGGGGTCACTGGCTTGAGCATGGGATTATAGACATGACTCCAAGGTCGCTGGCTTGAAGTCCAAGGTCATTGACTTAAGCCCAAGGTCACTGGCTTGAGCAATGGGTCACTCACTCTGCTAAAGCCCCTGGTCAACACACATATGAGAAAGCAATCAATAAACAACTAAGGAGCTGCAACAAAAATTGATGTTTCTCATCTCTCTTCCTGTCTGTCTGTCTGTCCCTGTCTGTCCCTCTCTCTGTCTCTCTCTCTCCCTCTGTCTCTGTTTCTCTTGCTAAAAAAAAAAAAAAAATTGTTTCATTAGAAAAACAATCCAAAACATATATGCACCTAATAATAGAGCTCCAAAATACATGAAACAAAAATAGACAGAACTAAGGGGAGGAAGAGTAATTCATGAATAAAGGCAAAAAATTCGGTGAGGTTTTAAAAGATGAGAACAACACTACTATTCAGTTTGGCCTAATGTTTCTAGAGCACTAATCAAACTTCAAAATAATCATTCTTCCAAGTGTACACGAACTATTCACTAAAACAGACTAGATGCTGAACTATAAGGCAAGGATTAACAAAATCCAGATAATTGAAATAATATGATACAAATTATGATCTCAAATCACCATAGGATTAAACCAAAATTTAACAACAAAGATGAAGAACCTAGAAAATCCTAAAATGTTTAAAAATAAAGCAATGCACTTCTAAATAATCCATGAATCAAGGGAAAAAAATCACAAAGGAAATTTAGAAATATTTCAATTTGAATGATAATGTAGATCTAACATAAAAGTTTGGGATGCGGCCCTGGCTGGTTGGCTCAGTGGTAGAGCGTCGGCCTGGCATGCAGAAGTCCCAGGTTCGATTCCCAGCCAGGGCACACAGGAGAAGCACCCATTTGCTTCTCCACCCCTCCCCCTCTCCTTCCTCTCTGTCTCTCTCTTCCCCTCCCGCAAAGAGGCTCCATTGGAGCAAAGATGGCCCGGGCACTGGGGATGGCTCCTTGGCCTCTGCCCCAGGCGCTAGAGTGGCTCTGGTCACAACAGAGCGACGCCCCGAAGGGGCAGAGCATAGCCCCCTGGTGGGCAGAGCGTCGCCCCCTGGTGGGCAGAGCATCGCCCCCTGGTGGGCGTGCCGGGTGGATCCCGGTCGGGCGCATGCGGGAGTCTGTCAGACTGTCTCTCCCCGTTTCCAGCTTCAGAAAAAAAAAAAAAGTTTGAGATGCAACTAAACTAGCACTTGGAGATAAATTTATAACTTTAAATGCATCTATTTCAAGGAACTAGAAAAAGGAAGATAGACCAATATAAACCAAAGAAAATGGGAAGAGGGAAATAATATACATAAGAACATAAATTAATAAATCAGAAAACAGATATGTAATAGATATGGACCAAAGGTAAATAAAATTGAGAAAACCATAAACAGACTGACCAACAAGAAAGAAAAAATAAATTACCAATATCAGGAATGAAAAAGGGGCATTATTACAAACTACAGATATTAAATAAAAACAGAAGGATACTATGCTGATAAATTTATGCCAATAAATTAGACAACTTAGATGAGCGAACAATTTCTTTTTTAGAAAAATGCAATATACTGAAACTAACACAAGAAGAAATAGAAAAAATATAAATAAATCTAGATATGTTTAGAAACTATTTGTAAAGAGAAATCTTGCCACAAAGAAATCTCCAAGTCCAGATAATATTTGAATGAATTCTGCCAAACATAAAAAAATAATAATATTAATTTTATTTAATTTTATTTGGTAAAAATGAAAGGCTTCTGAACTAATTTTATGAAAACAAAATAATCCTAATACTAAAACCTTACAAGGACATTACAAAAAAAACAGAATTCAAATTAATATCTTTTATGAACACAGTCACCAAAAAAATACTCATAAAAGTATAAGAAAATCAAATTCAGCAAGATATGAAAAAGATACTATATCATGGCTGAGTAGGATTTATTTCAGGAGGGTAAGGTTAGATTTACATTTGAAAAGCAGCATTAATTAACACATGAACACAATAAAGGAGAAAACAATATAATTACCTTAATAGAGTAAAGAATTTAAAACATTTGATAAAATTCAATATATGCTCATATTCTCAGAAAATTGGGAATAAAAAGGAACTTTCTTCTGAGCTCATTAAACTCGAGAGCAAGACATAGATGTCTACTATCATCAGGCACAAGATAATGTCATTAAAGAAGAAATAGAGGTCTTGACCAGTTGGCTCAGCAGTAGAGCGTCAGCCTGTCATGTGGAAGTCCCAAGTTCGATCTCCAGTCAGGGCACACAAGAGAAGCACCTATCTGCTTCTTCCCCCTTCCCCCTCTCCTTCCTCTGTCTCTCGCTTCCCCTCCCACAGCTGAGGCTCCATTGGAGCAAGGTTGGCCCTGGGCGCTGAGGATGGCTCCATGGCCTCCACCTCAGGCACTAGAATGGCTCCCGCTGTAGTGGAGCAACATCCCAGACAGGCAGAACATTGCCCCCTGGTGGGCATGCCAGGTGGATCCTGGTTGGGCACATGCAGGAGTCTGTCTGACTGCCTCCTCGTTTCTAACTTTGGAAAAATACAAAAAAAAAAAAAAAGAAGAAGAAGAAGAAGAAATAGAAACCAGACATAAAAATTGGAAAAGTAAAGGTCAATTATAGTTAAATGTAAATATTATTGCTATGTCGAAGGTCAACAAAGTTGTACGTTAAAGGACCAGATAGTAAATGATTTCTGTTGCATTTTTCTTTTTTTTAAAACAATTCTTTTAAAATATAAAAAATCCATTCTTACTGCTGGGCTCTACAAAAACAGTTCATGGCCACAGTTAGCAAATTCCTGTTATACCTTAGAAAAGAGAATCAAATAAAAACGTTACAAACGCAAAAAGAATTCAATACATTTCATTTATATATAGTGGTGGGAAAAAGTAGGTTTACTGTTCTTTCTGGAAAAATATATATATAATACAACAATAAATAATAATACAAGAATAAACTCCATATTTCACATACTCACAACTGTCAACCTACTTTTGCTCAGCCCTGCATATGGAAATCAAACAGAGCTCACGTCTACAAAAATAATTGGTTAGAAGTATAAAGAAATAAAACGATCCTATTAAGAATAGCAACAAAAAAATAAAATTCCTTAGAATAAATTTAGAAAATATGTAGGACCTCTCATTTAAATTTTTAATACTACAAAGGCACACCATGTCTTTGATTCTCAGCATTGTAAAGTTGTCAGAGATAGTTCATCTGTAAATCAAATGTCATCCCAATGAAAATGCCAAAGGGGCATTTTTTTGGAACTAGATTAGCTAGTTCTAAATTTCATATGGAAAAATTACCAAGAATAGTCAGTAGAATTTTGGAAAAATTAGAGTAACAGGCAAGATTTAAACTACCATATATAAAAACCTACTCTGAGTTCTCAAACAATGTGAATAGAAACAAAGATCACTAACACCAAATTCAGAATTTTACACATTAAGTAAATGATGTTGGCTTACTTGGATATCCATCTAAAAAAATAAAAATAAAGGTGATCCTTGCCTTACAACTGACACCTAAATAGATTCTGGATGATGAAAGATTTAAGTAAAATTATAAATTACTAAAAGGAAATAGAAGTATTTTACAACCTCATGTAAAATATAACACATAATCCAGAAGCATCAAAGAAAGAGATGAATTTTAACGTGTGAAAACTTATTTTGTGTGTGATAGAGACAGAGACAGAGAGAAGGACAGATGGGGACAGACAGGCAAGAAGGAAGAGCAATGAGAAGCATCAATTCTTTGTTGCAGTTCCTTAGTTGTTCATGGATTGCTTTCTCAGAAGTGACTTGTCTAGGGAGCTAGAGCAGAAAAGAGTGATCCCTTGCTCAAGCCAGAAACCTTTGGGCTCAAGCCAGCAAACATGGGATCATGTTTATGATCCCAAACTCAAGCCAGTGACCCCATGCTCACTGTACTCAAGCAGATGAGCCTGTGCTCAAGCTAGTGACCTCGGGGTTTTGAACCTGGGTCCTCTGTGTCCCGTTCCAATGCTCTATCCACTGCTTCACTGCCTAGTCAGGCTAACCTATGAAAACTTTTTACAACTCTGAAATAAAACCAAAAAAAAGAAAAAAAAAGATAATGCTTCAGTAAAACAAAAAGATGGATGACAAAATGGGAAAAAAATTGTAACTTATATGATAGGCAGATGTTATTGCCATCTCTGTCTCTGTAGAGAAAGACATGAAGGTTTAGACACATTACAAATGTATCTGGGATCACACAGCTTGTACAATGGACTCAGAATTTAAACCCAAGTATCCATGTTTCCCAAACCCAAATACATTTATTCACCTCCCATGTTGTTTGCTAGATTAGTTTCCCAGGACTGACCCAACAAAGTGACACAAGCTGGGCTTAAGAAAACAAAAATTTACTATCTCACACCTCTGGAAGCTAGAAGTTCAAAGTCAAGGTGTTGGCAGGGCCGTGCTCCCTGAGACCAGATGGAGAGAAGCCTCTGCTGCGTTCAATGCTCCTGCAGCAGCAGGTGATCCTTGGTGTTCCTTGGCTGGCAGTGTGGAACTTCAATCTCTGTCTCTGCCATCACATGGCTTTCTCCCCTGCGTGTCTGTTCTCTTCTTCTCTTCCTATAAAGACACCAGTGATTGGATTAAAACCCACCCTACTTCACTATGGTTTCATTTTAATTAAGTACATCAGCCAGGACCTTAATTTCCACATAAGGTCACTTTTTGAGGTCCTGAGGTATTAGCACAATTCAACCCATAACACTTGGCTTAATATATATTTAGTAAATTAATTAATAGTTTAATGAACAAATGAATGGAAATGGAGTAGCTTGACTAGAAATGAGAGGTGTTGCCGATTAATAATCCGCCATCAGTACGCAGCTTTTTACTTCATACGTAATTTCATAGTGGTCATTTTCATTCATTCTTTCTCAGTGGGAATTGCTGAAAAGCAAACCATTTCCACCTTTATCTGGTGGAGGAAGGAAGGCAGCCTTCTCCACCCCTATTCAAGTGCACATTGTTATTCCATATTCGAGATCATATATTTTAATTCATGTAATCTTTACAACTCTGTGAAGTATGAAAGCACATTATTCTCATTTCATGGATGGGGAAACTGAGGGGCAGAAAAGTTATGTAGCAAACAAGTCCTGTTAGTTAACGACAAAACCAGGATGACAGCCCAGAACTTTGGCCCCACAAGCCATTCTTATTAAAAAAATTATCTATTTTTTCAATACACATGTAACATATGAACAGGTGTTCACCATAAGTTTTTTCCCCCCAAATAATACAAAATTGCATCAACCAAAATGTTAAAGCTCCTTTACCCTCCAACCCACTACTTGCCCCTCTACCCTGGGAGGCAACTTGCATCTTCTTCCTGGCTTTTTTTCTCTACACTCACTGTCCAATATGTATATTTCTGCCTATTTTTAGGGCTTGTTTTTTATTTACATAAACTCTTCATGCTGTTCTAGCACTGGTGTTTTCCACTTAACAACACCCTGGAGATTTTTTTTTATGTGTCAGCAAACTGATATTCACCGGCTGTGCCAGGCCAGCAGCAGGGCCAGCACCCGTCTCAAGCATCTGTTCCCACTGGTGGGCTCCCACACCCAAGTAAGGGCTGCATATTTTGACTCTTACCCTGTGTATCAATGCCTGCAGGTCTGTCTAGAACTGCTGTGCTGTGCTCCAGAATACGGAGCTGACATGATATGAGATCGAGTGTTGTTGTTTTGGTTTGTTTGTTTTTTGTGGAGTGTGTGTGTGTGTGTGTGTGTGTTAGAGACAAAGAGAGAGACACAGAGAGAGGGACAGATAGGGACAGACAGACAGGAAGAGAGAAAGATGAGAAGCATCAATTCTTCGGTGCAGCACCTTAGTTGTTCATTGGTTGCTTTCTCAATATGTGCCTTGCCCAGGGGGCTACAACAGAGTGAGTGACCCCTGCTCAAGCCAGCAACAACCTTGGGCTCAAGCCAGCAACCTTGGGCTTCAAGCAAGTGACCTTTGTCTCAAGCCAGCAACCATGGGGTGTTGTCCATGATCCCATGCTCAAGCCAGTAACCCTGCGCTCAAGCTGGTAAGCCCATGTTCAAACCAGATGAGTCTAAGCCAGTGACCTGGGGGACTGAATATTCTGAGTCCCAGTCCAACACCCTACCCACTGCGCCACCGCCTGGTCAGGCTGAGATCATGCGCTATTAGTGCATGTATAAATTTGGCCAGTTTTTCAGTCTTTCATACAATGTTGCCCCTACATCCTGTATCTGTCTTTTTGTGAACATGTGAAATGTTCTCGCCACAGCCACATACTTGATAGACTCTTGTGATCTCTTCCTGCCATGCAGAAGAGCACCCGAAGAATCTGGAGTTGCTGTACACACATGACCTAAGTCAATGGCCCCACCCTGCCACACCTATGCCTGAGCCTTATCCCTAGCTTGATAGCTTGATTCCAGGGACTAGGCTTTTTTTTTTTAATGATTCAAAATACAGTCAAAGTTAATAACCATCAACAAAAGACCTCTAAATCTTTTATAAAGGACCTAACAAAAGATTTATAACCTGAAAAGGAAAAATGTTAACAAAAGACAATCAGGGAGTAAGCAAAAAGGAGAGGGGTCCCAGAGGCGCTGAGCCAGACCCCTCTCCAAGCCAGGAGGAGCTCCCACAGGCGGCTGTACCTTTCCCGGAGGCCCCGTCCATTTTCACCTGTGGCTCTCTCCCAAACAAGCCCAACTCTAGACCCGTGCTTCCCAACCCTTGTGAGAGTAAGGACCCCCAACCTCAAGGGGACTTTGAAGGCAGTGAAACTATTTCGTATGCTACTATAATGGTGGATGCATGACACTGAGCGTCAGGCAAAACCCACAGAATGCACAACACAACAAGCGATCCTACTGGGCTTGAATTAGGAATAATGCATCCGTGCTGGTTCCTCATTATAACAAATGTATCACACCGGCACAGGTGTTACCCATGGGGAAACTCAGGAGGAAAGAGGGAGTACTGTATAAGGAAAACCTATCACTTTCTGTTCAATTTTTCCGTAAACCTAAAACTCCTCTAAAAAAAAAATATGTTAAGAAGAAAAGACTTGCCTTCCTGAGTCCCTCCCTCCACCTCTCCCAATCTCCCCAGGAGAATAATTGAACCATTAAGATCTTTTGATTGAGAAATTACAGAATGGCCAAGGCACGGTAAACTCCTTAAAGCCTTGTAAATGAATGACCAGCGATCAGCATCCGCCTGGCTAAGGAGGGCAGGCTCCATCCGCGTGCAGGTCCTCTCACCCGCTGGGTCCAGGCACAGCGCCGCGCTGCTTGCTGCTTCCCCGGCCTCTTTACAGTCGCTGCTCTAAGTCCTCCAAGTCCATCCAAGGGTTAAAGACCTCTGGGTGGTGCGAACCCCTACACACGACCTTTTCCCCTCCACATTTCCTGGTTGAAGGCTCCTTTTTCAGCTAAGGTTAATCAGATTAGAGTTAAGGTGCTAATAACTTGAATGAATGCCATTAAACAGTACCAGATAAAATCTGCATTTAAACAGGGGCTCCCAAGGGGCCCGAGGCTGGAATGTCAAGCATGTGGGTAGGGCCAGAGGAGTGAGGCTTGGGGAGGGGTCCTTTCCCTGGCCTTTGGGTAGCTTCCCACTAGAATTTATAAAGCAATTTAATAACGTTTTCCCAGCTATTCTGAGTGTCAGTACTGTGCTAAGTGAAGTGTTTACACTATCTCGTTTTATTCTCATAGTAACCTAATGAGGCTGGGATCATGGTCTCTGTTTTGCAGAGGAAGGACTTGAAGTTGGGTGAGCTAAGAAACTTTGCCAGTATGTGACAGAAAGGAAATTCAAACCTAGTTTAAATCCTATGTTAATCCCTTCTCTTCTAATCTATTACTCTTTCACCGTGAGTGAAAGTTATAGGTGGTAGAACTTCTGTCCCTCCTAGGTGACAGCAATGGATGGGCCCTGAGGTACATGAGGTACATGCAGCCATCCCTCTGCCAAACTAGACTTTCTTTCCCTCCTCGACTTCCTGCGAGTCCTCCCTCTCCTCCTGGGCCACGTAGCTAGCTAATCTCATCAACCTGGCTGGAGAAATCTCCCTCTTCCCTGACCTGACTGTGTGCAAGAAAATTTTGGTACAGGCATCTTTGGTCCTCGAGGATCTATAGAGGGAGCCATACCGGGCCAAGTGGTTCCATCATTTCGGTAAAGAGATCAAGGCCCTGAGTGCAATTCTCTAGTTGCAGCCCGCTCTTTGAACCTAGAAAGTACTGGGTCTGGGATACCACATACAACTACATGAGTTCCCTGCCCTCAGAAAGTTTCCAGTTCACTAGGAGAGTAGGAGAAAAACGTGAGAAAGTGAGGGGAGAATTGGGGTTAGGGGTTAGTGGAATAGGCAATTTATTTGGATAGACCCCACCAGGAATTTTGATATTGCCTCCCATCCATTCAGAATCACTTCAATAGACTCTTCACACTTTCACAACTGTAACGCTGGGTTCCTATAACCCAGTCAAGTGAGATAGGATAAAGCAATGTGTGTGTGCTATTTCAAATTCACTGCTCCCCGATTCATTCACTTATTTGACAAGTATATGACTGCCACTCTGTGCCTGGCACTCTACTAAGCCCTGGGGAGTGCAGGAGAGAGAGAAACAGGACCAGTGAAAACCCCACCTTCCAAGAACTTGCCTTCCAGGTGGGCCACCAGATTTTAAATCAATAAGTAAGTAGACATAAAATAGCAAGTGATATTACGTTCTAGGAAGAAAAAGAAAATGGTATGTCAAAGGTAAGAAAGCATTACTTTGGAATAAATTTTTGACAGAGAGCACATATGGCACAGGTATGTCAGCATCATCAGTTTTATCTGAAAAGCACAACCCTGTCATTTGAAAATAAGTTCTTAATACAGATCCAGAACACATGAAGCTGTCACACATAGAGACGAGATATAGCAGCAGAAACAGAGTCTGGGACATAGACATGCTATAGGGGACCTTGATGAGTTCAACATCAGACGGCTCTGGTTCAAATCCCGTTTCTGTTGTTTGCTAACCATGACTCTGGGATATTTACTTCGTCTTTTAGATTTTCAGTTTCTTACTTGGACACTAGGGAGAAGAATATCTTAAAGGTTGTGGTGAAATTTAAGAATACATAATATTTTTAAAGTACTTGGCACTGTGCCTGGCACTTAATAAGCACAGTAACTACGAGTATTCATTTTTGTTACCAAGAGCTGAGATGTTCCAAATATTTCTTATTTTAATCTTATTAGTAGAAAGCATAGATACTTACACCTGAAACATTTTATGTTTTTACATAAAGCATTTTACATATGCAATCTTATTGAATCCTCATAGCAAATCTGAGATTTGGTTATTATTTAGGGATATCTTCTGAGGAGCAATGTCATTCCTTTTTCTCTCTCTTTTTTTAAATTTTTTTTTATTTTTTATCCAGTATAAAATATTTGAGGCCCTGTCTGGTTGGCGCGGTGGATAGAGTGTCAGCCCAGCATGTGGAGGTTCTAGGTTCAATCCTTGGTCAGGGCACACAGGAGAAATGACCATCTTTTTCTCTCCCCTCCTTCTTCCCCTTCTCTCTCTTTTGGGGGTTTCCAGGTAGATCCTGGTTGGGGCTGATGCGGGTATCTGTCTCTACCTCCCCTCCTCTCACTTAAAAAAAAAGAAAAGAAATTTGAAACTAAGTGATATATTAAAGGCCATACATGGTAAATGATAAAGCCAAGACAATCTAAACCCAAATTTTAAATTCTTTTCACCCTTAAAATAAAGTGAGGATGATGTTTGATAGGAGCTATGCAAGACAAACATTCTACCCTTCAAATTCGAAGACCAAACCTAGAGTCCATCAACTGCTGGGAAAGTGAGTGGCCAGCACCAGCAGCGCCAGTCATGGCAAGCAGGTCCTAGGAGTCCCAACAAGGGAGAAGAAAGGAAAAGGATATTGACTGGACAAGAATAGCAACCACAGCATGACAGATTAGTCAATGTTTCTTACTCCATTTTCAGTTGACTTCCAAATGCTATTAATTTTGCCTTCTTGCCTGACCAGACAGTGGCGCAGTGGATAGAGCGTTGGACTGGGATGTAGAGGGCCCAGGTTCAAAACCCCGAGGTCACTGGCTTGAGCGCAGGCTCACCAGCTTGAGTGCGGGATCTTAGACATGACCCCATGGTTGCTGGCTTGAGCCCAAGGTTGCTTGCTGGCTTGAGCAAGGGGTCACTGCTCAGCTGGAGCCCCTGGTCAAGGCACATATGAGAAAGCAATCAATGAACAAGCAATCAACGAACAACTAAGATGCCACAATGAAGAATTGATGCTTCTCATTGCTTTCTTCCTGTCTGTCCGTCCCCATCTGTCCCTCTCTCTGACTCTGTCAAAAAAAAAAAAAAAAGTGCCTTCTCCATGTCTCAAGGGTGTTTATTTTCCTACCACCCTCATCCAGGCTGTTATCATACCTCCCCCGCAGGGTTGCAAACTCAGAGGCCGCTTTCCTGAGTCCTCCATTCCCTTCCTCTCCATGCTGTTGGAATGACCTCTCCAAAACTGATCATAACCCCTTCTGCTTATAACTCTTTAGTGGCTTTGTGTTGCTCTCAGGCAATGTCCCGTCTTTAATATGATTCCAAAGGCCTGCATGGACCAGTCTAGTCCCCCTCCAGTCTCCTTCCACACCACTCTCCCTTCACGTTCTCCATCCCGCCTACACTGGCCGTCCTCTCCCATTCCTGTAACTCACCCTACTGGCCCCCCACAACCAAGGCGGCCTCTGCCCCTGCTGATCCTTCCTCTGAACATGGATATTTCCTTCTCCAGCACCTCTCACCATCCGTGGTACACACCCTCCCCACCTAGGTCAAGTTTCCGTGTGAAAAGCCCATTCAGTTAGGAATGACATTCATCTCCAAGCATTAAAGACCCCTCACATCGTGGCTTAAACAAGATGGCTTGGGGCACCAGACCGGGGGAAAGGGGTCCATTCATGAAACAAGCAGCCCAGCAGTGGGCAGTCAAGGCTCCTGGTGCAGAGCCCTCTTTCTTAGCTTTACCAAAGGGCTTCCTGAGGCTCCAGCTGTCACACACCCATCTTCGTTAAAGAGAACTGTCAGAAGTCACACCCAAGAACTTTTATTCTATCTCATTGCCCCCAAATTAGCTAAAAATCACCCCTTTCTTCAGAAGAGGCTGGGAAAAGTGATATTCCAGTCGAACCCACTATTCCCTCCAGCCAAGTAGGGATTCCAGGAGTAGAGAAGAGGGGAAGCAGTAGTGAGGAGACAATCAGCTCTCTCTGCTACATGCTCTTTCATAGGACAGTTCCCTGTCCTTCACAACTCTTCCCCACGTTAAAGTTACACATTTATAGGTGGACTGTTTGAATATTATACTAATATCTGCCTCCTCACTGAGTATAAACTTGCTGAGAACAGAGACTGTGGCTTTGTTCATGGCTGCACTGCCAGTGGCTCCCACCGCACCTGGCACACGGTAGGTGCTCTCTAGATAATTGTGAAATGAATGAATGGATGAATAGCAAGCACTAAACCATATGGAGGCATTTCTTCCTCAAGGCATTTTTAGCCTATGCAATTCTCAAGGACTTTGTAGGGATGAGGATAAGGTAACAACTTAAAACCTATACATTCAGGGATCTGCACACAAATGAGAAGAATCTAGAACAATAGTGAACTCTGGCTTCCTTAGAAGCTGCTTTCAGAGACAGAACATTGGTGGCCTCAGACCATAATGTGTTTTTTTTTTTTCTTTAAAGATTTTATTCATGTTAGAGAGAGAGAGAAGAGGAGGAGAAGCAGGAAGCATCTACTTCCATATGTGCCTTGACCAGGCAAGCCCAGGGTCTCAATCCAGCATCCTCAGCATTCCACATCGACGCTTAATCCACTATGCCACCACAGGCCAGGCCATACTGTGTTTAAGGAGGAGACTAACTCTTCCCTGGGGAGCTCCTTGCTGTTAAACCACTGTGTAGCATTGAGCAGTCCAACATAAGAGGCTAGAGGCCCATCAATTCTGATCTTGTTACATCATTAATGTCCAAGGCTTGACTTCAAAGTGGCTGATTCATTCTTCTGAGAGGCACACATTGTTCAGAAGTCTCTGGCACACTGGAATCTATATTTGAAAGAGTCAATCAGTAACTCTCCAAAATTACACTTTTCCTAATCATGAACCATGGGAGGAAGTAAGTCGTAGAATGTTTGTCTTGTAACAGACTTGATCAATGACCTTTTCAACCCCTGGTATCACAAACCAGGGCACTGAGGCTCGGGAAGGTCAGGCACTTCTCCCAGGGCGCATGGCAAGTTAGAGACAGAATGAGACGTAGAAATTGGGCCCCCTCTCCTCAGTAAGCACTCAGGATGGGCAGACATTTCGGCCCTCACCCCGTGGAGAGCTAAGACTGCTTCCACACATCTCTGCTCTCTCTTCTCTGAAGCTGTTAAAAACAAACTAACAAATAAACAAACCGAAAGACAAAAAGGGCCACCTTCCCTTGGGCAGTTCTCTGGCAACCTCTGTTTCCATCCCCGTAAGTTCTCTGAGGAAGGATCTGACAAGTGTCGTGCTCAAAGAAAAGGGCTCTGGGTTTGTTAAGCCAACTGTACCAGTCAGTGGCCCGCCCCTGAATTGTAAGCAGTGGCCCCACAGCTACAGCTCCTGCTCTTAAGACACTTCGATTCTACTGGAGTGCACAGGATGTGTACCTGCAGCCAATGACTGGCAACTGGGGGTGCTGAGCTGACCTTCATCCGGAGAGGAAACGGGTGCCTCCTCTGCCGCACCTCCCTCTCCCCGCGAGGTGCCAGCAGGACGCGGCACGGACCCTGCCGGAGAAATCAAATGATTCCTGTTCAGCCTGTGTCTGGTTCAGTGTTTTCATCTGAAATTCTAAGTTCAGAGGGCCTGGCATAATTCTTTACTTATTAATCTCATCATTGTTCAATAGCTGTCCTTTTATAAGTCAGTATTTATCGATTGACTGACCAAATGAATGAATCAACAGCACATACACAATAACAACCTGTTGAGGCATGTGTTAAAGATGACTTCCAACAAGACTGTTAAATGATCATTTATTTAGTGTGTACTGTGTTCTAGGCACATTACCTATATTATCTTTCATCCTCACGACAAACAAGTAAAGAAGGTATTTAAAGAATAAATCATTTGTCCAAAGGCACACAGCTTTGTATGTAGGGGAGATAGGATCTGAACTCAGTTCTGGCTGGCTCCAAAGTCTTTGTTCTCTGCCACCACACTACATTTCAATTTTGCAGAATGTGCTTGTCCGCACGAACATGGGTCAGCCCCGTCCTTTCTGCCTTGGGAGTCGAATGAAATGTGCATTTTTGCTTTCCAGCTTATGCTGTTCCATTTTCTGGACCAGTAGGCAAGCACTGTTTGCAAGAGTGAACACTTAGTATGGGTCAGGTGGGGTGTGGGAAGGGCCTTCCCTTCTACAAATAGACAGGAAGCAGGTAGTGGGTATTTGGAATATTTCCACCAGGGAGGTATCCTTAGAGGGTGGAACTGCTTGAAAGAAACAGGCCAAGATAAAAAGGATTTCTCATATTTTTCACAGAGGATGTTCTGTTCGCACTCCCTAGCACAGAGAACAAGGACCTAGCTCTCATGTGACAGATTGTTTAGACAATGCTTCATCCCTCTGGTGAAAAGGGTCCTGGGGTTAAATCTTCTGTAAGGGCTCTCCCACCATCTCATTCCCCTGGGGTCACTGGAGGGGAACACATAGCCTGGTGCCAGTGTGGAACCTGGGTTCACGGAAAGAGAAGAGGGGTAGAAACAGGGAGGGGAGAGGTGAAGATTCCACTCTGAACCTAATGCATAGTTATCCATCACCCTCCGTCGGTTCTGACTCTGGGTTGTTTACAAAACCTTCACTCTAGTATGCACTGGGCTGCCTTAAGTAGCTTTTGCTCATTTTCTTAGAGAAGGAAGCATTGCTTTTGTTATAGAAAAAATCTTAATTTAGCCCCCACCCCACCCCCGCAGGACACACCCAAGAGCTGGGCTGGGGGGATGGAGCTGCTTCCCATGTGAAATCAACACCCAGGAAGTATGAATGTGTTTTCCCAATAGCCTCATATCCATTCTCCTCACCCCCTAACTGTTAATGTCAGTTTACCTATTAGAATCATGGGGTGGGGGATGTGAGAGCAACCTACCAGGTGAGCATCACCAATTCAAAACATAAAGTAGTCAAGGACGAAGGTAAGCAGAAGAGGTATATTCAACATCATTTCACTAAAATCCATGTATTCCAGGAAAGCCGAGGGCCTGGCTGGAGAACCTGGTAGGGAAAGAAGCTTCTCTCATCCCGTATGCTCAGTCATTAGTGAGGGAAGATGGGGGAAACGGCACTAGATTGCAACCAGGACTGAGAGCCAGGCAATGCAGATAGGTGCTCCTTCCTAAGGTTCTACCTGCTCACGCCGATGACGGTACAGGGCACCAGGAAGCCAATGGTCAACTGTAAGTGAGATGATGAGTAGCTCACCAGCTCCAAGGGTTGACGCTTCCCTCTGCCCTCTGCCCTGGCCGCTAGTCTACTCACCATGCTCATCCCACCCCTTATAAAATACTGTGTGCTCAGCAAATTCATTTTACTTTGACCTTAAAGAAAGCAGCTGAAGGTAGGTCCACGGCCTACCTCCACTGAGAAAAAAACAAATGGCCAGTGAACTTTTGGAAACTAGAGCATTTGGCGAACGCAGATGTAAAGGAACTAAGTTGTGAACGCTTTTGTGCAGTGGGACCTGTCCGCTATAGCACCACTTGGCTCTGGGCAGCCGAACCTTGGATCGGCCTTAAAGGGCCAGCCCTAATTGTGAGTATGTCACTCAGAGGCCATGTCCTGCCAGGCCCTGGGATCCCGAACAGAAAACAAAAAGATGAGACTGCTGATCTCCAAGACTCTTTCTTACTCTGACAATCCGCAAGGATGAGTGGATGCCGCAGTCTTGGCTCTCTGGAGACAGTTTTCCATCTGCAGACAGGACCAGAGGACAGGGTTACAATGACAGCCAGAATGGTCAGCTAGAGAGAAGAACTGCCTGATAAGGTGCTGAACACTGCTGCCATTATGGAGAGTTCACAGAAGCTCTTTCCTAGGAAGCGTAAGACTCATCACCTTGGCTAGGAAGAGTCTCCCTAAGAAGACAAATAAAAAACTTTAGGTCTTTTTGGCCTGGAAGACACAGCAGAGAATGGACACGAGTCTGGTGGAAAGAGGCGGGGCTGCTGCAGAGTTCTAGCTGGGAAATCACACCTGAGGCCTCCCTTCCCAAGTTGCCAGCATCAAATATGATAACATCTCCAAAAGCATGTTCTCCACTGCGTGGTGCCAAGGCCAAGCCTAGGGATTTCTACTGCACACGGGAGCCGGGGGTTCTCTCCTGCAGGGGTAAGGATAAAGGCAGCTCTACTTCAGAAGGAGGCAGCCAACCTCCAACTGTCAGGAGTGCAGGCTGGGAGGTACAATAGATGCCAACAAGCTCATGAATACCAAAGACCTCAGAGGTAAGTTAGGGCATGCCTCTGTGGCTTCCTACAACCAAAAACTTACCATCCTCACCCATTACTCTATTTGCACTTCTCCCATTCCTCACTTGGGCCTCCCCACAGCTTTTGGTGGCATTTCCGAAGGTATTATCCCACTCTGCAGTGGAAGAAATTAAGATCCCAAGGGGTGATATGAGTTGCCCAAGGGCACACAGCCACCCAATGCTGCAGCTGCCTCTTCTAATTCGAGCTCTAGGTCATTGTCCTTTCTACTGTTACCTCGTGAAGTAGAATCACTCATGTGATTCATTCATTCACTCACTCATCCCTGGGTTTATTCATGCAACAGCTTTCTTGTGGAAACAGCACGCTGGAGCCTATTTTTACCCATCCTCATGGTGAGATTGGGACATTTTCAATGACATAGTCACACCGTGCCATTCCTCTCTCCTAAAGCCACCCCACTTCATCTCATTGTCTTTACCATTCTTTTCCCACGGGCAACGGGTTTTCATGTTTGGCCCCTCTCTCTCTGACCCGTCTCCTGCTTCTTTCCACCTCCGGCTTTGTGTTCTAAATTGACTGACCTTCGAGGCCTCAAGAAACCAATCAAGCTTCTTCCTGTTTCGGGGCTTTTGTGCATGCCATTTCCCCAGGACACACATGTCAGCAACGTTTTCATAATGCGGGTCTCAGCTCAAATGTCGCATCTGCAGAGAGGGTTTGCTGAGCATCCTAGCATACACCCTCCATGCAGAGGTACTCCCTCGCACAGTACTCTGTCTTTTCTTTATGCTATGTATTATTATCTAGAATTTTCCTACTTAATTTTACTTGTTTGCTTTGTCTCCCCCCACACACCTTCAGGAATGTAAACTTTGGGGGAGTGTGGTGGGGGGGGCTCTTTTGTCTTGTTTACCGAAGTAGCTTCCTGTCTTGTGTTTAACACGTAGCAAGCTCTCAGTACATACTTAGTAAATAAAACCATTAATTACGGGTCAAAGTATTTCCTACACTGCATTCGAATGTACTGTGTATACCATGCAGTAATTGTTATAAGCAACAGATGAAAACAGAAAAGCTTCCTTCGGTTGCATTGAACTCGAATTGGCTGCAGGGAAGTGTTTCAGCGGCAGTGCTCAGATCTACACACCTGAATCAGAATACTCCCTCCACCTTCTGTTTTATTTGTTTGTTTGTTTCTTTGTTTGTTTGTTTGAATATGGTATCAATTTATACCCATTTTCTTCAGCTCCCAAGCTTACCTTGGAGCTGACTACACCAAAATATCAGTAAGTTGTGAGCAGTAACCTCTTCTGGGCAACCATGAAATTAAAAATATTGATAGGTCACAGAGGGGACAGTATGTCCAGCCAGAGCTCAAGCTGCTATCCTTACACTCAGAACCAGACCTGTGAGAAACAGCGCTGGCTTGCTTTTAGTTCAAGGGTCCCTCTTCCAATAGCCTCTTTCTCTGTGGTCCGCAGTCACTTCTCACTATTTCTCTTCTCTCATCCAACTTGCTTTTATGAAAGGAGCTAAAAGACGTATTCATGTGAAGGTATAAATGACTGATAACTTCCCAGACTTCCCCTCGGACTAAGAGAAAAAGTCAGAATAAGGAATAGAGCTACAGTGGAATTTAGGCATCCAGCTTTAGTTGGGGGCACTGCAGCGGCTGGCTAGAAGGGTTTTACCCTGTTCCTTCTTGCTCCAACTCTTAAGTTTCTCGGGAGAAAAACCTCACAGGCCATCGGAGCACACTGCTAAACAAGGAGTCAGAGTTTCATTACAAGCTTGAGGATGGTAAATTGTCACATGGCCAGAAGATAAATCTAGAGCAGGGGTCCCCAAACTTTTTACACAAGGGGCCAGTTCACTGTACCTCAGACCGTTGGAGGGCCGGACTATAAAAAAAACTATGAACAAATCCCTATGCACAGTGCACATATCTTATTTTAAAGTATAAAAACAAAATGGGAACAAATACAATATTTAAAATAAAGAATAAGTAAATTTAAATCAACAAATTGACCAGTATTTCAATGTAAACTATGGGCCTGCTTTTGGCTAATGAGATAGTCAATGTGCTCTTCTCACTGACCACAAATGAAAGAGGTGCCCCTTCCGGAAATGCAGCGGGGGGGGGGGGCAGATAAATGGTCTCAGGGGGCCGCATGTGGCCCGTGGACCATAGTTTGGAGACCCCTGATCTAGAGGAAATCTTAAAGAAACGTGACCGGATCTTGTTAAAATCTGCCATATTTTTTTTGTGTGGGAAATTTCCATTGGCAGTGTATCTTACAGGCATTTAGCTACAGAACTCTTAACTCTTATCTTGGCCCAGTGATATGGACTGTAATTAGAGAGAATGAGTGTGAGTTTAAGAAACTTTAAGAATATAATTACTCAATTACAACTCTTTATAGCTGCAGGCACAGGGGCAGGACTAGCAGTGAGTTCCTTGGTAAGGTTGGATCTATGTCATGTTAATATGACTCTGGGAACAGTGTAATAAATATGGCTTCTATTTATTGAGCATTGCTTTACTTAATGCTGGTAACCATCCTGTGAAACAGACATTTCTATTCCCATTTTTCAGAAAAGAAGAAAATTAACTCATAAAAGTAAACTAACTCACCCACTCTTTTTAAGTTTTCATTTTTCTGAGTGACTTGTGGCAGAATGGTCAGCTAAAGAGGGCAAGCAAAGAAAAAAATATAAAATGTGCACGAAAAATTCTGATATTATAGAGCTACACAGCTTGTAAATATGTTTATATAGGCAGGGATGCCAGAGCCAGGATTCCTTCTGATTCTGAAGAGCCTTTAGTTTTTTCCTCAGGTTTGTAAGTCATAGTGACCTATTGAAGAGTGAGCTTATAGTTCTCAATATAATTCATGCAATTGTACTTTTTAACTTCCTGAATTAGAAATGAAAGTTTCAACTAAGTTTTGAGGCATTTGTTTGAGGTGGGGTTTTTTGTTTTGTTTTTTGTTTTTTTGTTTTGTTTTGTTTTTTTGAGGTGTTTTTGTTTTTGTTTTTGGTTGCTCTACTGCTACTCATTTTTTACAACAAATATTTACTGAACAGATAAGGGCCATAAGCCACTATTGGAAGAGAAAGATCCAGCAGTAAACAGCAGTCCAACAGCCTTGTTGTTGGGCAGATAAAATATATTATGCTCACTTTGTTAAAGATGGCGCTGCCCATGTGGAAGCCCGTCGCCCAGGTGATGATATTAGTTGCCCTTCTTGCTTAGGATGGGCGTGATTGTATTAATGTGTGTTGGGGGAGGGCTTTCACGCCAAAAGGTTTTTTAAAAAAGAGAAATCACATTGTTTTGGGGAAAGAGTGATTACATTCTAGGAGAAGCCCATGCTGTAGGAGAGCAGAGAAAGGCCACGTGGAGGAGAGGAGAGGCAGCCAAGATGGCAGAGTGCTGAGGGAGAAGCCAGTGGGGGCAGAGTTTGTGCAAAGAGAAGGAGATGGGGAACAGAGGTGAATGAGACTGGTGAGGTTAGAAACCTTTGATTTTAGGAAACTCGGATAAGTCAGTACCTTTGTGAGCACTGAATGAGTGGGTTTTGGAGCCCAGTGTGTGTTTTTACTTGCCCGCCGGGTGCAAGCTAGGATTAAAGGTAATGGCCCACCAGTTCTTGGCTCCATTTCATTCCCGACTGTCCAAATAAAATGCGAACCTGCACGGGTCAGGCGACTGTGATGGTGACCGTGGCTACTGGCTTTACACTTGTCTTTCAGGAGCTTACAGTGGAATGAGTGGAGGGAGGATAAACAAATAAGGAACATGCAGACTATGTCAGATAGTGGGAAGTACTGTGGAGTAAAATCAAATAGGGACAGAATATGGAAGTCACCACAGGTTGTGACTTAAATTAGTCTCTTCACCTCACTGAGAAGAGGTGATGAAGTAAAGACCCAATGAACATGAATTGGGGAGCAGAGCAGGTGACTATCTGGAGAAAGCTCATTCTAGAAATAGGGACAAAGACAAAGTTTCTGAGTATGTCACTTGCTCAGTTAATTATTAAAAACAAATTAGGAAAAATATCAGTCTGATACGTTGTTTGGTATTGTAAATGGCACAAAAAAGACAGGAAAAATCTTTAAGTTAATCTCTTGAGATAAAACCAGGATCTGCAGTTACCCCTGGGAGAGCATGAACACTGCTGGGAGGGGTGAGGGAGCCTGCGGGGCTGCTGGAAATGTCTTACATCTGGGCCTGGGTGGGGCTTCGATGCTGTCGGCACCTGCTGTACACTTCGGATCTGTGCACTGCACTCTGTGAGGTGATACATCAATTTTTAAAAATTAAATTTAAAAAGGCCTTCCTTTTTCACTTCTGGCATCTGAAATCACATATTTACAAGCTGTGTAGCTCTATAAGATCAGAATTTTTCGTACACATTTTATATTTTTTTCTTTGCTTGCCCTGTTCAAGGCCACAAGTCACTCAGAAAAATGAAAACTTAAAAAAGAACAGGGTTTAAAGTCTTTGCTCCATGATCTTAGGAGAGTTGATCATTCTTCTGGGTGTTTCCTTCCTTTCTATTTTTTTTTTTAATTCAGTCAGAGGAGAGGAGGCAGAGACATCCCTCCCAGAATCTGACAGGGATTCACCTGGCAAGTCCACTAGTGGGGCAATGGTCTGCCCATCTGGGGCATTGCTCTGCTGCTCAGCAACCAAACTCTTCTTAGTGCCAGAGGCAGAGGCCATGGAACCATACTCAGAGCCCAGGGCCAACTCGCTCCAATTGAGCCTTGGCTGCAGAAAGTAGGGTAGAAAGAGAGAAAGAGAGAGAAGCAAGAGGGGGAGAGGTGGAAAAGAAATGGTCGCCTCTCCTGTGTGCCCTGACTGGGAATCGAACCCAGGACACCCACACACAGGGCTGATGCTCTACCACTGAGTGAATCAGCCAGGGCCTGGATGAGTTTCTAAGCTATGAAATAGGACTGATGATCTTGGTATTTACCTTCTGGATTTATAAGTGGGGAGGGCAGGGCTGGGGGGGGGGACCAAAACATGATAATGTCTGTAAAATTTCTTATGTAAAGGCAAGATCACAGAAATCTCACTTAATATTACAATTATGAATGTAGCCAATGTTTCACGGAAAGTGCCTGTAGGTTCCCTGCTATGGTCACTACTACCTGGGCTCTGCTGCTAGTTGTTCTTGAGCTTGTCACCCTCTGCTGGGTACAGCAGGTCCCTCTACCACATGGCATTCTACGGACTCCTGTTACTTTTGAGTAACACTCTGTTGGAAAGGCCCCAAACAGAGTTATTCATATCCTAAAATCTTTGAGGGTTTAATCAACAGCCCTTTCCATTCCATTACCACCATCTCAACCCCTCAGGACTGAGACGTGACTCCCTGGCAGGGAGAGCGAGGCGAGAGGCACAGACCCTGTGTGCTGGGAGGCCCCTCCTTCCCCCTGCAGGGGAGACTGGGACTAGGTCAGGCTCCCTGCCTCCTTTAGGATATGTTTCGTCAAGGGATCTTTCCAAGGGATTGACTGCTTGCAATAGCAATGAGGGGGGCCATTTCCCATAGAGAATTTTGAAAATATTAATGAAATTAAGTCAGTAAATCTTTTATTATCACCATGTGCCTGCTGTTGTAAACAATATCAGTAATAACCTGCTCCCTCCCCCCCCCCCCCAAACCTTGTATTGGCTTCTTTTTTTTTTTTTTTTTTTTTTTTTTTGGAGAGAGAGAGGAAGAGGGAGAGAGAGAGAGACAGGGACGGACAGACAGGAAGAGAGAGAGAGACAGGAACAGACAGGAAGAGAGAGAGATGAGAACCATCAGCTCATAGGTGCGACATCTTAGTCATTCATTGATTGCTTTCTCATATGTCCTTGACCAGGGGCTCCAGCCAAGTTAGTGACCCCTTGCTCAAGCCAGCGACCTTTGGGCTCAAGCCAGTGACCTTGGGCTTTAAGCCAGTGACCATGAGGTCATGTTTATGATCCCATACTCAAGCGGGTGACCCTGTGCTCAAGCCGGTGACCTTGGGGTCTCAAACCTGGGTCCTCAGCATCCCAAGCCAATGCTCCATCCACTGCACCACTGCTTGGTCAGGCTGGCCTGAGTTCTAATGGTTGCTATAATTACTGTTGAGTTTAACTACACACACACACACACACACACACACACTCTCCACACACACTATATACTTCAAAAGTAGCACTTTTTCATTATTTACTTTAAGTAAACATTGTATTCTATATGGCAGTTAATTTGGAGAACTCCCAGTTATATAGTGCTATTCACACACACATACACACCCACACACACACACACCCTCAAGGTCTCAGGAAAAGGCCTCTTTCCAGAGTATGTTCCTAATGGCTTAATGGTTTGAAATTTTCTAGCTGTCTTCCAGACATCAGTCACATGTTCATCCCCTGTGCTATTATTAGCTCTTCTTGCACTTAAATAATTGATTTAAAATAAATGGTACACACCTGACCAGGCAGTGGCACAGTGGATAGAGTGTGGAACTAGGATGTGGAAGACCCAGGTTCAAAACCTGGCGGTTATTGGCTTGGGCGAAGGCTTATCCAGCTTGAGCATGGGGTCGCTGGCTTGAGTGTGGGATCATATACATGACTCCATGGTTGCTTGCTTGAGCCCAAAGGTCGCTGGCTTGAGCAAGGGGTCACTCACTCTGCTGTAGCCCCCCAGTCAAAGCACATATGAGAAAGCAATTAATGAACAACTAAGGTGCCCCAACAAAGAATTGATGCTTCTCATCTCTCCCTTCCTGTCTGTCTGTCCCTATCTGTCCCTTTCTCTGACTCTGTCTCTGTCAAAAATAATAATAATAATAATAATAAAATAAATGGTGCAATATTGTGATTTATAATAAACATATTTTGATCTTCATTCAGGGTTCCTGGCTCACAGTTACCAAACTCTTGGAATTTTCTAAGCAATCAAAGCAATGGGAGCATCTTTTGTTATAATATTTGGTCTTTTGTTCTTAGTTCCTGAAATTATTTCAGAACCATAGAGGCAAAATGAGTATCCCATGATCAATTTAACAATTCCCTTTCAAAAACAATTGAGTTTATATTAACAAGGTAATTTAGAAAAGCCCTAACAGTGAGTGCTGGTTGTCAGGCGGACCAACCAGGATTAGAGAATTGGAACTTTCAGTCCCCCCACCCCCACGCAAATTTCTGGGAAGGGGAGAGGGATTGGAGGTTGAATCAATGGTCCATGTTTTAATGGAGCATGCCTGTGTAATGGAGCCTCAATAAAACCCCAAAAGGACAGGGCTTGAAGAGCTCCCAGTTTGGGGAACTAGGAAACATCCATGTACCAGGTGGGTGGTGAACCCCAAACTCCACAGAGACGGAGTTCCTGTGTTGAGGATTCTCCTGGGTCTCACCCTATACAAAGTATGTCTCTTCATTAGGTTGTTTCTTTGTATCCTTTAGTATCCTTTGTAATAAACTGGTAATCTAGTGATTAAACAGGTTTCCTGAGTTCTGTGAGTCATCTTAGCAAATTAATTGATCCCAGGATGGGTTGTAGGAACTTATGATTTACAGTCAGTTGATCAGAGCAGAAGTGTCAATCTGGATTCTCGACTGATGTCTGAGGTGGGGGCTGTCTTGTGGGACTGAGCCCTTAACCTGTGGAATATGATGCTATCTCCGAGTACAGTGTCAGAGTTGAGTTAAATTTGCAGGACACAGTCAGTGCCTGAGAATTGCAGAATTTCTTGGTGGTCTTAAAAAGACACATGTTGGAAACTGTGAGAGCATATTGAGTGTAAAAGTGAAGAAACAGAATTTGAGGAACTTCAATCCTGTTGTTTTCTGTGAGGAATTAGCGTCTTTTATTTGTGTTTAAAATCTAAAACAGTGGAACAGAGTTTCAACTGTAGTGTATAATATTTGACTTGGTGATTGTTCATGTTGATTTCTGCATGAAATACTTTCTTAAATTAAGATAGCTTTAATATTATTGTTTACCTTTTTTATCTTAAAACCAAAGGTTGAAATCAATAAAATGATTATTACAGGAGTATTATGGAAAGTACAATATAATTTTGAAGTACAGTGGGAGGAAGTGTAAAAAGGTGTAAAAAAATTATTCCATGTGTCAAATACACTAGGCACACCGAGGACTGTGTGTACTTCTTACTCAAACACATTGAAGTCCAAAAGTGGACATATTTAGTTCTCAAACTATACGTCTTTCTACATTACCATTGCTACCCATCTAGGACATTCAGATGCAGCCCTGTTAGGACCAAGGGGGTGATGGAAATTTCTGTCATGATTTCTTCATTCAAAAAGCACTTACCAGACACCTTAGTTGTGCATCTTGTACATTCTAAGCACTGTACTTCAACCTGGAGCAGGTCATAGAGCTAAAGGAGCTAAAAGTTGCCTATTAATTTCAAAACTGAGAAAAATAGCAACAGATGACAATTAAATACCTTGGTCTTTAAGTGAATACAATTATGATATCATTTCCAAAATGCACCTCTTTAAAAGGGAGTTTTATAGGAGGAAAGCACACACTTATAATGTAGTAGTTGATAAACAGAAAGACCATTTATGTTATTATATATTTATAAGATGAGTCTTAACCTGCTGTCAGGAGATCAGTAATTGTAGAGAAACTCCCTCATAATGCAAAACACATGCCCCGACACCATCCAAGCATTTAGAGCCTCCTGACGTGCCTATGGAACATGTGGTAAGGTGCTATTTCCTGATTTATTTAATAAAAGCAATTCCTACTTATTATTCCTCTTATTATCATTGGTAGGAATAATAACAGGGTGTTTGAACATGTTATTTTAGCTTTGGAATTAAGCAGAAGGGCAGGCTTATATCCTACTGTTTGTTACTCACCTAATGGAACAAGGGATGGAAAAGAGACGTTGCTGAAGGGCTGGGGCACAGTTGGGGATGGCCAGGACTACAGGTATGTTTTTGGGGTGAGAGGTCCTCACATCTGTGTCATTCTTCACCAGCATGATGCTGAGAAGATGCTAGTCCTGCCACTTCCTCAGACAGTGTCTATAGGATGTCCAACATGCAGGTGGGATACGCTCCAAAATTGATCATTCTCTCTGCTTTTGAACCAGCCCCTGCATTATGGAGATTTCAACCCAACCCTGTTCTGTGACATGCAGGCACCAGGGTAGCCTCCTTCACTAGACCTTTAAAGAGACTGGTTAACAGAAACAGTCATAACACATAAAGAAGATCAAGCCTCTTACTTGAGACCACCAGACATTGAAGCCAACTTTCCTTCTGTGAGAGCATGGGTGGAAACTTTCTCTCTGGTAGAAAGATAATTAACTAGAAATGTCACAATGTGCTGGAGTCTACAAAAGGTTTATCCATGTACCACCTCACCTGTAACAGGTCTTTCGACTTGCGTACAACATGAGTTCGGTCCTCATCCTGGACACAAAGGAGCTGAAAATCAACAGGAAACACCAGGAAAAGCAGGCTCCGGTGTTGACCTGGGTTTGAAGTTCAGCTCCTCTGTTACCAGAGGTGGGAACTTAGAGAAGTGACTCAAATAGTCTGAGCCACAGTTTCCTCACCTGTATAGTGTAAACCATAACACAAAGCACATCGGTGCATTATGAATGAGACTGATGATTGTGTTAAACAGCTGGTGTCTGCGGGCACTTAGTCGAAGATAATTAGAGTTCTATGACCACTTACCTGTCTCCACGTGGAGCCTGTGGCTCTCAGCCCTGTTACTCAGTCTCTTTTCTGTATTTTAGTCAAGGTCAGACAAAGGAGAGTGAATTGAAATATTTCATGTATTTCCTCCCAAAAGAACTAAAAGTTCAGTCTGATCAAAACATTACTTCCCTGGTGATCACAAACTGCACTGAGGGAAAAGTATGATCACTCCCAAGCTTTACATGAAGAAACTGAGGCGAAGTTTAGAAAAGTGCTCTAATTCATGTAAGAAGCCACAGCTTTTACTTAGAGAGTTATGGTATTTTTCCCCCCCTAAGGGTGCTTTCCACTATTACTGTGTTTGTGAACAAAAAAAATCCTTCCTGCTGTAGGAGTAAAATAAATTGGAACCAGTCTCGATAGAGCTCTTTACTGTGAATCGATCACTTGGACAAAAATATCTCCCTAATTTTGTGTCATATGACTTGTGAGATAGATATGAGTGTTGCCATCATTTCACAAAGGAAACAAATTCTGAGAGGTCACTTGACCTGACCGAAGTCATGATGCTTAAATAAGAAGAGCGCTGGTTCGTGTGTTTCCCGATGCCTTTTCTGTCATTCCGCATTCCACATTATCCATGAACATGTGAAGCGAAACCGGTATGGGTGTTTTGCGATCAGTACACTTCTTCACCTGCACGTCTCTCCCAACCCACTGTCAGCATCTTTCTTTCCATCTGTGCAGCTTCCAATGTTCACATCTTCACCCCAGCGTTAAGCTTCGTCAAGGTGGTCTGGAAGGCCACCTTCCTTCCAGACATCAAGGTATCCTGATCCCTCCCCTCCCCTTTGTACTCCAGACACCCAGGGCGTGAGTTGTGAGGCATGCTCTTGTATGTTTCTCTTTTTTTATGTGACTTTATGATGCAGTCCTCCATGAATTATGACCCCAGTTTTGGGGAGCCCTCTATAGAAACCAAAAACAAAATTAGGTACGGAGCCTTGGAAGAAACTCATCTAAGTGAGGGGCCCTTAATGCTTACACTTCATAGCTTCATAGATTGACAGAATTCTCCTCTGTTCCAGGTAACTCCAGGATGTTACCCTTTAATGAGTCTACCTTAGGCCAAATGCTGAGCTTGTGGACTTAGCCCGCTTAACTCATAACATAGCCAGGAAGGTATGATGGTTCCTTCCCGTTTTATAACTTAACTCCTCTCTAGTTTATTATTTCCAACTCATGGAGCCTGCTTTCTACTTTTTGTGTGTGAAATCCCCATTGAGCCCAGCACATTTCTGAGTTCATAAATGTTTTATGGATGAATGGATGTTTGAACAAATGAATGAATAAAGAGCACATTTCTGATAGCTACCTGTTAAATTTATAGCAGAAAATTTAATGGTTATAATAATTACCATTTATTGAGTGTCTATTATGCTCTGCTCCTCCTCATATATTATCTCTAACCATAGCAAGCTTGCATGGTGAGGATTATTATCTCTAATTTATAGCTGAGGAAATTGAGGCCTTTAGGGGTTAAGTCACTTGCCCAAGGTCAGAGAGTAAGTGGCAGAACCAGATTTGATGACCTCTAAAGCTCAAGTTCACTGCCAACTACATCGTGGAAGCAAGAGCCAGGATACTTCCATCAAGAGGAACTGTGTCGGGCCTGGATGGGCACCTGCACATGAAACCACTGCCTCACCTGTAAATGGTAAAGTGATGGGAGGTCCCTTCCTGCTTTAACCACTTGGTCTTCTCCTGCTGCCCCTGTTCCCTCAGAATGCTGGACATGATCTACCCACATAGCACACAAGTTTCACGAATTGGAAAAGTGGGCAAAAGTCTCTTAGAAGGTCTGCAGTAGGAAGTAGAAATAAGTAAAAGTTATGTTGGCAAACAGAGTAACCATGCCAAGGAGACCAGTGTGCTAAGGACTACACCCGGGAGCCACCGAAGGGGAGGAGGCAACATCCTCTGGTGCTTTGCCTTGTGCCCCAGACTGCTCTGCAGGAAACCAGCAGAAAGGTCCCTTTTGTGGTCTCTTTGGATCAACCCGACTCTGTGATCATAGGGGAATACAAAGATGAATGAATGCCAGATTCCCACCTACTGCTGGTAATGAGGAGATCTCTCTTGGGCAATTTTTATATAATGAAAATGTGATGGTGCTTTTAAGAGGTTTCAAGAGCCTCAGGCAAAAGATGCTCTGATAACTTTGGAATGAGGGGCTCAAAGGCTTTCTCCCCCATTATCTCATTGAAGTCTCTCTAGCCCTCTAGGGCTAGGAGAGAGACAATCATTGTAATCTTCATTTAAAATTTCTTTTAAAATTTTGTTGATTTTAGAGAGAGAAGAAGGGAGAGACATACAGAGAGAAACACCATTCTGTTCTTGTATGTGCCCTGAAAGGGGATCAAACCCATAACCTTTGTGTATGGGGACAATTCTCTAATCAACTGAGACATCTGATCAGGACATAATCACCATTTTATAAAGGGAAATTGAAAACCTAGGATCACAGAGCCCAAACAGTCACTTGTATTTATTGTATATTTGACTTAACATGTGATTTCCCCCAACCTAAGAAGTTTCTAGAATCTGTCCTTTTCATTGTAGTATACTTTAATCTATACTACAAAATCACAGAGAATGTACTATTTTAAGACTGCTGTTTGATGCCTGGGGAGATGGTTCTGCTGGCTGGAGATGGTCACTATGACCATTACCAAAGACCTGAATTCATTCAGGAATAACAGCACACAGAACACTAGAGTAGACCAACTGTTCTGTGTTCCTGTGCACAGAGGCCCGAAGACTGCAAAGTCCTAGATTGGTGACAAACCACTTCGGACATAAGCTGCAAAAAAAGCAGGGGAGCAGGGAGATTGGAATCAACCTGCTCTTTAGGTTAGAGTGAGGTCTATAGTCTGTGGTTCTGTAATTCTAGATAATTCTCTGTGTTAACCAGTCAATAACAGATTCATGTGAGGATGTCTGGCTTTGTCTGGGGTCCTGGCAGTTGAGGACATGTGCTGTTCAGATACTTTTATAAGAAAGGACTTGAAGGCTGTGGCTAGCTGATGGCTGCGAGCTTCCAGCTCAGGGGTCGGGAACCTTTTCAGATGAGAGAGCCATAAATGCCACATATTTTAAAATGTAATTTCGTGAGAGTCATACAATATGTTTAACACTAAATACAAGTAAATCTGTGCATTTTATGTAAGACCAACACTTTTAAAGTACAGTAAGTCTCTGAATTCTCTTTAATAATGTTGCTATGCTGTTGCTAACCAATGATGAATGAAGTACTTCTTACCATTAATGCGACTTCTGGTGCTGCATGGTTTTGCTGATGGCTTTGTAGTCTGGTTGACACGTGGTGAGGTTAAGCTTCATGCAGGCGTTGAGACTTCCATCCGTTAAATGTGATCGTAGGTTGGTCTTAACGTTCTTTAGATGTGAGAAAGACTGCTCGCATGCATACGTAAAGCCAACATTGTCAGTACAGCAATACTCACACGCTGCAGTGTGTGGTATGTGATGGGAAACACGTTCCAAGTTTTGACAATCAGCTGGTCCGCGGGTTGAAGTTTATTCATTTCTCCCCATTTGTGTTTGCTCATCAACTCTGCTTGCTGTCATGCAAGTCTTTCCAAATCTTCATTCAGTGACTTGAACTTATTCACCCACATGTCTGAGGCCTTCAGGTCAGCAGCTTGTAGCTCAAAATCTCTGACGGAGACACCGGGGATGTAACTCAGGTCGGCGCTGTCCACTACACCCTCGTGTGGATGGGTGATAAACTTAAAAAGACAAGTGCACTTATGAAATTCTCCAAAGCGCGCTTTGAATGACTGCAGGAGATTAGATGTGAAGCCGTCTAGCTGCTGGAGATCAAGATGTTGAGTGAGTCACTTGTTGTGCATGCATCTTTAAACTCTCCCAGTTTTTCAAAGTGTAGTAAATGACCTGTTTCAATGTCAGCTATGAAGAGTTCCAGCTTGTTTTCAAATGCAAACACTGCTTTTTGAAGGGGTAAGACTGTATTTCCAATGCCTTGCATTTTCACATTGAGCTGGTTCAGATGTTCAGTCATGTCCACGAGATAGTAGAGCTTCAGGAGCCACTCAGTGTTAGCTAACTCAGGATGCTCGACGTTTTTCATTTCAAGAAAAGTCTGGATTTTGCTCAGACAAGCCGCGAGACAGCTGAGCACCTTCCCTCTTGACAACCAATGCACATTGCTGTGCAGAAGCAGACCAGGATAATTATTCCCAACTTCATCCAGCAGTGTTTTAAACTGGCAATCATTTAAAGCTCGGGCAACAATAAAGTTGACCACCTGAATGACCAGCGACATCACCTCACCAAGCTGCTCGCCACACATCTGAGCATAAAGTGCCTCCTGATGTAGGATGCAGTGAAAACTTAGGATGGGTCTCTTTTCATGTTCGTGAAGAAGCGCTACGAATCCTCTGTTTTTCCCCACCATGCACGGAGCACCTACAGTACACACCGAAATAAGTTTATCCATTGGTAGATATTTTTCTTTAGTGAACTCAGTGAAAGTCTTGAATAAAACTTCCCATCTTGTTGTCTCTTTCATAGGCAAAACAGCAAGACTTTCCTCAGGTAGTGTGTCACCAAAAGCATACCTTGCAATCACGCTGAACTGGGATAAATGGCTTACATCTGTTGACTCATCCAAAGCGAGAGAAAAGAATGGTGCTGCATTTATGTCCTTCACTTGTGTTGCCTCAATTTGATTTGTCATCATGATGATATGATCATGAACAGTTCTTGCTGACAGAGGCATGTCTTTTATTTGTTTGATTATCTTGTCTTTATCCGAAAAGTCGTCAAAAAGTTCATTGGCAACATCAAGCATGAATGTTTTGGCATACTCCCCATCTGTGAACATTATTATTTTTTTTATTAAAGATTTGTCTGCGAGCCAGATGCAGCCATCCAAAGAGCCACATCTGGTTTGCGAGCCATAGGTCCCTGACCCCTGTTTTAGCTGCCCCAGAGTCCCCTTCAATGTTCCTCGGAGTTGGCCATCATATAGAGACTGGGCGATCTCTCCACTTCTGGGGATCGGCAGCTTCCTAGTGGTCTGGCAGGCCTTATTTGGTGTGTGTGCATTGCAATCTCATGGGTACCCCTGTCCAATTATCTTCCTCCCTTTTCTCTCATTGGTCTTACTCTTCCTAAAATCCTTTGCACCTAAGCACGCGCTTTTTAGAGAACACAACCAACACGTCTTAATCTCCAAAGCAACAGAGGTAACTAGTGCCTGAACAAAACTATAAACATCAAGATATTGCATTTTATAGGAAGAACCCAGAGCATGGGTTATCAGGGGAAGAAGGTGACTAAGTGGCTAGAGGCATGAGGGCAGCAGCTGGCACCAGGGCTAACCCTGGGCTATCAGGACCAAGCCATCAGGTTCCCCTCCAAGCACAGCTAACTACACTTAGGTGATAATGCCAAGGCACCAAGCTTTCACTCCACCTTCCAAGAAGAGGATGACTTGGGAAGTAAAGCATTATGCAGTCTAGGTAAATTGTTTTACTGCTTTAAGCCTCAGGTGCCCCACAGGTAAAGTGGGACAAGCAACATGTGTTGGGAACATTTACCTTTCACTTGATCCAGTAGTGATTGTCTTTTCAAACCTTTGTCTGAATCAAGTGCATTGATCTTGACTGGGACACTCTGCCTTGATGAACAACAATTCAAGGGGTTCAAATGGCCTGTGTCATATGTGATCTTCTGGATAGTTGACCCAAGTCTGAATAATAGAATCCACCTCCATTCCACAACCTGAATTTACCCTGAGTGTGTGGGGGAAAATACATATCTGAACACAGGTACGTTCAGAACTCTCAGTGTTTGATCTGGGGAAACACCTGGCTGGGAAGGAGAACAGCTCCATCTTATCTTGGAATAAAGAGGGTTGTGGGACTGCAGAGGTGAACCCAACCTGGAAGGAGCAGAACCACTAGAAGCAAAAGTTCTGGTTTCTGGACTTTTAGGGCTGAGCAACTGTTATGGGTATCAAGGATCAAGAACTGAGTGCTTTTTTAGAACACTGTTTTTATTTAAGTAGCATGTATATTAAGTGTTGGGTAAATAAGTGTGTTACAAGTGTGTTAGGCTTGCTCACTTGTACTTTGCCTGATTGGTACATGAACATAGGGCAGTACCATGTGTGTATAGTTTATGTGAGGCTGCAGGTGCTTGCCTTCAGGGTGTTAGCTTGTAGATTTCAGATTGCCTGCTGCCATTGGGAGGGGCCATTTTTTGCTGTTGTTTGCCAGAGAAGGGGTTCCCCTCCACCAGACTGTTTTTGCTCATCAGGCCTGGGAGAGAGAAAAAATTTCCCCTGCCTGCTTGCTCATCCACCGTTAGAAGACTCTAATAATCAGAATGGCCCACCACCCTCTGGCTCCACAGTTTCTCTACTGTCTGCCCATATCCAGTAGGAACCCGCAGGGCCACGGCACCCAGCCTACCATTAAGAAAGTACATAACTCACAACTTTCAACATCATTAGTTATCTGGGAAATGCAAATCAAAACTGTAATTACATACCACTTCTCACTCACTAGGATGGCTATAACCAAAAAGTCAGATAACACCTTTTGGCAAAAATGTGGAGAAACAAAAAATCTCATACACTACAGAGGGAAATGTGCAACGGCACGGCCAAACAAGTTTGGCAACTCCTCAGTTAATCATAGCGTTATCATATAACCCAGCAATTCCATTTCTAGTTATTTACCCAAGAGAAAAGGAAACACGTCCACAGAAAAACGGTGCCTGAATTTTTATAGCAGCATTATTCACAATAGCCATGAGGTGGAAACAACCCAATTGTTCATCAACTGACGAGTGAGTAAACAAAAGTGGTGTATCTATGCAATCGGATGTTCTTTGGCCATGAATAAAAAAGGATGAAGTAACTATATATATCACAACATGGATGAGCCTTTAAAGTGTTATGCTAAATGAAGAGGTCAGTCACAAAGGACCACATAATTACATGATTCCATTTCTACAAAATGTCTAGAATAGGCAAATCTGTAGATACAAAAGGTAGATTAGTGGTTCATTAGGGCTGAGGAGAATGGGGCCATAGGAGGATGAGAGCTAAGGAGTATAGCTTCTTTCTGAGGTGATGAAAAGTTTCCAAAACTAACTGGTTATGATTGTATGAGGTGACAAAAGTAGGTTTATAGTTGTGAGTGCACAAAACACAAACTCTGGTCTTATATTATTTATTAATTATTGTATTATTTTTCATATGAATACTCGTAAACCTATGTTTACTCCACCCTGCATATACCTGTGACCAGACTAAAACCATTGAATTTTATACTTTAAATGGGTGAATTGTATTATATGAAAATTGTATCTCAATAAAGATTGAAAAGAGACCTCAAAAAAATTAAAAATGTTCAGCTCAATGAATCATTAAAAAAATGAATAACTCATGTAATCATCACCTATGTCAAGAAAGAGAGCATTCTAGAATCCTAGAGGTCTACCTACCTCCTGTGAGAATATGTATTTTTGTTTGTTTGTTTGGTCCTTTATCTCTAGTAATCTCACCAAACATTTCTGCAGGAAATCATTTGGTGTGACTGGTGGTAGCTTTCATTGGGTCTATAGTCAAACTGGTGGCTTCTCTGTTGATCTTTCTCATGAAGCACAGAATTAAGCATCTTGTGTTCCATTTTATTTCTTTTATTTTTTAATTTTTTCCCCTTGTGTTCCATTTTTAAAAAGAATACTGACAAACTTAGACTTATCCCAAAGAGTATGTGCAGCATTAGCGAGGATGAGATCAAGAAGGAATGCTGACTACATAAGTAACTTAAGTGGAAAAAGATATCTTTGGGGAACCTAATTGGCTTCCCATATTAAATAGTTGCCATGTGGCAAATTGGTGATGGGAATAGTCACAGGGGCCTGACCAGGCGGTGACACAATGGATAGAGCATCAGACTGGGATGCAGAGGACCCAGGTTTGAGACCCTGAGGTTGCCAGCTTGAGCACAGGTTTATCTGGTTTGAGCAAAGCTCAGCAGCTTTGACCCAAGGTTGCTGGCTTGAGCCAGGGGTTACTCACTCTGCTGTAGCCCCGCGGTCAAGGCACATATGAGAAAGCAATCAATGAACAACTAAGGTGTCGCAACAAAAAACTAATGATTGATGCTTCTCATCTCTCTCTGTTCCTGTCTGTCTGTCCCTATCTACCCCTCTCTCTGACTCTCTCTCTCTCTGTATAAATAAATAAATAAATAAATAGTCACAGGGATGTAAAGTGCAGCATAGAGAACATAGTTAATAATATTGTGATAACTGTGTGGGGTGCCAGATGAGAACTAGACTTATCAGGGGACCACTTTGTAAGTTGTATAAATACTTAACCACTATGCTGTACACCCTAAATTCATACAAAATAATACTGAATGTAAACTGTAATTGAAATATTAAAGTACTTACAAAAATAAAAATAGACAGATGTAAAATACAGCATAGGGAATATAGTCAACAATATTGTAATAACTATGTATGGTGTCAGTTGATTTATCAGGGGTGATTCATTCAAACTGAATGTAAATGTCTACTCCCTATGCTATATACCAGAAACTAATATAATATTATACTTCAACTATAATTAAAAATATATTTTACAAAAAGAATTGCCATGTGGAAGCAAGGTTACCTGAGTTGTGTCACCCATAGCGGAGGTCTAAGAAGCAAGAAGATGGCATCAGGCTCAATATGTATGTGTCTTGTATGACATATGCCACATAACGCATAAACTCAGACAGAACCAGTTATCGAGGGCCTAATATGTGTTGGGCACTAAGCGTTATCTCAGGTCCTTATGAAGACCTTGTCAGATGGGTATAATAATCTACATTTTATAAATGAAGAGTTAATTGAGAGAAGAGTTGGTGATGGGAATAGATGAAAATGTGTGGTCATAAAAGTCTGTCTAGAAGAGGAGGGAAGAGAAATCCAGGGAGAGCAGGGGGCTTCCTGAGCTGGTCCGTAGGTGTGGTGTTCAGAGCTGCAGAGGCCCCTTCGCCTGTCCTCAACACTCCCCAAACCCCACCCTTGAGCTCTAGACTCACTTGGAGCTTAAGACAGAGGTTTTCTTACTCTTACCCCAAAACCCATTCCAAAGGACTAAGAAACATCTCCCCCAAAACAAATGGAGACTTAGGGGCTGCCAGGAAGGAAGGCGCTGGTAAGGACGGAAGAGGGAGGATGTGAACACGGCACAGAGAGCTGTGGCTGTGGGAATGACACTGTCCCAGCGGGTGGTCCTGTCCTTTCCCTGGAAAATCCAACTTCAAATTCTGATTGTCCTGAAAGCCTGTTGCCATGTCCTAGGTTCTGAGCTGGCCACTTTCCCCTGTGGTAACCAGAGATTACCACCGCATCTCTAAAAGTAAGCAGTAGGTTGTACATTATATTTTGGGATTTAGTTTTGCACTTATATGATACCACTGAGCTTTATCTATACTGTGTCATCATGGTTTATTAATTTTGAACATTGTGTAATAGGCCATCATGTGAAATAGTAATCTTTAAGTCTACTCTCTTATTATTGCTATTGTGAGCAATGCTGCCATGAGATGTCTTTTGGTGTGTGTGAAAAGTTTCTGTAACTAGGAGTGAAATTGCTGTGTTGTAGAGTATGTGAAGATTTTCCAACGTGATTGTAACAATTCACACACTCATGAGCAATGAGAGATGTGTGGACCAGAGATGTATATCCTCGCCAACATTTGGTTTGGCCAGACTTTTTAATTTTCCAAACAAATGGATGCATTTCTTTCTGATCACTAAAGAGGTTAAGTATCTGTTTATTGATTAGCTGTCTTTGTTTCCTCTTCTATGAATGCATGTCCATGTCTCTTGTCCATTTTTTTTTTACTGGGTTTTTCATGCTTTTCTTATTAGCTTGTAGAAGTTCTTTATGTATTCTTCAATCTAATCTACTTGTCCCTTGCCTTTTAAATTTCTTTAAGGTATTATTTGATGTTCTTTGCTTTAAATATTTTATTTATTGATTTTGGAGAGAGGAAAGAGGAGAGAAAGGCAGTGGGGAGAGAGGAACGGGAAGCACCAACTCACCATTGTTTAGTATGTGGCAAGCCCAGGGTCTCAAGATGACAACCTCAGCATTCCAGGTCAACGCCTTACTCACTGCACTGCCACAGGTCAGGCTGATGCTCTTTGCTTTAGTACCTCCAAGATGAACACCGTCTGTGTTTTGTTTGAAAACTTCCTTGCTCCAAGATCTAAAAGATACTCATCTGTATTTTCCATTAAATTTAGAATTTGCAATCTAAGCCTAAAATTTTTTAACTTTTCCTTTTGATGGGTAAGTCCATCTGGAGTTGTTTATTTTTATACAGTATGAGGTAGGGGGGGAAATTTCCTTTTTTCCCTTATGTATAACCATTTTTTCAGCTTTATTTGTTGAAGCGTTCTCTTTTCCCCTTCACCAGCCATGCTGCCTCTGTCACACTTCAAAATTCCAAATATGCACAAGTCTGTTTCTGTATTCTCTATTCTACCCCATGTGTCCCTCCTGTGGCACTACCACTTGTCTTAATTACTCAGCAGTGTGAGACTGGTCACTCCTGGCTCTACTACTCCCAACATTAGCAATGACATCATCTTTTGCTAGAACCTTCTCATCAGTGGTGGGTTTCAGCCGGTTTGCGCCAGTTTGGCAGAACCGATACTTAATTTTTTCTTGGGTTCTATGAACCAGTTGTTAAAATGGCACTTGTAATCAGGGTTCTCTCTAAGGTGGACGCCTGGGCGGCACCCAATGTGGAAATCACAAATTTACATTTCTTACTCTTTTTTAACATTCATCTGCACAACAGCACATTCTAAGTGCCCGTGGTAATGTTCATTCTGTCTATAGGTGAAAAAATTTGATGGAACTATGCTTGTAATATGTATTTATTCATGTTATAAAACTCATTATACCTTTGATGAAATACTACATTTTAATTCCTTTGCATATGTTACTTCAGTAAACAAACATATAAGGTAAAGAGAAAAAGTGCCAAACAACCAGGAATGACAACTTGTATTGTTTTTTTTTAGCTATTATTTAATATTTTTTCATTAATATTTTAAAACTCTTTCTTATAACATAATCTAGTTTTGTGTACCTCTTTTATTATTCTTATTTAAGTATTAAATGCAGGAAATAATAAACTACTTTTCGATATATATATTTTTATATTTAAAATGGTCATTAAGGCCCTGGCCGGTTGGCTCAGCGGTAGAGCGTCGGCCTAGCGTGCGGAGGACCCGGGTTCGATTCCTGGCCAGGGCACACAGGAGAAGCGCCCATTTGCTTCTCCACCCCTCCGCCGCGCTTTCCTCTCTGTCTCTCTCTTCCCCTCCCGCAGCCAAGGCTCCATTGGAGCAAAGATAGCCCGGGCGCTGGGGATGGCTCTGTGGCCTCTGCCTCAGGCGCTAGAGTGGCTCTGGTCGCAACATGGCGACGCCCAGGATGGGCAGAGCATCGCCCCCTGGTGGGCAGAGCGTCGCCCCTGGTGGGCGTGCCGGGTGGATCCCGGTCGGGCGCATGCGGGAGTCTGTCTGACTGTCTCTCCCTGTTTCCAGCTTCAGAAAAATGGAAAAAAAAAAAAAAAATGGTCATTAAAGCAGAGAATCAGTTGTTAAATTATTTGAATCCTTGGCCCTGGCCAGTTGGCTCAGCGGTAGAGCATCGGCCTGAGTCAATTCCCTGCCAGGGCACACAGGAGAGGCGCCCATCTGCTTCTCCACCCCTACCCCTCTCCTTCCTCTCTGTCTCTCTCTTCCCCTCCCACAGCCAAGGCTCCATTGGAGCAAAGATGGCCCGGGCGCTGGGGATGGCTCTGTGGCCTCTGCCTCAGGCACTAGAATGGCTCTGGATGCCACAGAGTGATGCCCCAGAGGGGCACAGAGCATTGCCCCTGGTGGGCATGCCGGGTGGATCCCGGTCGGGCGCATGCGGGAGTCTGTCTGCCTCCCCGTTTCCAGCTTCGGAAAAAAAAAAATTATTTGAATCCCACCATTGCTTCTAATCCAGATAAATTTTCCTTCCCCCCTAATCTGATCAATCACAGATGAGACCCGTCACACCCAAAAAACCTCTACCCACAGGTGTTGGCAGGTCAAGAACTTGGTTTCATCAGGCACCACTGCTGGAAACTCTTGCCTGGCTCACCCTACTTTGACCAGCACCCAGGATTATATACCTGCTTGTCTCAGGCACCAAGCACTTACAACTCCTGTCACCTGTGAAAGCCCGTACAGTATCGCAGCTAGGCGTAGCCCCATCTCTAGTTTGAGTGAAACCCAGGGAAGCATGTACAATGGGAAGAGAAAACCTCTATAGCCTCTGGAATAGGCTCTGTTTTCTGGAGGAGTCCTGCCTTCCTAAGATTTGATCCAGTCCAAATTTTAAACTCTATAGTTTCAGAGTTTCTCTTGTTCTTTTTTGTGTTGGATTTTATTTGTGTGTGTGTGTGTGTGTCTATCTGTGTCTGTGTGTCTGTGTGTGCACACACATGCCCAATGGGGGAATATCTGGGGTTTGGGGATATATATCCTTAGATGTGCAAAGGAAGATTTCAGAGCTCAGAGTGATGTGGAGTTTAAAAGCAAAGTTGCTTTTTGAGGTGCTGAACAAACACGTTGAAGTTATACAAAGCTCCAGCCCCGGAAGGGAGGAGATTGGTGCAAGGGTCTTCAGAACGGAGATTCGCAGCAACCTGGGTGAACATGGAATTAAGTGCAGGCACAGCCGGGGAAAATGCTCTGTGTCAGGGAAGGGCCAATGACTTTCTAGAAAAAGTGATGTCTGCCACCCAATATGTAGTTTTTTCCTGCTCTATGCCACTGCACCAGCTCTGCCTGCCCCTTGGGAAAGTCTGTTAACACAATAGCTTTGTGTTAGCATTGCTCTGGGGAAGAAGAAAGGGCTGTGGTCTGAACTCTAGACAAGAGAAAGATGAAAAGAACAGTTGCCCCAGGGTGAGAGTAGGGAGAGAGGAGCAAAATGGTGAGAACCAAGAGTTTCATCAGGGCAAGGATCAGAAGCCAAACATGGCCTGACCTGTGGTGACACAGTGGATAAAGTGTCGACTTTGAACGCTGAGGTTATGGGTTTGAAACCCTGGGCTTGCCTGGTCATGGAAAGCAACTATATACCACAAGTTGATGCTTCCCACTTCTCCCCCCACCTCTTCCTATACCCCGTCTCTCTATCTAAAAAAAAAAACACACCAATTTTATAAAAAAAGGAAAATTTTATAACAAAAGGCAAATATGACCATGAGAATTTAAACCCCCAAGCAGAATCCTGGGAACACGGGAGACGGCTCTGGAAGAGACTGGGCTTCCCATGGCACTGGAATGAATGTCCCATCCATAGTATTTGGATTTTCCAGGCAAAGCTATCAACAGAAGACCAGAGGATGAGAATTTATTTAGTGATGCAGGGTCAGAGGGGCTACCAGGCATATGATGCTTTGGAAAACTGGTGGGGCTTCTTTAAGTCTGATCTGAGCCCCTTGTTTCACAGTTGCTTTGTAGAAGGAGCAGACGTGGCTACCTGGGCAACCGCAGGAGCTGAAGGATGAATTTAACTGGGTTGAAAGACAAAAATCCCTCCCTCAGGGGCCTCCTATATTCTAACGACAGGCCCTTCTCTGAGCAGGGGTCAACCAGAGTCAAAAGTTGGCTGAAATCTTTCTTTCTCCCTCCTCTTCCTGCCCGACTGCCCACAGGTGATGACCAGAGAGCATCTACCAGGCGTCGAGTCATCTGATGGTAGGCTGCACCCGGCAAGCCTGGCTGAAGGAAAGAGCGCCACAGTCATATGGTAACTTTATGTTTAGTTTTTTGAGAGACCACCAAGGCAGTGGTCCCTTGAAATCCCATATGAACTTTAGAATTCTTTTTGTCTATTTCTACAGTGGCCCTCTACCCATTAGCCACTGATAACTAAATCTCTCTCTCTCTCTCTTTCTGCTTTTCTTTTGTGGTAATATATACACTTTAACCCTTTTTAAGTTACAGTTTTAAGTGTACAGTTCAGGGGCATCACCTGCATTGCCAATGTTGGATAACCATCACCACTATCTATTGACAAAATGATTTCATTACCCCAAACAGAAATGGTGTGCTCATTAAACAATAAAGCTCCATAATAAATTAACAAATCAATAAGCAAATCCTCCTCCTCTTCAGCCTATGGTAACCTCTAGTCTACTTTCTACCTCTATCTTAATATAATGCCTTCAAGCTTCACCCATATTCCATATTGTAGCATGTATCAGAACTTCATTACTTCTTATGGCTGAATAATGGTCCCTTTTGTGTATATATATCATTCTTTGCTTATCTGTTCTCTGTTAACATAGACTTGCATTGTTTTTTGTGGGTTGTCTTTTCACTGTCTTGATGTATCTTTTGATGCACAAAAGTTTTTAATTTTGGTGGAGCTCCATTTATCTATCTTTTCTTTTGTTGCCTGTGCTTTTGGTGTCCTAACCAAGAAATCATTACCAAACCCAGTATTGGGAAGATTTCCCTCTCTGTTTTCTTCTAAGAGTTTTATAGACTTAGCTCATATATTTAGGTCTTTGATCCTTTTGAGTTTTTTTTAAAGTGGTGCAAGGTAATGTCTTATCTTCATTCTTTTGGATGTGAATAGCCAGTTTTACTGGCTTCATTTATTGAAAAGACTGTCCTTTCCCATTAAATGGTCTTGGCTCCTTTGTCAAAAGTTATTTGACCATACCTTAGAAGGTTTGCTTCTGGGCTTTCTATTCTGTTCCGTTAGTCTATACATCTGTCTTTATGCCAGTGCCATACTGCTTTGATTACTCTAGCTTTGTAGTAAGTTTTGAAATTGAGATGTACAAGTTCTTCAACTTTTTTCTTTTTCAAGATAGTTTTGGTTATTCAGTGTCCCTTGAGATTCCATATGAATTTTAGAATTTTTTTCCTATTTTTACAAATAGATTTTGATATTAATTACATCTAATCCTACAACATTGCTGAATTGTTTTTGTTTTGTTTTGTTTTTATTTTGCTTTAACAATTTCTTTGTGGAATGTTTAGGGTTTTCTACATATAATACCATGTCATCTGCAAACAGATCATTTTACTTCTTCCTTTTCCCATATGGCTATCTTTTATTCCTCTTTCTTGACTAATTGCTCTGACTAAAACATCCAATAACATATTAAATAGAAATGGTGAAAATGGACATATCTGTCGTGTTCCTAATCCTTTTTTTTTTTGTATTTTTCCAAAGTTAGAAACGGGGAGGCAGTCAGACAGCCTCCCACATGCGCCAGACCAGGATATATCCAGTATGCCCACCAGGGGAAGATGCTCTGCCCATCTGGGGCATTGCTCCATTGCAGCAGGAGCCAGTCTAGCACCTGAGGTGGAGGCCATGGAGCCATCCTCAGTGCCTGGGCCAACTTTGCTCCAATGGAGCCTTGGCTGCAGGAGAGGAAGAGAGAGACAGAGAGAAAGGAGAGGAGGAAGGGTGGAGAAGCAGATGGGTACTTCTCCTGTGTGCCCTGACCAGTAATCGAACCTGGGATTTCCACATGCTGGGCCAATGCTCAACCACTGAGCCAACCGACCAGGGCTTGTTCCTTATCTTAAGAGTTAATATCTTTTGACTAGAAATGAAATACTTTTTCACTCTGCTGTCAAAAATGACATCTAACATACATCCAAGAAAAATCCAAGGGCTCAATTTATGGTAACAGATACAATCCTCCCTTTGGAACAATTCTCAGAGTAGAACTTACAGGAACCTTGGGCAAGATTGTTGCTGATGATACAGAAAAGTATAGTGACAAGCCTGAGCCCACAGAGTAAATTAGACACCAGGACTAGAATCCAGGACTCCTACCTCTCATCAAGTGCTATTTACATTACTGAATAACGCAGAAACACAAGTGATAGGCCCATGAAGCTCTGCACATGAGAGAAGGATCTCAGTAGAAGCAGGAGAGGCAGAGAAAAGAAGTGAAGCTTTGGAAAGCGAGATTGGTTTCAGAGACAAGTCCTCTTGACTTTATAATTCAGCTACAGTGTACCCAGAAACAAATTAAGTTGTACAGTCCCTACTTGTTGGGAGCTTAGGTTAATAAATTCATTCATTTATTCAAAAACATATTGAGACTGGCTGGATAACTTGGTTGGTTGGAGCATCATCCTGATACCCAAAGTTTGTGGGTTCGATCCTTGGTCAGGGCACATAAGAAACAGATCAATGTTTCTGTGTCTTCCTCTTTCTCTAAATCAATAAATGAAATTTAAAAAGAAATAAATAAAAATATTGAGCCCTACTTTATGCCAGATACTAGGAATACAGTATTAAACAAAATACATAAGGTTTCTGCTTCAGGGAGCTGACATTCTAAGCCACTTACTCCCAATCTTCTCTTTAAAAATTTCCTTTTTTCTTCTAATTTTCCTTGGAGTGAGTCATGACATACAAAGTAGGACAATTCAACGGAGGTCAAAGATCATATTAAAGATTGGGACATAGCCCTGGCCGGTTGACTCAGCGGTAGAGCGTCGGCCTGGCGTGCGGGGGACCCGGGTTCGATTCCCGGCCAGGGCACATAGGAGAAGCACCCATTTGCTTCTTCACTCCCCCTCTCCTTCCTCTCTGTCTCTCTCTTCCTCTCCCACAGCCAAGGCTCCATTGGAGCAAAGGTGGCCCGGGCGCTGGGGATGGCTCCTTGGCCTCTGCCCCAGGCGCTAAAGTGGCTCTGGTTGCGGCAGAGCGACGCCCCTGGAGGGGCAGAGCATCGCCCCCTGGTGGGCAGAGCATCGCCCCTGGTGGGCGTGCCGGGTGGATCCCGGTCGGACGCATGCAGGAGTCTGTCTGACTGTCTCTCCCCGTTTCCAGCTTCAGAAAAATACAAAATATATATATATATATATTGGGACATAGAAATAACAGCAACAGCGGCAATAGCACCTTCGAGGATTCTTAGGGATATAAAGAGTCTCTGGAGGCCCCTGTCTGTCTGAAAGACAGGAGACAGTTGGTGGTAAACCCACCCCTCGTACAGAGCAGTGATTGATACTGTGGCAGGAGACCTTCAGCTCCGTTCTTAAGAGATCCCTGGAGCTCACTCTCCCTCCCCAGGTTGAAAATTCCATAGCAAATCCCAGCTGTAGCTAGGACAATGACTCTTTCTGAGAAAGATGTGGCATGGATCTGAATGCCAGAAAATCGTGTTGTAGAGTTCAATCCTAGAAGCCACAGGAAAACAGTCAGGGGATCTTTGGCTGGCAGAAGCCTGACCTACATGATCAACATTCCTAGGGTTGCTCCTTCTTACAGCCGGACCTCTCCACTCTACCTGCCTCCGTCTTGCTGTCCTACTGTCTGCTCCAGCCTCAGCCCTACAAGGCAAAGGGGAAGGGTCAGGAGCAGGCAAGGTGCATAAGTCTTCAGAAATGGCCAACAGCAAGAGTCAGAAGACTTGGATTCTAGTTCCATCTCTTTCTTTAGCTAGTTATGTTCCTAGAAAAATCACTTTTCTGCTTGCGACCTGTTTCCTCATCTGAAAAATGGGGAAATGTATTACTTATAATAACATTAGGTACTAGAGCAGCAAGAGCTCCAAATCTCAGTGGCTTAAGACAAGATGTTTATCATTCACTTAAAGTCCACCTGGCATTGAGGGTGGGGAACTATGTCACAACATCATTCAGGGACCCAGGCTGACAGGGGCTCTGTCATCTTCAATGTAGCTTCCAAGAATGTCTGGCTGTTGAGTGAAGAGTGGAATAAGGGTTTCATGGGAAGTGTCTACGGACCAGGTCTGTAAATGGTACATATCCCTCTCTGTGTATTTAATGCAGGCATTTCACTGTAAGGTAGATGGGGAAACATAGATAAGCCATGTTGCCAGGAGGCAAGGGAAGCAGACAAACACCCTCACTGGCAGGGTTCATTTTCTACGGCCTCACAGCTCAAAGTGTGGTCCATAGACCACCAGCATTTCTTTGGAAAGTACAGTACTAGAAATACAGAATCTCAGACCCTCACCCTAGATGTACTCATTCAGAGTCTGCATTTCAACAAGAGCCACAGGTGGTTTGTATTCACATTTTAAGACGGAGAGGAGTATCCTGGTGACTGGATATAAAGGCGCTGAAGTCTCCGTTACTCTGTTGAGGGTACTAACAGTACGTACCTCTCAGGGTTGTTGGGATTATCAAATGAGACAATCCATGTACAGTCCCCACCACAGTGCCTATATTTTTGGTACTCAATGGATGTTAACTAGTATTCTTTTTATTATTGCTGTTACTGTTCCCACAGTGTTAATCCCTTTACCTTTTCCAAACCAACCCCAGCACAAGGGTGCGCCTCTCATTAATTTACTCACCAGTGTCCATAACAGACCTGCCAATAAATCAAGACGCTTTCTCCCAGCACCCAGACTTGCTTGCTAGTCTGTCTCACACAAGGCTCCAGGTAGCTGTTACTAATTAATTGGTGGAGGTCTGCAAGATGAAAACCACTCACCATCTCTAGTTGTCATAGGCATTCCCAGAGACGAAGTTTCCCCTTTACTTTCAGCGGCACTGGTATTCTTATTAGTGGCTGATGTGGGGACAAGGGAAGGGAGGAGGGCAAAGGCCAGCAAGACGTATCCAGCCTGAGAGACTATGAGAATGGTGGGATCACTACAAATGAAAGGATCAACAGAGGAAGTTATTCTGAGGAAGGTGTTTAACTGAGGTATGTGAAGTTTGAGGTGTCTTTGAAACATCTAAATTAAAGTATCAGAAGGTTGTTGGAAACAGAGGATTAGAGTTAGGGGAAATATCTGAGTTGGAGACAAAGATCTTGGCCACCGTGTATGGCAAACATTGTTGATTATCCAACAACTATTTCCCCCTTCCTCTCTACTAACTGTACCCCACTTTTGATTACATGTGGAGTGGTCATGAGCTCAGAAGATGGGAGACCCTAATCCAGACTCCAACTCTAGCGTTACAGGTGAATCTTGATTACTCTCAGTACAATCATAGGTAATTCCATTCCCCTTCCCAGTGTTTATGATTGGAATAGAATAACATTCTGTATTATGCAATGAGAGGGGATTTTGCAAAAAAAAGGGGGGATTTTAGGAAATTCTAGGATTCATCTCTTTAAGAGATGAAAAAAGAATCTTCTCTTTGCCTCTAGATTTGGTTCTGTGAGGAGGCATTGCCTGAAGCTACTCACTATGGGGGGGGGGGACAAACCTGATGACCAAAACCAACATTCTAAAGATGGTAGAGCAGAAAGGTGGAAAGAAATTGAATCTCTGATGATATCATAGAGTTATCAAATTATTCAACCCCAGAAATGACCTTGAGACTCCTTGCTATGTGATAATGATTGTCCTCCTTATTTGAGCCAGTGGAGTCAAGGTCTGTGGCTGGCTGCCTAAAGTATTTCAACCAGTACACCATCTATGCAGAGAAATATCTACATGACAGAGGTGACCACTAAAGACATAAGGATATTTGTAAAAATCAACGGGGTGTGCAGGGATGAGAAAAAGCAATGAGGAGGGCCAATAGTATGGAGTGAGAGAATAAAAGGAAAGAGAAAAAGAGACAGAGAACAAGCCCCTTCAGGGGCAGGGAGAGAAGAAGAACACCTTATGTCATGCAAGTTCATGAAATGAGAAGTTTAAGAAAAAATACATGAGCTCAGTTGGTTAAAGCCTCATCCCGATACGCCAAGGTTGCAGACCGGTTTGATCCCCAGGCAGGGCACATAGCATACAAGAATCAACCAATGATTGCATAAATAAGTGGAACAACAAAATTGAAGTTTCTCTCTTTCTGTCTTCCTTTTTCTCTTTCTAAAATCAGTTTTAAAAATTAAAATAGACCTGACCTGTGGTGGCGCAGTGGATAAAGCCTCAACCTGGAAATGCTGAGGTCGCCGGTTCGAAACCCTGGGCTTGCCTGGTCAAGGCACATATGGGAGTTGATGCTTCCTGCTCCTCCCCCTTCTCTCTCTCTCTCTCTCTCTCCTTTCTAAAATGAATAAAAAATTTAAAAAAATGCTTAAAAAAATTAAAATAAAAGAATAAATACATGGGAGGTGAAATAAAATTAGATACAAAAATAAAACAGCATTTGTTCAATAACAGCCGAGTGGCACAAAGCCCGTGGGAAGAAGGGAGAGGAAATCATTACTTGTTGGTTTACTACCTGCAGGATGGATTGCTTGTTTGACAGCTGTGCTTCCCTATCACCAGCTACTCCACGGTGGCCAGGACGACCCCGCCATCCAGGACTTGAAAAGATTTGGCTCTTTGGGTGAGAAAGAAGCATCCCTCTGCAGATATGAAAGCCATATGCCCAGGGCTTCCGGGACAGTGGGGTTTACAGAATGCTGCCCATTGTCAAACCATGAGTGCTGACACCTGGTCCGGACCCTATCTTTTACAGACAGAACATGAAACACAGAGCTTTGTTTATCTGTTGTAACTCGAGGGAAGTCACTTTGTTGCATTCTTGTTACCAGTGCAGGGAACAGCCCCAGCTTCCTGCTACTGTCCTCTCTCCTCTTCCTTCCTCCTTGCCCCATTAGTATACTCTGTGCTTCCTGCTTTTGATCACTGGATTCCCCTTGCCGTGGGTGTGCTTCCTCCTCATCCCATCTCTGCTTGTTCGAATCTCTCTTCCTGTCCTTCTCTTCCTGGCCCCTCCTTTGTGAAGCCCTCCCCAGTCTCCGGGTAGAAATCATCTCTAGCACTGATGTGCTCCCATTCCACTTGGCTTGAAGCTCTGTTTTCCTAATCACCAGGAGAGCAGTATTTGGGGCATTTGTGGTCCCCCTGGAAGACAAAAACAATAGACCTAGAAAGAAAGTTTCCTATACAAACCTAGTAAATGCGAGGCTGTAGAAGGTCTGTACCATGTGTGTGCAGAGGGTGGGCACAGGGGAAGTGGAGCAGTGACCTTCTCCTTCCACTTACAAAAGAGCCCTTCCTCTCTTCCTTCTCAGATGACCTCTAGAGCAGAATGACCTTGGCAAAGCAGGCTGGGGAAGTCCCCAGATATCGACTAGGAGCAGCTCCCAGGCCTGCTGTCCCCACCTGCAGAGGGTAAAGTAACTTCACAGCCCCCAGATACATGTCTACTTCCTCTGGGCCAGGCTCACTCTGGCAGCCTCCTCTCTGCTTGGCCCCTCTCCACTTCTGCAGCCTTTCCTCCTGGGCCCCAGGCCCGGTGACTAGCCTTTCTCTGCTTATCCTTCTCCGTCTCTATCTGGCGCTGTTTCTTTCTCTGTCTGCCCGTCTCTGTCAGACACGTCCTTGTCCTTCCTCACCCCTCTTCCTCACCCTTTTGTCCTCCCTGACTGAAATAAAGATGTTCCAAAGAAAAGAGATAGGCTTCTTGCATTCAAGATGTGGACGGATCCAGGGGAACCAGGAAACAGATCTTAAACAGAGGAGTCTTTTGGGGGTCTGATACTCAGCTGAAGCTTATACATGTTCATGACACTTGATTGGACCTCTAAGTAAAATCATGGGTCAGGGTTCAGGAAGCCTGAGCCAGAAACACAACCTGTCCCCTCACTGGTGTCTTAAACCGGTAGCCTAAACTTTTTTGATTGTGTGCCCCTATCAGTTGAAAAACGCTGAACAGTGCCCTCAATATGTGCATAGCTACCTATTGCAAAGTCATAGTTAACATTGTCAGTTTTGGCAAAGAATGCTAGATGCTTCCTCTTATCCATTTTCAGTTCTTCTAAAGTACTAAAACCCCTAAATTTTAGCTGAACACATAGCCACTCAGAATGAAGACTGTATTTTCCATGACTAAACATCTAGGTATAGCCGTTTGCATTCAGTTCTGGACAATGGGATTTGAGGGGAAGTGATGTGTAAATTCTGGAACCTGCCCCCTCTCCTAATGTCCCTCTCCCTCAATTCCCTCATGCTGCCCCCAGGGGCATGTACTTGGTAGCAAGCCATCCCAGACTCGATGGAGTAGGATCTATAGTCCAACTTTGGCAAGGCGACAGGAGAGGAGGAGCCTGGGTCTTCCGGACAGCCCGTTGGAGCCGAGACTTTTCCCATCCTGTGCTATGTTGGAGTCCTGTTGTCACTGCAGCTGAACATGTATTTTAACTATGTTGTACTTTTATGATAACATGTACATCATAAAACATGCAAAAACATCGACTATGAAAAGGGTGACCTTTTTAAAATAAACTGTTCATTTTTAGAAACACTTCAGATTTACAGAGAATCTGTAAAGACGGTTTAGAGAGTTTGCATATAACCCACAATAGTTTCCCCTATTATTAACATCTTAACTGAGTATGGTACATTTGTCATGATCAATGAATCAATGCTGATACATTATTATTAAAAATCCCCTGCTTTCCAATAGTATTTTTTTAAATAACTAGACGTTTACCACTTTCATTCTAATCCCATACATTTTGCGCGCGCGCACACACAAACACCCCCCCCACACCCCCCCCCCCACTACATGTGTCCCGAGGAGACCACTGCTTTAAGTGGTTTCCTGCCAGATCTCTTGCTAGTCACTTAGCACAGGAATGTGGCACTGCAAGGGGGCACTAAGGGAAGAGAGATCAAAAAGTGTAAGTGCTGAGAAATGGAGGAACTGGTATCACCAAGGATGAATCCAGAAAGTTTCTTGGAAGTCAGATTTTTGCCAGGAATGATAGGACCAGTGGCAAGAAGCGTCTGGTATTTCCAAGAGGAAGGCTGCCAGGGTGGGCAGGAGCACAGGCAAGGTGGGGGCGGGGGACCAGGAGGTAGGATCTGGTTTGCATCGGGCATGTGCGCTGGGAAGTACTCGGAGCAAGGCTGAGTCAGGGTGGCCACGGCAGATCTCTGCCCTGGGTCGTGGGTACTTTCCTTGTTGCAGAGCTTGTCTCTATTTTTCTGAGTCCAAAGAACCGTCTGTTCTGCTGGGCTCTGTATATCCTGGCTCCTCTTTAAAATAGTGGGGTTTTCCTTGACCCTTGGGAGTCTATGTATCTGGAGGTCAGCCATAATCTTGGAGAAAATTCACAGCAAAGCTCCTTCTTTTAGAACAGGCCAAGAGATAAGAGCTGTTGGGAAATCAAGGCCTTTTCTGTTATATATATAATATATATGTATTGCATATATATACCCACAGTGTATGCTGCACACCCCTTACTCACCTATTCAAATTCTCATTCCCAGCAATGAGCGAGAACCAGGTTTCACATGGCTGGCAAGGAAGGTGCCTATGGACGGAAGGAGTTCAGGAAGCAGGCTGTCTGGCATCACCTGCGTTTTTTTCCCACGTGGAGAGAAGTGAGCCCAGGGAGTTGTGTCCAGTGTCCCAGCACCCAGGCCATAATGTAGGTCTGGCTTGTACCAAGAGAAGCCTAGAACAAGGAGGTCACAGAGAGTCATGGGTGGAAAGAATGTAAGGACACTTATGACATAATGTTTAAGCAACCTGTTCATTTGTTTAAACTGTTTGCATCCCTGAGGATAGGGTATGGGTGGGTTTCATTCTTTTAGATTCCCAGGGCTGGCTCAGTGCCTGGCCTGCAATATGTACTTAGTAAACTTTTGTTAAATGAGTTGTCCATCTAAATGAGTTGTTCCCTCATTTGTGACAGGACCATTACGATCCTGGGTATCCTGAGCCTTGGGTAGAGCATGGATGCTGGCTCCTCCTTCACCCTCATCTCTAGCACTGAGTCCAGGAGAGATCCCGGGGCCAGCCCGCACTGAGAGTGGGGAAGAGTAGTCAGCAGATTTCCTCTGGCTGGGAAAAGCAGAGCTTTCTTATTTGACCACAGTCTGAAGCAGAACATCCCAAGTGGACTATCCTTCCTTGCTCTAAGTGTGAGGAGGTGACGTTAGATCTTGGGAACCAGCAGATTAAGCAGGGATCATGTGAATTAGCCTGTTCATCAGCAGGAGGAGGAGCCTATGCTGGGAGAACTCACTGGCCTGGTCCTTGGGAAAGGTCACCCAGATCTCCAAACGGGCAGGAGGACTGGCTATGGATTCCCAGGAGGTTCAGTGGGCCCAGAAGAGCAGAGAGGCCAAGTGCGAACATGGCCATGAACCCACCAGCCCCTCCCTGCTCTCCCCTCCTCCTATAACCCATTGCTCTGCTTTCCCTGCCTTTAGGAAGAGACAGACAGAAGCAGGAGTGACAGTACACAGAAGAGACCATGGGCATAAAGGTCTTCTCTTTTTGGAACTTTCTTCAATATCTTTGTCAAGATGGGCTCCAAATTTACAACCTGAATTTTTTTTTTTTTTTTAATAAGAGAGAGGGACAGATAGGGATAGATAGAGAGGAAAGGAAAGAGATGAGAAGCATCAATTCTTTGTTGTGGCACCTTAGTTGTTCATTGACTGCTTTCTCATATGTGCCTTGCTGGGGGGTGGGGTGGGGGAACTCCAGCTGAGCCAGTGACCCCTTGCTCAAGCCAGCGACCTTGGGCTCAAGCCAGCGACCATGGGGTCTTGTCTATGATCCCATGCTCAAGCCAGCGACACTGCGCTCAAACTGGTGAGCTAGCGTTCAAGCTGGATGATCCCATGCTCAAGACCACGACCTTGGAGTTTCCAACCTGGGTTTTCTGCATCCCAGGCTGATGCTCTATCACTGCACCACTGCCTGGTCAGGCCTGAAATTTTATTTTTAATCCTGAACAAAACATATAAAGTTAATATTCTTTCCTTTTCTTTCTTTTATTTTTTTTAGTGAGAGAGAGACAGAGACAGATAAACAGGAAGGGAGAAAGATGAGAAGCATCAACTCATAGATGCGTCACTTTATTCGTTCATTGACTGCTTCTCATACGTGTCTTTACCAGAGAGCTTTAGCTGAGCCAGTGACCCCTTGCTCAGGCCGGTGACCTTTGGGCTCAAGCCAGAGACCATGGGGTCATGTCTATGATTTCACGCTCAAGCTGGTGAGCCCACGCTCAAGCCAGATGAGCTCACACTCAAGCTGGCAACCTCACGGCCTCAAACCTGGGTCCTCAAGGTTCCAGGTCGACACTCGATCCACTGTGCTGACCTATCTATAGCTGGTCAGGCAAGTTAACATTCTTTGTAAACCATTTTCACCTGGCACAAACAAATGATTTGTAAAAAGAATGTTTTAACTGTTCCCTCTGTGGCATGGTCTTCTGTAGCAGGCCATGAGGATTCTGTAAGGTGAGCCATCCTATCAGGGAGTGTTCAGGGCCACAGTCCACAGTGTATGTCTTCCTCCCTCAGAAGGTCTCCAGAGAAACACCCAGTAGCCCCTAGAAATTCACTAGCTCAGAACTTCAGCAGAGTTAGTTCCCATCAGTAGCCTTTTCCCAATATCCTCCATGCCTCCCCTCCTCCATTTCCCTCTGTTCGATTTCCCTCCAAACACCACTGAGATCTTTGGGTGGAAGGCACTTGGCAGCTCCATGGGTTTCCCAAGAAGCTGCTAGTGCCCTAGACTCTGAGTGCTGGTAACCTCTGCAGCCATGACCCCAGAATCATTCAATTTACCTTCCTCTTACTCTCTAAAAAGTGGGAGGTGGGCTTCTGGGAAGCAACAGAAGTCTCCACTGCCCTGTACTGTGCTTAACTTCTGACTCTGGGCAAGAACAAGAGAACAGCCTAGAGGTAAGCTCTGTATGCTTCCCTTCAGAGGGTCAGCTCACTTGCCTATGGAACATACCCGCTTTTCCTCTGATCGGACAGGTTGCCCACCTGCTTACGGAAAGCATAGGGCCATCCACACTGTGGAGAGGGAGGACTGGCCCCAGGGATACAGAATCATGGTGTTCTCCAGCGGGTGTCCAGGGTTCAAGTCCTGACTCTGCTACTGTCCAGCCATGTGTTCTTGGGCAAATGACTTCATTTTCCTCTCGAAGTGGCACCAAGGGAGAGCTTCAGTTGTCATAATTGCCATAGTTGTCCCCCAAACACACACTAGGCCAATACAATGAGTAGCAAAACCCAGCTTTAGGACAAATCTCATACCCTCACAACTTGATTATAACCCATACATTAAGTTGATTAAAATTCTAGAGCTTCCACTGGTTCTTCCCTCTCAATGTCCTCATACGGAAAAGGGGGAAGTAATATCTTATAGGGCTAGAAAACTTAGTCTATGTAAAAGTACTTGGAGCCCTGGCCTGTTGGCTCAGTGGTAGAGTGTCAGCCTGGCGTGCAGGAGTCCAGGGTTCAATTCCCGGCCAGGGCACACAGGAGAAGCGCCCATCTGCTTCTCCACCCCTCCCCCTCTCCTTCCTCTCTGTCTCTCTCTTCCCCTCCCGCAGCCAAGGCTCCATTGGAGCAAAAGATGGCCCAGGCGCTGGGGATGGCTCCTTGGCCTCTGCCCCAGGCGCTAGAGTGGCTCTGGTCCCGACAAAGCAACGCCCCGGAGGGGCAGAGCATTGCCCTCTGGTGGGCGTGCCGGGTGGATCCCGGTCGGGCGCATGTGAGAGTCTGTCTGACTGCCTCCCCATTTCCAGCTTCAGAAAAATACAAAAAAATAAAATAAAATAAAATAAAATAAAATAAAAGTACTTGGTACTGAGAAATTATTCAGTACATGTTAGGCCCAGGTACTGTAACTGGGATCAGGGAATCAGTGACAGACACTACTTGAACCCTACCCTGAAATGCTCACAGATCCATAAAGGAGACAGGGAGGCCCTTCAGTGATGACTGTATGCTACGATTGATGGAGTAATAGCAGGATAAAAAAGACAGTGTTAACCAGAGGAAGGAAAAACTCTCTAAAGTTATTTAGGGAGGGAGGCCTGGGAATATTTCACAAAGGATAAAACGCTTGGACAAGAATCTGGAGCATGAATGGATGTTTCCTGAGCAGGCATGAGAGTATTACACTGGTCAGAAGGAACACCCTAATAAAAAAAAAAGAACCCAGGGGCTTTAAATGCCATGGCACCCTCAAGGTGCGTGAGAAATTAAGGGAAGTGAGAAATAGTAGCCAGTGAGGCCAGAGAAATAGAATGTGAAATAGAAGAAAGGGCATGAGATGTGGAGTCAACAAGACTTGGGTTGCAATGATGGCTCCATCACTGACCAGCTGTACAAGCAATTCCTTTAGCTCTCTGAGCCTCATTTTCTCCTCTGCAAAAGAACAACTCCAGCAGTCCCCCTTATTCCTGGGGAATACGTCCTGAGACTGCTCAGTGTCTGTCTAAGACCGTGGTACTGAACCAAGCACTAGTGTATGCTATGTTTTTCCAATGCGTACCTATGAATAAAGTTTAATCTATGAGTTAGGCACAGTAAAAGATAAACAGCAATAACTAATAATAAAATAAAACAAGTAGTCCTGGTTGAGTAGCTCAGTTAGTTAGAGCATCAGCCTGACATACCCAGGTTATGGGTTCAATCCTCCCTCAGAGCACACAGAAGAATCAACAAATGAATGTGTAAGTGGAACAACAAATTGATGTATCTCTCTCTCTCTCTCTCTCTCTCTCTCCCCCCCCTCATTTCTCTCTAAAATTAATCAATAAAAATTTGTTAAATTAAAAAAAATGGAAGAATTATAAAAAATACTGGTTAAAAGTTTTCTGAATGTGGTTTCTTTTTCTCAAAATATCTTCTTGTCCTGTGCTCACCGTTCTTGGGGTGATATGAGATGACCCAACACCCATGTGATAAGATGAAGTGAGATGAGCAATGAAGCCATTGGACGTAGAGTCAGGCCACCACTGAGCTTCTAACTACACATCAGTGGGAGGAGCATCAGGACATGATGATGTCCTGTCTCCCACCCACAAGTTTAATACCTCTTCCATCTTGACTAAGCACTTACCATGCACTGTGGTTGTAACTTCTGCATTTTGAGGTGTAACAGCAAAACCAGCATGGATTTCTTTTGCCTTTATCACAATCTGATGGATAAAAGATTTATTCTTACTGTAGATCTTGGTGACCTCACCATACATTTTCGCCCTTTCCTTAGTAAATTGAGAACTTCCACCTTTTCACTTAGAGGAGGCACCTTACAGCCTCTCTTTGGCATATCCAAATTACCGTCATCACTCCTCTTGCACTTTGGAGCCATTATTAGGTAAAATAAGGGTCACTTGAATACAAATGCTGTGACACAAGGACAGCTGATCTGATAACTGACGAGATGGCCGCTAAGTGACTAACAGGAGACTTCTACAGCGTGGACATGGTGGACAAAGGGGTGACTCATGCCCTGGGCGTGATGGAGCAGGACAGTATGAGATTGCATCACGTTGCTCAGAACGGTGCACAATTTAAAACTTACAAATAGTTAATTTCTGGAATTTTCCATTGCATACTTTTGGACCAAGGTTGACTGCAGGTAACTGAAAGCCTAGGAAGGCAAACCATGGGTCAGGGGGACTACTGTATTACCAGTGATAAGCAGCCGTTAGCAGGTAGCACATAAGTCAAGGGGCCTCAGTGTAACTCCTCATGGTGGGACACAGGCTTCACCAAGCAGCCTGGGCTGTGTCTGGAGGCTGCCGGTTTCATGCTGGGAGAAGGTGGGTCACAGGGAGAGCCACTTGGATGGAAGCAGCAACAGTGAAGGAGGCATCCTTTGGCTGCTTCCGTCCTCTAGGATAACGTTGGGGAGGGGCCGAAGCATGCGTGGCAGTGATGGGAATGCTAACAGAGAGGGTCAGGAGACTCTGGGGCTCTGCAAGCAAACCGACAGTGTGGTGAAACGTAAATGAATGACAGAAAAGAGAAATTGAGGGTGAAGCTTTTACCAACTAAAATTGTATGCATCTATCTATCTATCTATCCATCCATCTATCATCTATCTAGACATGGGAAGATTAAAGGGAAAAATAGAGGGTAAGCACACAAAGTTAGCATAATTATTCCTCTCGTTATAACTGAGTTTTCTTTCTGGGGGGGAAACCTGGCCACCTCGCTCTTTTTCAAGAAGGGAAGCTGAGGCCCAAAGAGGCAAAGTCACTCTCCCAAGAACGTGGGCAGGGCTGAGGAGGAGGGGGTGGCCATGGCCAGTGGTGGGGTTGAAACAAGCTAATGACATTGGTTCAATAGCCTCATGTATTATAGAAATAACTGTACATTTTTGCTTTTAGAAACACGGTATGTGCTGTTCAAATTTGTCTTAGACCGTTGTTGCCTGCCATGGGGAACATGATGAGCCCTTTAATGAGAGGCCTTGTGATGTCAGCGGCCAGACACCCAGTGTCTCAGAAGGCTGACCTTGAAAGCCCGGAGCATTAAGTGGCAGCAGTCACACCTCAGATGGTCTCTTCTGTCAACTCCATGCCACTGTTCTTGCCCTGGGAGCCATCCTGCTAGGTGGCCAGATGGGAACACTGAGTGAGAGCAGGCACATACACGTGCCCATGGGAGCAGACTGGCCAGTCCTCTCCATTCGGGTGTCCTCCTGAGGCTGGAGCTGTGTGTGGGGAGGGGTTGGGGTGGGGGTGGGGACTGTGGGGGGGCGGGGTTGGGGGTGGGGACTGTGTGGGGGGTGGGGGTGGGGGCCATGTGTGGGGTGGGGGTGGGGACTGTGTGGGGGGCGGGGTTGGGGACTGTGTGGGGGGCGGGGTTGGGGACTAAGTGTGGGGTGGGGGTGGGGACCGTGTGTGGGGTGGGGGTGGGGACTGTGTGGGGGGTGGGGGTGGGGGCCATGTGTGGGGTGGGGTTGGGGACTGTGTGGGGGGCGGGGTTGGGGACTAAGTGTGGGGTGGGGGTGGGGACCGTGTGTGGGGTGGGGGTGGGGGCTGTGTGTGGGGGAGGGAGGAGTGAATGTGGGGAAAGGATACAGGAGATCTTTGCACACCAGGAGCAGCAGGTGAGTCCATGGTCTTCCACGTGACTCTAGCCAAGCAAGAAGCCTCCTTTATTGGAGGAAGAGCTGGGCAGGGGCTGCCAGGCTGGACTCAATCCCCCTTCGGGTTTCAGTAGGCAGGGTGCACCTTATGTCCTGCCTGCCGGCCCCCTACCGCTCCTGCATCCCACACACAGGCTCCTCACCCTGCCAAAGCCACCCACACGGGGCCTACGCTGACTGCAGACGGCAGTCCCCAGGCCCAGCACAGGCTGGCAGGAAAAGGGCTCTGCCTCCCTCCAGCTCAACACCCTCCAGCTGTCGCTTCCCCTCCATGCCCACCATTTGGCAGAGTGCACCCCGCCCCCACACCAGTGTGGTCCAGCAGGCACAGCTTAAGTTTCCACAGAAACTCTGACTTGCCTGGGGTTTGGAAAGCGAGGCTGGGAGGGAGGCTAGGTGGTTTGGGCAGCCACAGCCCCACTGCTGCTGGCCTCTGGGGCCCCGCTCCCTTCACAGCTCCGGGCAGGGGACGGTCCCTGCCACTAAAGAGGCTTGGCAAGTTCTGGAAGAAGAGGGTGGGGTGCGCTAGAGTTGGTTCCTATCCCTCCACTTCCTGAAACCCAGAATGACAACGATCACACTTAAATGTCCCTTTTAACATTTCAAAGAACTTTCCAAATTTCATTTCACTTGACTAAGGCAAGCAACATAATTCGGATTAACACCTTTTGACCAAAGAAGAAACAGAACCCAGAGGGAGTGGAATGACTTGCCCAAAGTCTCCCGGCTGGCTAGCTAGCTAGCATGGGACTCGGGGACCTTCCTCATGTCATGTTGCCACCACCATCCCCTCTTCAGGTGGTACAACATACTCCCAGAGGGCACTGCAAAAATGTCTTTACACACTGTTTGTAGCCTCCATTTATAGACAAGGATCTGGAGGCACTTTGTTTAAGGAGCACGTGGGCAGCCTCCTTACGTCTGGGTACCAGAACCTGCCTTTCCTTCTCCCCAGGAAATGAAGCCCCTCCCAGACTTGCTGGAAACATGGGCTGTGTGACCAACTCTGTGTCCTGGACAAGTCTTTTTCCTTACCAATGTGGAAACTGCTGAAGGAAAGATACTTTGTGCTGCTTGAGAGGGGTAACAGGAAGCTCTGAAGGGTAAAGGGAGTTGGAAAGGCCTGGGCAGTCTGAGGGCCGGCAGAGAGAAAGAGCTGGGCCCAGGTGAGGGGCCGGAGGCAGCAGCTTCTGCAGCTTGCTCATACACACTGACTTCCCGGCAGTGTCTCGTGCGGACTCACTGGCTTGACCCCAGTCTGTCTAGAAGAGAATACTTCCAAGGGTCACCTGTGACTACTCCTCCTAAATCCATAGGACCAACATCACTGAGTCCCTGCTTCTTCCTCTGCGCTGGCCTAGTGACGGGTCTGATCCCTAGTCTTACACGTTTCCAGGCAAGGCAATGCTTTGATGAGCTCTCCTGGGTCTCTAGTTTCTGGTGGTTTCTATGTGCTTCCTTCAGTTTAGCCTCACTCATTCCTGCTACACTTTTAAAAGACCTCTTCTTCTGTTCTCTGCGAAGGAGAGCAGGCATGGTGCCAATCGGCAGGAAATGAAATCACACTGCTGCTGGTCATTTCCCACTCTGCTCCCCTCTCCCCCACCCGCCTCCTCCCACCACCCTGCCACCTCCCCCTTTGGGCTGCTTGTCAGATGTTTTCGTTGTGATGAGCAAAGCCTGTGTGTACAGTGCCTTTATGTGCTGTAGATTTTTGCCGTAAGCCTTCAGGCTTCTCCTTGCAGCCCTGACAAGGGAAATCCCATAATGAAGGATTTCACGGAGCTCCATAGGCCAGGGGAGGCTTTTCTTTCCATCTGTCATTTTACTTCAAGCCTTGACCTTTCTGTTCCCATGTAAGGCAGGACCAGGCAGGAGCTTGCACTGGGGAGCGAATGTCTCCGTTGAGACCGTGGACTGGGCAGCGGTCTCAATGATCTTTAAACGGGGAAATAAAGATGATGGTACACAACTCAGGGGGTGTGGATGAGAAGTGGATGGGGGGGAGGAAGAATTTGAAGAAAGGAGAGCCATTCTGGTTAGAAGAACAGCCTAGGAGGCCCCTCGCCATCCCTCGCCAGACACCAAGGAATGTGATTTTTACCAAAGGAAGCAGAGGCTTTGGACTCCCCCCCCCCATGCCTCCTCCAAAATTTGGGTTTAAATACTGGATCCACCCCCTGGATTGCTATGACCTTGGGCCAGTCACTTCACTTCCTTAAGCCTCAGTTTTCTCCTTTTGAAGTTCGGGGAGGTAATGCAGACTTCACAGAATACTTCTGCAGACTACAGACGGAATAGTGTGGTGTCCGGTGCTCAGCATCACACCTGCTGACAGGTAGTGCAGGGTCAAGGGCGGCTGCCAGCTCTCTCAGGTGAGGAGAGAACCTCAACACCTCCTGGGAGGTAAGAGGAACCAGAAAGCCCTGCTGGGCCCCTTCTGCCAACCAGACTCCCCGAAACTCTGCGGAGGGGCCTTACCCAGGACAAACAGCCGATGGGAAAGCAAACTCAGGGCTTTGATGCCAGCGAAGGGCCATCTTCTGACCAACTTTCCCATGTCAGGTCGATAGGGAGACTGAAAAAAAAAAAAAACCCAGTCTCTAAGGCTCCACGACCAAATGCCCGCCTAGCTCAGCTCTGAAAGGGCAAAGCCTCTGAGATGCACAAGGATTGTAATTGTTTGAAATGTTGGTAACATTTCATCTTCCCAGAGACCTTGTTCATTTATCAGGGTTCTTAAAACCCTTTTGTTCATAAGCTTGTGGTGAGCACAGAAAACATTCTATCTAATATCAGAGCACAGCTGTTCCGCGACAGAGAGACTTAGGGAGAAAGCCCTTAAAACAAGGAAGGGGGGCAATCCCACCAGGGATACAAACATGGGAAAAGCAACCGTGGAGGGGACGGGGGTGGGGGCAGAAAGAGGGCCTCTCAAGCGACAGCTGCCTAACAAGAATATGCTGTTTGGAGAAGTGTGAGAAACAGCATGGCCACACTGACAGTGGGCCTCCAAGCTCTCAGTAAACACTGCGACCAAGGCGAGCCCCAGAGCTGGGCTCCTCCTCTCGGTAGGGTTCCTGGCAATCACGCAGGAGGCCCTACCAGGGCCCCTAAAAATGTTTGAAGTAGGTGTGGAGCCCTGAGTAATATCTTCTTAAGGGCCAGTGTGGCTGGAAAAAAAAAAAGCCTAGTGGAAAACTCTGTCCATCCAAGGCCACAGAACACCAGGAAATATTTTCTAAAAGGGCTTTGATTGCTCCTGAAAGCACAAGACAGAGTGAGCAGGGCCAGGCCGAGGCGGGGACGTGTGACGCTGGCCACCGCCTGTGTGAGGTTGGGCAGACAGGTCCGGAGTGCAGGGTTTATTGGCAGCTCTTAATTATGTAGCGGGGAGCCATACAGACCTTCACAGATTGAGATAAAGGCACATCGTGTCAGCGTTTATGAGATGTGTGAACAGAGGGAAACCCTGTCCACGGGGACGACATGTCTGAAGGGCAGAACTGGTGTGAATGTAGTTCCATTTCATATTAAAAACAAAACTCTAGAAGGAAAATGTTAAGTCAATGGAGGTAAATTTTCAACCCCCAAAATAACAGTGGCTTTGTAATATGACACCTGTATATTGGAGAGGTTATGAGCATGATCTCTGGAATCAGGAAGACCTGGATTTAAATGTCGGGTCGGCACTGGGTGACCGTGAGAAAACATCTCAGCCTCTCTGTGCCGGGGTGTCCTCATCAGTGGAGCGGAACAAAAGCACCTACTTCATGGGGTTGCTCAGAAGATCACATGAATGATTATATGAAAGCATTTAGAAGAGGGTGGGGACCTACTGAGCCCCCCACCTCAAAGTAAAAGCTGTGATTGCAATGAGATGGGGGTTTTAACAACATTTTGTTGTAGTAATAAAAAGGGAACTGGAGGCGGGGTGTCTCAGCTTAACTACTAATTGAATCCTGGAACACCTCCAGCCCTCGATTTCCTCTGTCTGAGGCTGATGATACCTGGGTACCCTATCTGACACGAATTTAAGGGGGTCAAAGAAGCATGTGAGATGTAAAGGCATATATATGTGGTCTATGATTACAATATATAAAGTATCCTTATGATGCAATTTATTTCCCTGTATTCAGCAAACATTCTAATGCAAGAACTTTGAATGAGCAGCTAATCATTCTACCTTATACCAGAGACCTGATCTTGGGTCCTGATTCTAACAAATCAGTTACAAAAGAGAGACAGATAGACAGACAGACTGACCATCAACATAACTTGATAATATTAAGATATTATCAATATTTGTTTGTTGTGATAATCATATAACATATATATGTGCGTGAGAGTTCTTATGTAGTTATACGTGGCGTATTTATAGATGAAATTACATGATGTTTGGGTTTCCTTCTTTTTTTTTTTTCATTTTTCTGAAGCTAGAAACAGGGAGAGACAGTCAGACAGACTCCCGCATGCGCCCGACCAGGATCCACCCGGCACGCCCACCAGGGGCGACGCTCTGCCCACCAGGGGGCGATGCTCTGCCCATCCTGGGCGTCGCCATGTTGCGACCAGAGCCACTCTAGCACCTGAGGCAGAGGCCACAGAGCCATCCCCAGCGCCCGGGCCATCTTTGCTCCAATGGAGCCTTGGCTGCGGGAGGGGAAGAGAGAGACGGAGAGGGAAAGCGCAGCGGAGGGGTGGAGAAGCAAATGGGCACTTCTCCTGTGTGCCCTGGCCGGGAATCGAACCCGGGTCCTCCGCACGCTAGGCCGACGCTCTACCGCTGAGCCAACCGGCCAGGGCTGGGTTTCCTTTAAAATCATCTATGCGAGAGGGGGGACCGTGGATAGTTATGGAGGAAAGAGGATGGCCATCTGTTCATAATTGTGGAGGCTGAGTGAGGAGCACATGGGAGTTATTTAGACTATATTCACTACCTTTATGTTTGGAAATTTTCCATAATAAAAGGAAAAAATAATGCCAAAGAAACCCAAAAAGAGATCAATGAATAACTACCTGTGACAGCAGCTGAGGGCCAGGTAGAGTCATAACGAGGGACAGTCAGATATATCAGGCACAAGAAAGCAGCCCGGTGAAGGGAGAGGGCTCGGGCCGGGACCGCTTGCCACAGACAAAGCCAGTGGTGGGATGTGACCACGTCGGCTCCTGTCTCCAGGCGTCTGTCTCCTCAGGTTTTAAAGTGAGGAGGTGAGGCTCAAATGCCTCTTTCAGTCCAAACATACGATTTTTAAGGATTTCAAAATCAAATACACTTCGCGTGTATTCTGAATGGAATATATAAATCTCACTTTCAAGTGAATGAAACCATTTAAAATGTACCAGACATGCTCTCAATGTAAAGAAGCACTGTGGGAGAGTCTGGCTTCAGCAGCAAGTCTTTTCAATGAGGTCTATACCTTCTTCCCCATTTTTTTTTTTGTGGCTTCCAATTTGCTTGTTACGGTAAAAAGTCAATTGGCCAAAACACGCAGAGTTCACAGAACTTTTTCCAAAGTCCATATTTATGAGCTGAATGTTAACTTGAAAAAAAAATCCTTTGTTTCAATCCTTATTATGAAGAAATCTCTCAAAAGCAGGAGAAATAGATGCAAAGTTCTTGGTGGTCTGGGTTAGGGGCTTCTTCTGGCTTGAGGTCACCACTGTCCCCAGGACTGGAGGTGTAGATGAGGGGTGAGAGGTCGAGTCGAGTCTACTGATGCCTCAGCATCTTCAATTTTGTCTTACATTCTCCTGCAAGTGGAAGACAGAATAAAAGGAGAGCAGTTAACGGAGTGTCTTTTACTGGCTGAGTTAATTAATCAAGATTTTACTGAACTGGATTGTCTTTCTGAACCCCTCATCTCAACTGCTTCTCATAGTTCTCTTTGTTTTGATGAACTCACAGCCCTTCTGACACTGAATGTGTAGGCTGTTTCCCCACACCAAGCAATTCTCCAACTCTCTGAACACCAACTGGGTGTCCTACAATTCAGTTTCAATCCTGCGACTAACTACCCAGAGTTAGTGCAGACCCCACAGGTTAAGAGATCAGTCCCCAAGGCTTCCCCCACTTTGGATGCAGTCACAAGCCCCATGTCACCATCGGTAGACCTGACAGGCCAGTTATAAAGTCAATGGTTCCCACACACTCTCCTCAGGTTTGATAATTTGCTAGAGGGGCTCACAGAACTAGAGATAGTTTATTTACTATTACCAGTTTATTTTAAAGGCTATTATAAGCCCTGGCCAGCTGGCTCAGTGGATAGAGCATTGGCCTAGCATATGGACATTCCTGATTCAATTCCTAATCAGGGCACCCAAGAGAAGTGACTATCTGCTTCTCTCCCCTTTCTCTCTTTCTTCCCCTACTGCAGCCAGTGGCTCAATTGGTTCAGGCCTCGGCCCTGGGCGCTGAGGATAGCTCAGTCGGTCTGAGCTCATCAGCCTCGGGTGCTAAAAATAGCTCAGTTGATTTGATTGGCCCCAGGCAGGGTTTGCCGGATGGGTCTGGTTGGGGCACATGCAGGAGTCTGTCTCACTCTCTTCTCTACTCTCACTTTAAAAAAAAAAGGCTACTAAAAAGTATACAAATAAACAGATGAAGAAGTACATAGGGCCAGGTCTGGAAGGATCCTGAGCATAGGAGCTTCTGCCTCTGGGGAGTAGGCACAGCTGATTACATCACTGGCCATTGGTGATTAACTCAATCTCCAGCTCCTCTACCCTCTCAGAACCTAGGGGATGGGGCTCAAAGCTCCAACCCTTTAGGCATGCCTGGTCTTTTTCGTGACCAGCCCCCATCCTGAAGCTCTCTAGGGGCCCACTGAGAGTGGCCTCTTTAGACAAAAGACTTTCCCATCACTTCTATCACCTAGGAAATTCCAAGAGATTTATGAGCTATGTGTCAGAAACTGGGGACAAAAACCGAATACATTTATTTTTATTATATCCCAGCTACCCTCAAGATTTGAAATAACATTTTTTAGAACACTGCCTATAAATCTCACTTCTTACAAAAAAAAGTATATGATTTTAGTCTAGCAAGGATTCAAACTATTTTGTCCTCTCAGAAGCACCCTAACTCACTGATCACTGAAAAAGCAGACCATAAACATCTTAGAACAGTCAGTAAGCCAGCATTATTGAATAACTACTATGTACAGGCACTTTCCAGGAGCTCTAGGAGATACAGAGGAAGCAGAAGGTCCCCAACTTCTTTTTATTGAAGACAAGGCAGAGACAAACCCCAGACTTTGCTGCTTGGGGTTTCAACATCATGTTCAAGTCCCAGCTTTCTCCTTAGCTGCTGAGGACTTAGACCTCTCTTCCCTTCTAGGTAATATGATAATGATAACATTGAATCATAAGATTGTTAGGAAAGTTAAATGAGATCATCCCAAAAAGAGCACTTATAATAGTGCTTGGTACATGGTAAGCGCTCTCAGTAAGTGTTGTCTGAGCATCTGAGAAGTGTATTCACGCGAGAAGCTGCTAATACCAGGAGACATCATACCAGAAAGCTGACAAGATGCCTGAGACTAAATGAGCAGCAGAATGGGGTAATTGAGAGGAGAGGTCCCGGGACTGACTTGGCAGTGTACAGAGTGCCTGAGCCTCAGCCCACTGGGGACCCCTGCCCTGAATGAATGTAGACTGGCCTGGACCTCAGAGAACCTAAGCTTTCTGTACCCTGAATGAAACTATGGGTTTCTCTAGGTGTAGGGGTGACAGTAGGTTAGAAAGGGCTTCATGGAGGAGGTGGCACTGGAGTCAAGGTTTCAAAGATGGATAGGGATTCAGAGGTTAAAGGGCAGAGATAACAAAGAGGTCAGCTTACGGATGGCTCATCTGCTCTCTCTAGAGGCACAGAGCTGTGGCCACTGGCCACCTCTCCCTGGATTGAACACTATACACTGTTGGGAATGTGTCCCTCCCTCTCCCTGAAATCCCCCCCGTTGCTGGCCAAACAGAAACCTACTTTCTCTTGCCTGCCTCTTGGGAGAGCTGCTCCCCCCATTCCACAGAACGGCCCTTCTCAGATCTGAAGGCTGAGGTCGTGCCAGCCGTTCCCTCCGGGTTTCTCCTCTCCACGGACCACGTTCTGCTGGTCCCCCAGAAGCCACGACTCATCGTCGTGTGCTGCCTAGCACAGAGGTGCCAACCCACGAGTGGGCTTGGAGGCCTTCCCTGGCAGCAGCACAGGCTGTGGCTGCCGTCCCATTACCCTCTCCACCTCCCTCCAGCTCCAGACTTGCAGGGACGCGGTCACTGGCACCCCTCCCCAGTCCAGCTCAGAGACTCTCTTCTCAGTACCCTGGCATCCCCCACTCCAGGCCCTCACAGGAGATTTCAAGTGAAAAACAAGACAAAAACTGAGAACTGCCTTTATATTTTATCACAATATATAGGCAGTAAAAGATCGTCCCAGCTCTGCCACTTACCAGCTAGGCAAGCTTGGGCAAATTATGTAAGTTTTCTGTGCTTCAGTTTCCCCATTTGTTAAAGAGGGATAATAATAGTCCCCATTATTGTGTTGTGAGCACTAAATGGGTTACTATAAAAGAAGGATTGGAAACAGTGCCTTTTACAGAGTGGAGGCACCATTAGCATCATGTTATTGTTGTTCTGCGGTTAAGAGGGCTGGGCAGCCCTGGCCAAGCAGCTCAGTTGGTTAGAGCATCATACCAATACACCAAGGTTGTAGCTGGATCCCTGGTCAAGGCACATAAAATAGTCAACCAATGAATGCATAAAGGAATGGAGCAACAAACTGATGTTCTCTCTCTCACTCTCAGATCAACAAATTAATATATATATATATATATATATGTTTTCAAAAAGGGGGCAGGGCTCTGAATCAGCAGACACACTTCATCTCTATGAGCTTCAATTTCTTCATTTTCTTAAAATGCAAATAATAATAGTACCTACTTCATTTAATTGTTGGAGAACCAAAGAGATGCTGCATGTCCACAGTATTGTTAATGATTTAGTACAATACTCGACACATATTAAGTCAGAAAAAGGTTTACAACCAAAAACATCTTGGAAAGAAGGAAAGAAAGAAAAAAAGGGAGGGAGGGAGGGAGGGAGGGAGGGAGGGAGGGAGGGAGGGAGGGAGGGAGGAAGGAAGGAAGGAAAGAGAAAGAAAGAAAGAAAGAAAGAAAGAAAGAAAGAAAGAAAGAAAGAAAGAAAGAAAGAAAGAAAGAAAGAAAGAAAGAAAGAAAGCCTGATCAGGTGGTGGCACAGCAGATAGAGCATTGGACTGGGATGCAAAGTACCGGGGTTCAAAACCCCAAGGTCGCCAGCTTGAGCACAGGCTCACCAGCCTGAGCATGGGTTCATAGACAAGAGCCCAAGGTTTCTGGCTTGAGCCCAAAGGTCACAGGCTTGAGCAAGGGGTCACTTGGTCTGCTGTAGCTCCCCCCCCCCATCAAGGCACATATGAGAATGCAATCAATGAACAACTAAGGAGCCACAATGAAGAATTGATGCTTCTCATCTCTCTCTCTTCCTGTCTGTCTGTCCCTATCTGTCCCTCTCTCTCTCTTCTCTGACTCTGTCACAAAAAAAAGAAAGGAAGAAAGGAAGGAAGGAAGGAAGGAAGGAAGGAAGGAAGGAAGGAAGGAAGGAAGGAAGGAAGGAAGGAAAAGAAAGAAAGAAAGAAAGAAAGAAAGAAAGAAAGAAAGAAAGAAAGAAAGAAAGAATACAAGGGTGAAGAAAGAAAGACTTTAGATAGAAAAGTAAGGAGAAACTTATTGAGGATCTAAGTCAGGGGTCCCCAAACTACGGTCCATGGGCCACATGTGGCATTTATCCGGCACCCTCCGCACTTCCAGAAGGGGCACCTCTTTCATTGGTGGTCAGTGAGAGGAGCACATTGACCATCTCATTAGCCAAAAGCAGGTCCATAGTTCCCATTGAAATACTGGTCAGTTTGTTTTAAATTTACTTGTTCTTTATTTAAAATATTGTATTTGTTCCCGTTTTGTTTTTTTACTTCAAAATAAGATATGTGCAGTGTGCACAGGGATTTGTTCATAGTTTTTTTTTTTTTATAGTCCAGCCCTCCAATGGTCTGAGGGACAGTGAACTGGCCCCCTGTGTAAAAAGTTTGGGGACCCCTGATCTAAGTCCTGCAGCTGGCCTCCACCGCAGCCTTGTGTGCTGTCTGCAGCCTCTCCAGAGCACCTCCAGGTGTCCTTGCCTTCCCTCCCGGTACCTGGCCAGGAGTCTTGCACAGCATGATACGGAGGTTGAATGAACAGCATGTTTAAGCCTGCCTATCTGACCCCCAGGAAACTAGGAGAGTAAAGAGAATCCCTTTTAGAATTCTTCTCTATTTGTTCAACCCATAAAGTTCCCCGACCTGGAAAGGTGGCTGTGTGGTAGCACAGTTCACATGAATCGGCCACATTTGAGTGCAGTGGTCAGGAGCCCAGGCTTTGGCTTTTGAAAGACAGTCATTCAAGTACTAATTCTGCTAGTTACTCCTTATGCGATTCAGATAAATTTCTTGCTCCTTCCTAGCTTCAATTTCCTCCATTATAGAATGGGAATTGTGAAAATTCCCTCACCGTCAAGTTGCTAGCATTAAAAGAATTATTTGTAAGATGCCAAGCACAGTGTCTGGTAGATCTACATACTTAATAGATTTCGGCCACTATTATCAACTCTGATTTCTCAACTGCCTGAGAACAGCAGGGAATTCCACTGAGGAGGTTGTTTTAGGGAAAATCTGGTATCTGATTAATTTTTGTGGTTGGGGGTCAGGAGAAGGAGGGCGTGGCCATGGCCTGAGCCCCTGGAATGCTTCTGTCCAGTGGCCCAACATCACCAGCATGTGCTCATCCTGCTCTGGGGTCAGCATCCTCCTCTGGCTGCAATTGTCATTCTCATCACCATCAACATCCCTCCTTCTGTAGAGATGTGAACTCTCACATTGTTTCTTCAGGCCAATGGCTTCTCTCTGGCCTGTGATTGGTACCCCCGAGATTCCACCGCAATCCAGGCATCCCAGCTATGTCAGCGTGACTCAAGTTGTGTGTGGCTGACATCCACATGGCCCCATAGAAGGCAGGCTCCAGAGAAAGGTTATTTGGAATGCTGCTGAATGTTTGATGTCTGTCAAGTTATCTTTTTGGGGTTAGGCCATTAAAGTCGCATCTGATCTTTTATGGAACAAACGAGATAAACTGCATGTTGAATTTCATGGGGCATGGAAGAATTTTTATGGGTATAGACACAGTGGCAGCTACAAGTAGGTTGGGTTTTTTTCCTCCGGAAACTTCATAGCATTTCTTCTACATGGCCATTTCTCTGGAGCTCAGAGCAGAAACAGTCGCCAGAAGTGAAGCCTAGAGACTGCCCGGTAACAGGTTCAGTGAAAGCGAGGGCGATCAGGCCCACCTGTACAGAACATGGATCCATCTGTCTGGCTCTTATCATCCCTATCAGAGAGCTGTCTGCTCTGTCCTTAAATTCTCTACCCTGAAGAAAAGTTATTTTCCAGGCAAATCTGAATCTTCCTGGGAACTTTATTAGTCTGTGCCCCTGATATCTCTCCCCTCTCCCCCACCTCCCCTCCCCTGCCCCACTTCTCTGAAGTAACCGATACTACAGATACTCCAGCCACACTAGCCAGTTCCTGGGCCTCTGAGCCTACTGTGAACTTTCCACTTTTGTTCCTGAGCTCTGTCTCTATTGCCCACAGCATTCTTCCTTTCCATCTCTGCCACTATTCCTCCAACCGATGGGCTAACAGAGTCCAACCAAATAACTGGCACCTTGCCAGGCAATGAGAGAAAGGTGAGTGGACAAAGCATTAGAGTCTTCCTGTCCTCCAAGCTCGAACTCAAGTACCACCTTCTCCATGCAGTCTGCTCAGTAACCCACTCAGCTGAAGCACTCTCTTCCCACACTCTCGTAACATTAGGGTGACCCCTATCTGCCCCTCTCTTACAGGAAAGTGAAAGCTACATGTGTATGTGTCTGTTCCCCTACACACTGTAAGGTTATTGAGGATGTGGGCCACAGACATCATTTTCTACCTTGGCCCACTTAATTTATGAACTCAAGGCCTCAATATTTTTCTCTTCCTATGGGTACTCGAATGCACAAAGAAGCAAAATACAATGATGCTTGATAAAATATATTTATAAAAGCAAAAAACTGATGAGAAAGGATACCCAAATGACTATTAATTATAGGAAGTAGTTAAATTATAATACTTTCTTACTATTGAAAAACATTCTGCACTTACAATAAATGAATAGAGCTATATATACCGGCATAGAAAAACTCCAAGAAATTATTGTTAACGGAAAAGAAAAAATCAAGTTACAGAACAGTATGTTTGGCATGATTCTGTTTAGGTTTGTAAACTCATTAAAAAAAAAAGTAAAGATTTCTTTGATATGATTAGGAAGGTGATGAGTTATCTGAAAATGTTGGGAAAGTGAGAAATCTTTTTTAAAAATCACCTATACCTTAAACATTTCTTTGATTTTAACATACATTTATTTACCAATTTCCTGATGTCAGTTCACAACCTAATTTTTAGCACAGGTCTGATGATGAGTCCATCTTTTACATGTAAGCCACACTCATAATACACTGTTTAAAAGTTCTAGTTTTATTTTCTGTAAAGTAGAATGAGAACTTAAAGATGGGGATGCAGTCAATTGAGTTCAGGATTCTAAATTAATGATATGTAGAAGTTGTGTGACCTACACACTTTGTGTGTGTGTGTGTGTGTGTGTGTGTGTGTGCGTAACAGAGACAGAGAGAGACAGAGACAGGTACAGATAGGGACAGACAGACAGACAAAAAGAGAGAGAGATGAGAAGCATCAATTCTTCGTTGTGGCACCTTAGTTGTTCGTTGATTGCTTTCTCATATGTGCCTTGACTGGGGGGCTACAGCAGAACGAGTGACCCCTTGCTCAAGCCAGCGACCTTGGGCCCAAGCTGGTGAGCCTTGCTCAAACCAGATGAGCCCGTGCTCAAGCTGGTGACCTCAGGGTTTCGAACCTGGGTCCTCTGCGTCCTAGTCCGACGCTCTATTCACTGTGCCACTGCCTGGTCAGGAGACCTACGCAACTTAAAGAACCTTTCTAAGCATCAGTTTCTCATCTGTAACACACGGCACAATAATAGTAATCACAGGTAATTGAGAGGAAAAAGGATGATTCTGTGTGTGCAATGAAAAATGTTTAGTGCTCAATAAGGCTTAGCTAATCTAGGCAGAGTTATTACTTATTATTATACCATAGTAAGAAGAGGATCACCTTACATGGCACTCTGGCCACTTTCTCTTTCTGCCTCCAGGATGCTCAAAGTTCATAAAGGGCAAGGAGAAATGAGTGTTGTGGCCTGAAGGGTAGGTTCTGTCGTAGAACTGGATTAGGTCGCATAGCAGCATAGAGCTCATTAAGTTAGTTTCTGTTCCAAAGGACATGACAATCTAATAACAAAAGGATGAATATACATGGGAAGGTAATAATAATAATAATAATAATAATAATAACAGTATCAATTATATTTTCAGTAGAAAAAAATTTAAAACTAGCTTAAATATTAAACTTTTTAATTGGCTCAAGCCATGGAAAATTCAAGAGGTTGGAGGGACTTCAGGAAGATACTTGATCGGCCCTCTGGTTCTAGTTGTCTTTGCTTTCTCAGCCTTGCCTTATATATGTGTCAACTTTGTTCTCAGACTGGCTTCCTGCTAGTAAAAGAAATGGCTCTAGCACTTCTAGGCTTCACGTCTGAGACCACATCATCAAACTGCAGTCCTGAAAGTCACTCTGGACTAGTCAGATTCATGCGCCTATTTCTAACTCAATCACTCTGGCAAGATGAATGGAATTATGTTGATCAGGTTGGGCTAGTTGGGGCTTACCCCTAGAGCTGGTGATGAAGTCAATTTATTAAATGCTTCTGTCATATATCAAGTACTAAGCTACTTGGTTTTATGCAAATATCCTCATAACAACCTTATGAGGTAAGTGCTATTACCATCTCTAGTTTGTAGTTGAGGAAACTGAGGCCCAGAAAGGTTAGTAATTTTTCCAAAGTTGCACAGTCAGTAAGTATTACATCCAGATTCATACTTTGGCCTCCTGACTTCAGAACCCACATTTAGAATCAACCAAGACATCAGTCCCAAGGGAGTACCTGACGTGTACTGCAGATGACACCTGCTGGCTAAATTGAGAGGGAAGAGAATATGGCCAGGCTGAGGTGATGAGAAGGCAGGACTTGTGGTAGGTCTGAAGTAAGTATGGGAAAATTAGATCAAGTAAACTATCAGACACAAGAATCACATTATAGCAGAAATAATCAATGCAGCAGGATCAGACACCTGCCAAGTCTGCCACTTACATATAAGCAGAGTGACCTTTCCCAAGTCTATTTTGTCTGTTATTAATATAGCTACTTCAGCTCTCTTTTATTTACTGTTGGCATGATGTATACTTTTTCATCTTTCTACTTTAAACTTATTGATATATGTATCTTTGAATCTAAAGTTTGTATCTTGAGGGCAGACATAGTTGAATTGTGTTTTTTAAAATCTATTTTGTTAATTACTTCCCTTTGATTGAAATGTTTAGTCCATTCATATTTAATGTAATTACTGATAAGGTAAAATTTACATCTGCCATTTTGCTATTTTTTTAATATGTATTGTCTTTTTTGTTCTTTTTTTCCATTATGTCTGCTTCTGTGTTAAACAGTGTCATCTAGTGTGTCATTTACATTTTCTTGTTTCGTTTCTTTTAAAAAAAAATATTTTCTTAGTGGGTGTCATGGGTATTATGATTAACATCTTACTTTGGATTAATATCACTTTAATTTTAATAATATACAAAAATTTTACTCCAGTACAGCACTGTCCTCTTTACTTCTTTTATTTGCTGATTTTTTTTAATAGAGAGAGGAAAGGGGGAAGAGAAAGAGAAACACAGACCTATTGTTCCACTTATCTATGCATTCATTGGTAGATTCCTGTATGTACCCTGACTGGGGATCAAACCCACAACTTTGGCTCCAATCAACTAGGCTACCTGGCCAGGGCTCTCCTCACTCCTTTGTGCTAGTATTATCATACAAATTACGTTATACATTATAAGCCTATCAAAATAGTTTTATAATTACTAATTTATGTAATTAGCTTTTAAAATGGGTAGATTATTACAAAAAAAAGGAAAAAAGACCAAAACTACACCTATATTGTCTTCTATATTTACCTGTGCAGTCACTTTTATCAGTGCCTTTTATTTATTTGTGTGGATTTGAGTTACTGTTCAGTGTCCTTTCATTTAAACCACAAGAACTTCCTTTAGTATTTCTTATAGAGAAGGTGTTCTGGCAACAACTGTCAGTTTTTGTTTATCTGAAAATGTCCTAACTGCACCTTCATTTTTGAAGGATAATTTTGGCAGATATAGAATTCTTGGTTGACAACCGTTTTTCTTTCAGTACTTTGAAGGTGTCATTCCATTGCCTTCTGTCCTCCATAGTTTCTGATGAGAAGTCAGCTATTAAATTTAGTCAGGACCCCTTGTATATGATGAGTTGCTTTTGTTTTTCTTAATGATTTTAAGATTCTCTCTTTGTCTTTTGAAAGTTTGACTATGATGTGTGTATTTTTGACTGTCCTTGAATTTTACCTAAAGTTTGCTGAGCTTTTTGGGTGTTAGAGTAAGGTTCTAAAATAAATTTGAGAAGTTTTCAGCCATTGTTTCTTCAAATATTCTTTCTGCTTCTTGCTTTCTCTCTTCTCCCTCTGGAACTCCCATTACGTGTTTGTTGGTATGCTTGACGGTATAACACAGGTCTCAGACTGTTCTTTTTCTCCATTCATTTTTCTTTTTGTTCCTCAGACTGAATAATCTCAATTGATTCATCTTCAAGTTAGCTGATTCTTTTTTCTGCTAGTTCAAATCTTGTATTGACACCCTCTAGTGAATTTTTTATTTTACTTATTAAACTATTTTTACTCCAGAATCTATATTTGGTTCTTTGAAATAATTTGCTTCTCAATTGACATTTTCTATTTCTTATACTTTAATTCTTTAGATATGTTTTCCTTTAGTGCTTTGTAAATCTTTATATTTGAAATAATTTATTTCAAATATAAAGTGCCTTTGTCTACTAAGTGCAATATCTTGGCTACCTTAGGAATGATTTCTATTGATTGCTTTTTTCCCTTATACAAAAAGTTTGTATATAGATCATACTTTTCTATTTCTCTGTGTGTCTCATAATGTTTTATTGAAAACTAGACATTTTAAATTATATAAGATACTAACTCTTCAAATCAGATCCTCCACACAATGCTGCGTTTATTATTCTTGTAGTTGCTGTTAATGCTGCTTGTTTATTTAGTGACTTTACTGGACTAAATCCATAAACTCTGTATTCTTGGTCATGTGAAACCACTAAAGTCTCTGTGAAGTTTGCTTCATAGTCAGCTAATGATTAGGCAGAGATTTCCTTAAATGCCTCCAACCAATACTTCTCCTAGACCAGGGGTAAGGAACCTATGGCTTGAGAGCCAGGTGTGGCTCTTTTGATGGCTGCATCTGACTCACAGACAAATCTTTAATAAAAAAAATTAATAACATTAAAAATATAAAACATTCTCATGTATTACAATCCATTCATTTCCTACCACTCATGTTCATGGTTATGGGTGGCTGGAGCCAATCAAAGCTGTCCTCTGGGACACCAAATTTTTATTGGATAATCATAACGTACATGGGTCATTGCAAGGTCAAGAAGTAAACTTCCCTCCTTTTAATCAAGTAGTCAACTAGCTAATTGCAAAAACCCTTTTGACGAAGAAGATGGCTAAAGAAAAAAAGATGAGTATCATACTTTTCAGCAGGAATGGACAGAGGAATTCACCTTTGTGGAGAGAGCAGGTTCTGCAGTGTGTCTAACATGCAATGATAAAATTGCATCAATGAAACGGTCAAATATAAAGCGGCACTTTGACACACACCATACTATATTTGCATCAAAATATCCAGCAGGGGACAGCAGGAAGAGAGCATGTCAAGAGCTACTGTACACAGGGCAATCTAGTCAGCAGCAACTCCATGTTTGAACCCAACAAGGTGACTGGAATTTGGTCAGCTTTGCTGGTGCTTTAGCAATTGTGAGAAACAGAAAGCCATTCACAGATGGGGAGTATGCCAAAACATTCATGCTTGATGTTGCCAATGAACTTTTTGATGATTTTTCGGATAAAGGTAAGATAATCAAATGAATAAAAGACATGCCTCTATCGGCAACTTTTCACGATCATACCATCATGATAGCAAATCAAATTGAGGCAACACAAGTGAAGGACATAAATACAGCACCGCTCTTTTCTCTCACTTTGGATGAGTCAACAGACGTAAGCCATTTATCCCAGTTCAGCGTGATTGCAAGGTATGCTGTTGGTGACACACTACCTGAGGAAAGTCTTGCTGTTTTGCCTATGAAAGAGACAACAAGCAGGGAGGATTTATTCAAGTCTTTCACTGACCAAATTCCAGTCACCTTGTTGGGTTCAAACATGGAGTTGCTGCTGACTAGATTGCCCTGTGCACAGTAGCTCTTGACATGCTTTTTGCTAAAGAAAAAAATCTACCAATGGATAAACTTATTTCCGTGTGTACTGATGGTGCTCTGTGCATGGTGGGGAAAAACAGAGTATTTGTAGCGCTTCTTCATGAACATGAAAAGAGACCCATCCTAAGTTTTCACTGCATCCTACGTCAGGAGGCACTTTGTGCTCAGATGTGTGGCGAGCAGCTTGGTGAGGTGATGTAGCTGGTCATTCGGGTGGTCAACTTTATTGTTGCCTGAGCTTTAAATGATTGCCAGTTTAAAACACTGCTGGATGAAGTTGGGAATAATTATCCTGGTCTGCTTCTGCACAGCAATGTGCGTTGGTTGTCAAGAGGGAAGGTGCTCAGCTGTTTCGCGGCTTCTCTGAGCAAAATCCGGATTTTCTTTGAAATGAAAAACGTCGAGCATCCTGAGTTAGCTAACATTGAGTGGCTCCTGAAGCTCTACTATCTTGTGGATATGACTAAAATCTGAACTAGCTCAATGTAAAAATGCAAGGGTTGGAAATACAGTCTTACCCCTTCAAAAAGCAGTGTTTGCTTTTGAAAACAAGATGGAACTCTGCATCGCCGACATTGAAACAGGTCGTTTACTACACTTTGAAAAACTGGGAGAGTTTAAAGATGCATGCACAGCAAGTGACCCTGCTCAATATCTTGATCTCCAACAGCTAAAGGGCTTCACATCTAAACTTCTGCACTCATTCAAAGTGCGCTTTGGAGAATTTCGTGAGCGCACTTGTCTTTTTAAGTTCATCACCCATCCACATGAGGGTGCAGTGGACAGCACTGACCTGAGTTACATCCCCGGTGTCTCCGTCAGAGATTTTGAGCTACAAGCTGCTGACCTGAATGCCTCAAACATGTGGGTGAATAAGTTCAAGTCACTGAATGAAGATTTGGAAAGACTTGCACGACAGCAAGCAGAGTTGGCGAGCAAACACAAGTGAGGAGAAATGAAAAAAACTTCAACCCACGGACCAGCTGATGGTCAAAACTTGGAACGTGCTTCCCATCACGTACCACACACTGCAGCATGTGAGTATTGCTGTACTGACAGTGTTTGGCTCTACGTATGCATGCAAACAGTCTTTCTCACATCTAAATAACATTGAGTCCAACTTACGATCACGTTTAATCGATGGAAGTCTCAACGCCTACATGAAGCTTAACCTCACCACTTATCAACCAGACTACAAAACCATCAGCAAAACCATGCAGCACCAGAAGTCGCATTAATGGTAAGAAGTACTTCATTCATCATTGGTTAGCAACAGCATAACAATGTTATGAAAAAGAATTCAGAGACGTATTGTACTTTAAAAGTGTTGGTCTTACATAAAATGCACACATTTACTTGTATTTAGTGTTAAAAATATTGTATGGCTCTCACGGAACTACATTTTAAAATATGTGGTGTTCATGGCTCTCTCAGCCAAAAAGGTTCCCGACCCCTGTCCTAGACTTTTCCAAAGGACTGAATGTGTGTCTGTGTGTGCCTTCAGAAATGTGGCAGGCAGTTTACAAGTCTCCTTCTGTACCGCAGAGGTTCAAGGTCAGCTGGTGGTGAGTATTTAGGGCTTTCTCGGGTCTTTCCTGAGCATATGCATGTGGCCTTCTAAATTTTCAAAGAACATGTCTGAGTTTTTCACAGCCCTTATGGGAAAGCACATTTCCCGGTGTTTCATTTTAAGTTTTTAGATAGTCTCTTGTTAACCTCAGTGGGTATCACCATCTCAGGTAGTTGAAATGTTAAAAAACTGCCACTGATATTTTGGACAAACATGGCTGTTCTTAGAGAGCAAGCTCTGAGTCAGATCAGATAATGACAAGCCCTGAGAATGAAGCTTTTCCAGAGAACTGTTAGCATCAAATAATGACATTGCTCTGCCTTTAAAAAGGCATGAAACTTTGGGAAGGTGAAGGAACAAAGGGAAAACTTACAGGGAAAGGCAAGTCACAGACAATAGTATAGTCTGGTAAAAAGCAAGGCACCCAGTCTATAAGTGCAAAATAGGGAAAATCTTAAAATAGGAATGAGTCGTAAAAGTATCTAAAGCTACAAGGAGAACAGAATGCATTTGTGAAATAGAATATAATACTGACAGAAAGACAGAAAAATGGAGAAACTGTAATGATGTACTTTAAATGAAAAGAACTCACGCCGAGACGGGACCTAGCATCTTTAGTTTCAGGACTGCAAGGCGCTGTTTCCATTCTCACACTGTGCTGCCAGGCTGCGTGAGTGTGGGTGTAGGGAAGCTGCTGGCCCTTGGTTTTTTAAAGAAAATTGGATTTTATTTCCCAAATTTTAATTATTTGCTTACAATCTTTCTGATTTTTTCAAAACTATTTCTGTTTTTTTTGTTGTTGTTGTTTTTAGTGCACATGCATGAGAGAGAGAGAGAGAGAGACGGAGAGAGAGAGGGAGAGACAAGAAGCATTAACTCGTAGTTGCAGCATTTTAGTTGTTCATTGATTGCTTTCTCATAGGTACCTTGACCACGGGGGCTCCAGCTGAGCCAGTGAGCCCTTGCTGGAGCCAGCGACCTTGGGTTCAGGCCAGCAACCATGAAGTCACGTCAATGATACCACACTCAAGCCGGTGGCACACACTCAATAAGCTGAGTGAGCCTGTGTTCCAGTCGGCGACCTTGAGGACCTGAACCTGGCTCTTCAGCATCCCAGGTCGATGCTTTATCCACTGAATCACCACCTCATCAGGCATCAATACTATTTCTATCTAGCACTTCTTCAATTCAATTTTTAAAAATTGATGTCTTTTTCAAATTTAAATATCATTATATTTGTAAAATTATAAGTTTGCTATGTTACATTTTTTCTAATGCTCATTAAAATAAACTTCAAACTATTAAAATGTAAAATAGTCCTCCATGTACTAACTTTGGTAAATAATGGGTAAGGTTTCTTCCATTTCTGGGATTGTGTGAATGGGTTTTCCCCGGTCCTTCCTACTTAGATTACCTCTTAGTACATGTCTCTCTGAGGACAAGGTAAACTAGAGTTTAGAATGAAGTTGTTTGAGATTAAACCATGTTTGCAGCAGCCACTGAGTAACTGACCCACAAGGCTGGTAAACAGTGGGTAGAGACACCCCAGAGCTTAGGTCGGGTACAGAAATGTCAACACTTTCAAGAAGCATATGAAATACCTTAATAATTCCATGAACTCCTAGAGCTGAGAGAATACAACAAATAGAGTTTAACAATAATACTAAATCCCACTTAGCTTTCTTTCAGTGCTTACTGTATGCTAGGGCACTGTGCTAAGCACCCTACAAACATTTACTGTACTCCTTAAAACCACTCTGCTAGGTAGACATTCCCATTTTACATATGAAGAAACCAAGGCTCAGAGAAAAAAAACTGACTCATCAATCCCCTCACAATACTCCTGGTGAGTTACCTGGTACTTAATTTGGTTACTTAAGGTAACTCTTGCCATGTTGGGATGGACTGCAGAGAAAGCTCATTGTATGAGCAGAACTCTGCTTCCTTTCGTTTTTGTTTTTGTTTTTTTTAAGCAAGAGAGAGAGGGACAGATAGGGACAGATAGGCTATTAAGGAGAGAGATGAGAAGCATCAATTCTTTGTTGCATGGCCACCTTAGTTGTTCACTGATTGCTTTCTCATATATGCTTTGATTGGCGGGCTACAGCCAAGCCAGTGACTCCTTGCTCAAACCAGTGACCATGGGGTTGTGTCTATGATCCCACGCTCAAGTCAGTGACTCTGTGCTCAAGCTGGCGACCGTGGGGTTTCAAACCTGGCTCCTCTGTGTCCCAGGCCGATGCTCTATCCACTGTGCCACTGCCTGGTCAGGCCTTCCTCTTACTGTCCTATCAGAGACATTGGTTTTGTTCCCTGGAGTCACAGAACACAGATAAAGTATGATCATCCACAGTTTAATTTACTCAATGTATAGATGAAAAAAATGGAGCACAATGTGGGGGTTTTATTAATAAAAGCAGCCTCCAGAAGATGAAATAAACGTGTATTTCTTGTCTACGTAGGTAAGTCCTTCGTGGTACTGGGGGATGCTTGCTCTGGAAAAATGGGGTGAGGGAGGGACCACAGGCTTCATGTGTTCTGCTGTAACCATGGTGACTGCCAGAAGGTTTCTGAAGTTACTCTAAGTTGCTTTCTCATTAGCCTCACATTAAGAAGGATACCACACTTTAATATGAGTATCAGTGAACTATTTGGGATCTAGAAGAGGGTGGCCTGCTAGCAAGGGGCTAGTGACCAACTGAATAGCTGAAGCGAAAGGGTAGTCTAGCCTGGAGGAGAATGGTGAGGGGATGGCATCTTCAAATACCTGAGCAACTGTCAGCATAAAGAAGGGAAATGGCTAGTTCTGCCTTGTTTCAGTGGCCAGACACAGCATTTCTGGGCAGAAATTGCCAGGAAGAAGGAAGTTTGGGGTCCCTAACTAACTAGCTGAGTGACCTTCAGTAAGTTATTTAACCTTCCTGTCATCCAGAATCTTAATGGCACATGGTTCTTGGGAAGCTCCTCTAAGGCCAAGGACCTAGCTCAAGGTGTTGCTAAGTTTAGATGCTGCTTAATCATCCTGTTCAACCTAAGAAAGCAACATACAAACTTAGAATTGATAGATGACGATGGGGTCAACTCATAAGATAGGAGTTCTCTACCAGAAATATTTGAGCAAAGACATCATCGTTAGCGACGTTCTAAAGGGGTTCCTCTGTGGACAGAGGTGTGGACTAGGAGACCCATAGGATTCTTTTACAACCCTAAACTGGAGTATTCTCAAACAAATTTTGCCCCAAGTTACACAGCTTGTGGCATAACAGAGACTAGAACCCATATGCCCTACCCTGAGTCCAGTGCTTACCTCCATGACACCATATGCCACACAGTTAAAAAAAAATGTATAGAACAATGTCTGGAACCTATCCCAAATGTAATTGTTTATTAGCTTTTACAATTTTCTTTTTCTATTAGCCACGCTTTAAGAAGGAAGCATAAACACATTCATTTGTATAGAACATAATTTATATCTTTTTTGCTAAAAATATATTTTAATCATGGATATGATATTCAGCACGTCATCTAGTGCATACTCTTCAACTATTTAAATTTATGATAAAAATTTAAAATGTCGACTCAAAAACAGTCTTTCAACATTCTCTCATGTAGTACAAGTGCAAAAACATTGAAGCCGCCAGTCTAGCTAATTCTTTCCAGGTCAAACTACATGTAAAATTTCTAGGTCTCTTTTCTTCTTCCTTCTCACCAGCCCTATCCCCCACTCTCCTAGCTGACTGTGTTCTCAATCATTATACTTGATAGGAGCCTTTGTTCTTAGTGTTTAGTATTCCCTTTTGGCTTTCCCCAAAATAAAACACACCTAAAAGGCAGAACAGCAGAGAGAGAAACTGTGGGGGCCAGGCATAAAAACCCCAAAGTACTTTCCAAATATCTTGACCATTGTACAAATGAGAGGACAATAATGGATATCTAAGTGAGTTTTACTGGAATACAAAGGACCCTGATTCATGAAGTTTCTCACACATTCAAGTAATGAAAAGTGGGGCACGGCAGAAAGCGTTACTTGCCTGTCCCTAGTCCCTAGAACATGCCAGAAAGTAAGCAAGGATATTGCCTAAAGTTGGGACTCTAGGAAATTTGCCTTTACTCCATTTTCAACAAAGGAGCCATCTGATGCTCCATGAGTTCCATGTAGCTCAGGATGAGCCTCATTTAACAAGTCTCTCACAATGGCTCTGAGCTGTCACTTAGTCACCTAGAGGAGGGTCTGCAAATTAGGGTCCATGCAAAACTGAATGTCAAATGTGCTCTATTGGGGCTGAATTTGAGTTGTAGGTTAGTTTAACGTATGTGCTGGGATTGCCTTAAGTACCCTGGAACAGTGATATATTCCATCTAGTCTTATGTTTCATGTAACTTTGAAAACTGCCATCCTATTCTACTGACTTAAGATAAGGGAAACAGCATTCTCTTTCACCTGACAACATGCACTGTGTCTACCTATGGAAGGAACTGAATTTAAAAGGTTCCAACCTATGATGAGTTAGTATTTCCCAGATTCCTAGGGAGTGAGAGTATATCTAAATCCACAATTTAAGAATCGTTATGTAAAACGTAAAATATATGGAGATGCTGTAAGATGTGATTCCTATTTTTACGATGATCGATAAAGCCATTTGGAACTTTAGAAATCTAGAGCTGAAAGGGAAGTTAATGTCTTTTTCTACAGCTAGTTATATTTTGTAGATGGAGAACTTCAGAAATGAAAGCATTTAAGCTCTCTCCAGGTCACAGTGCTGGTTGGTGGCAGAGTAGGAACCAGAAAGCAAAGAGTCTGACTTCTAGCTTAGTGCCGATTCACCAGTGTGGTGTCAATGACAAGGACAGTATTTTCTGCATCAGTTTTAGAAGACATCCAGGCAGATAATCAGTGGTCTATACTCTGCTCTGCCAATGTCTGGGTGACCCAGGACAAGTAAATGAGCTACTCTGACATTAGCTTCCTTAACCAAAGGAGTGAAACACTAATCAATACCTGTCAGATTCAGGGTGGGTTCGTTCAGACAAGAAACAGATGCTCTGGAAATACAGCTCCTCAAAGAAAGGAATGCTCTCGCGATGGTGGATAGAGAAAGCTGCTCTATCTTAGGCTACTTTAAAAAATCTAATAACAAACCCCAAACATGTGACCCAGACATCCAACCACCTGGTAGTTCCAACAGATTATAAACAAATCAAGGACATAATTTAAGAACATAATAAAAATACTAAGTAATCCAAGTAATAATTACTTGATTAGACTAATTTTAAAGAGAAGAAAAATTTCCATGTCCCTGGTTGAAGGTTGATGGTGTAACATAGATAAAACATAGCATCTCATTCTATGCCCTTTGTTCTTTTTTTGTTTGTTTTTAAGCCTTTGCTTATGGCATATTAATTCTTTCCCATATTAAATCACTAAACAATGTACTTCTCAGGGACAGGGAATGCACTATTTCATTCTTTTTCCTTCCTGCCTGCCTTTTAAAGCATTCATTAAGTATCGAACTACGTGCCTACTGCATCCCCAATGCTTAGCACATTGTTTGGCATATGTTAAGGATTTAGTTTTGATCAAATAAATGAATAAAGCACAAAACCAAAGGCATTTTCAAAGCACAGAAATCTCAGTGTATCTGACTCCTCTGTCAAAACCACTTAAATTGTATCTTACAAATCTGAAGTCTGCCCCCAGCATGGTCTGATGGACCTGTGTACAGACCTGTGATATTGTTATCAGTTTAGCATGTATGTAATCGCTCAGCATGAATAACCTTGGTGTATATCATACAGAATTTCAATCTCAGACTCCAGGACACAGAAGGCATTTCTATGACTGGCCAAAATGTCATGGAGTTTTACAGTCTATTCCCCTGTTTCCAAACATGACCGCACCTACTTACTTTATGGCAGAGAATAAGGCTTTCCTAAATCTGAAAGATTTTTACTCAGCAAAACTTACAGGTAGCCTAAGTAAAATCTTACATATCTAAATGAAAGGTCAAACTTTGATTTCTTAAGGTACATATGGTTTTCACCCTAAGTGTAGCAAATTTCACTGGAGTTCCATTACCAACTGACTTAAATAATTTTCTAGATGACATAAAATTGCTGGTAATTACACTAGAAAGAGTAATTTTATGAACTTTTCTTGTACAAAGGCAAGTAAATTTAAGCTTTATTCAATATTTTGTTAGGGAAATTTTATATTAGATATACGATTTTATTTAAAAAAAAGAAAAATTTGAAGAATATATCTTTAGAAGTAGGGAGTAGAAAAACTTGCTATTTACCAGTTAATTGGTATCACACAATAGAGATCTCATGTGCTGCTCCTTACACAACTAACTTTTCTGAGTTTAAATGATTTCAGGAAGACCCCCAAACCAAATGGCCTGCACAAATCTAACCTATGATCTAGACGCCCCTCTCCCAAAATATTTTTCAAAAATAATGTTTCACAATCCTGAAAGAATTGGTGTCCATGGGATGCCAGATGTAAGGCATTTCACCTGAAACCTTATGTAAACTAATCCAAACCATTTGTTTCAGACATTTTCCTTGACACCAGGAGAGAGTTTGGGTCTTGGGTTTACATTTGCTTGAAGGACTAGCTTCTCTCAAAAACGGAAACATATGTGGGCACGATGAAGGCAAGAATTTGGAAGTTAGGCAAAGAAATTCTTTTGTTCTTTTTTAATCCTGTGTGTTTTTTCTTCACCTAAGCAATGGGTATATTAAATTTTGGTGACTTGTTTTCAAAAATGCAAAATTGAGTGCTTTTAGTATTATTTCCCAGGACAGAAACCTAACTTTAGTATCTGTACTTTCTTTACAAGTTGATGACAATTTTTAAAGAAAATTAAAGTGAAATCTCGGACATAGACTCACTGAAAAAAGAAGATAGAGGAATTATCACCATCATCATCATCATCAAGTGGGGTTTGAAGGAACTTACCTCTATACATCATAAAAAAAGAATTATTTGGTTTCTAGCTGATGGGATCACAAGGAAAGTGTGATTGAAATGGCTAACAGCAGAAATAAATTAGATTCTTTTGCTCTATTTCACCTTTCATATAAACCCCTCGGCTCTGGATTTGTGCTTTTCTAAGTTGTTTACATAATGCATAGGCACACACTTTGTTTCAAGTTCATGGAAGAGCAGATGAGATGCCCTTACTTTAGGCTGAGCAAAGAGGAAATGCATTCCTCTTAAAGAGCCTAAACCCAACCTAGCTGATTGTCTAGCATACTTATACAAACTGCTTGCTTTCAGGTAGATCCTAAAAAAGAAGGAACATATCTATCCAGAGGTGCATATTTTGAAGATTATAAAACTTTAAAAACAATCTGTTTCACATTTCAAAACTCATTCCTTTTAATGCCAACAAAAGACCACCAAGAAAATAATTTTAGAAAATTTTCAAACTGCTTCCTGATATTTGCCACCAGGGTTAAAAAAAAAAAAGACTCAACAAGAAAATTGTTTCTCCGGTTTTTGTTAATTAGTTTTTTAAAAGTTTGGAGAATATGAATTCAGCATGTTGTTGAATTATGTTACGAACTGTACTAACAGATGCTGGCAATCCTTGTGTTTAGATATTGAAAAATAAAAAGGAAATAGGAATATTTATTAGAAATATTTTATATTCCTTCAATTTGGCTGTAACGGATATAAAGCTGAATAAAACCATGAAATCGAAAAAATATTTAATCATACTGAGAGAGTGGACATTTTTTAAGTAAAATAAATGTTTGAACTTTGACAAAATTAAAGTGTTTGTTTAGAAAACAAATAAAAATAACTATTGCTCAAAATATTATGGTAGGGGTTGTCTTGATATTTCACTAACGTCTTAGATCTACAGAGTGCTTGACTTGACCTCCTACAACTTAAATATCTGAAATGAAGCAGGAGCAAAATTTAAAGGATGGTTGTCTTTTTGGTTTTTTAAATACTTCCTTTGGATTCTTCCCGTTTTTTTCCTTCAAGAATTTACCCTATTTTTCTTCCTTTGTACACACAAACCAAGTGTCCACCAAATCAGACACCAAAAAGCGAGCACTGAACTACAGTTTACTTGTGCTGAGCAACCACAGCAAGTATTAACATTTTTATTAATTTTAATTTTTCCTGGAAACAAAACAAAACAAAACAAAGTCACCTGGGTCAGATCAGCAATCATTAAACGAAAAAGAAATAAATAATAGGTTAAAAATAGGAGGATTGTGTTAAAAGGAAGGAAGAAAGGACTACTCATAACCAAACTCTAGTCATCTCAAGAAAGAAATTTTTCCACACTTGAAATCTGATTCTAACAGAAAGCTTCTCCTTCACATTTGAAACAAATAATTCCAGCTTAAATCTACATTTTCAAGGAAGCCCCTAGCTTTCTATATCTGCCTTCTGCCACTATTCCTTTACCTCATTGAGGTAAAAGTCAGTTCACATTTACGATTTTCCTCCCATTCTCACTGAAGCCCCTTGTACATTTTAGCATAATCTCAGAATAGTCAGTTATTTTAGAAATGGCATATTTCAGATATCACCCCCTAGACTGAGAGATTAAAAAGATTTTGCCCATGTTTAGGGGAAATGAAGGTGTGTGGGCTCACTCTGCCGTTGCAGTTTTCAGCCCTTGCATTCTAGAAGGTTCTCCAAGAATAGGATACCACATGGGTATCCAACCAGCAAGTGGAAGGAAAGCCCCCCTGCATTTTTGCCTATCTAGTTGTGGATCTCTTTTAATAAGCATGTTTCTAGGCGAATTTGCTCCTAACACAGCAACATTGGTACAATTTTGCTCACACCATCTTTCTAAGATAGATCTTATCCGTAATTATCAACCAACTCAACTGGTATTTAAATAGTGAATGGGGCAGGAAGCAGGGAGGAATAGGTCGCGCGTGAAACACTCTTGGTGTAAAAGCAAATGCAGAAATCATGACCCGAGGGACATAAAAATACATGCAAGGTCTCCCTCCCTGGAGAGAAGGTAGAACGCCGAGACATGGAGTCGCGACCAGCAATCGCGATATTCAGGCCGATGCCGCAATGGAGTGGGACTGGCCCACGACGCAAAGTGAGCCTTTTCCAGAGTCAAGAGTTACTCCCAATTTCAAAGTAAAATAAAAATAAAAATAAACAAACAGAACACTTTGGGGGTAGAAGATGGCGGGGGGCGGGGACGGCCTGAGGGAGGGTGGCCCGCGGCGGGCGCGCACACAGGCACTGCCCTCCCAGCCCCCGAGGCGGTGGGGCCGGCAACGCCGAGGGGCCGCGCTCGTGCGCCCACCGCGCGAAGCCGGACACGCCGCCGCCGCCCGCGCCGCTCCCCGCCCGCCGGCCCCCGCCCCCGCCGCTTCCTCTCGCTCTCCCAGCCCCTTCCCCCACGTGTGGGTGACGTCAAAATTCCGCGAAAAAGCCGCGTGGTGGCTCCCCGAGCGGAGGCGCGACTCCGCCGCCCAGCGGCCCCCTCCCGAGGCTCCCGAGGGCGGCCGAGGGGCCGGGAAGGCCCGCGGCTTTGCCTCCGGGGAGGCAGGGCCCCGCCGACGGAGCCGGCCAGGCGCCCCCTGCCCCAAATCTCACTGGGAAATTCATTTTTATAAAGTTAGTGCATTTCCAGACCCATTTTCGGCGGTGTAAGGCGTGTCCTACACGCTGAATCAGACAGGAAGAGGGGGAAGTTCGGTCTTTTTACTTTTTTTCCAGGGGAGGGGACAGAGAGATGCTCGGTGGGCGAACAGACGGCAGGCGCACTGCCTCCCGACCCGCGCGCTCCCAGCTGCCGCGCCGGCGCGCAGCCCCCGTCTGACTGCCGCGCGCCCGAAGGCGCAAGCCGGGCGGCTGCACCCCCACCGGGCCGCGCGCCCCGGGGACGTGGCGGGCGGGGGGCGGCGGCGAGAAGGGCCCCGGAAGCTTATTCACACCTGGAATCGCATTGGCCAGGCTTCGAGAAGCCTCCCGTCAGCTCATCCCCACCCACCAACTTTCCCCTGTTTTCTTGTCGCCGACCTTTCCCTCTTTTCCTTTCACACATTTTTTTTCTAGTTTGCTCTTATTCCCTTCTTATTGCCCCCCAAGTCCTCTTTCTGTACTTCCTCCTGGTCCGTCCCGGGATTCCCGGGGCCCAGAGCCGGGACTGGGACACAACGCCATCTACTTTTAAATAACCGTCGGGTTTTCGGTTTTGGTGGTTTGACCACCCATCCCTTAAAGGAGAAACAAATTCCCAGTTCTACTCTTCGGGGGAGGTAGGGAAGGGCGTCGGCCCCATTCCTGAGCCTGAGTGACTCCCCTCCCCCAACCCGCCTGACAGGCTCCACGCGGAGGTCGTGGGGCTTGAACTCCCGCGACTCCGAAGCTAGAAGGCGACCGCAGCATCACCTGGCTGGCCGGCATCCGCCAGGTGAGCTTGGGAGTATGTGTGCTTAGTGTGACAAGTTCCTGCAGAAATGTGCCTATAAACACCCAACACCCGGCTGCACCCTGTACCTACAGGGTTTTGTACACTTTCCAACCGAAACTCCAAAACGCGAAGAGTCGGGAGTGGAGAGCCAACCAGGGAGGGAATAAAATCCAATAAAATTTGCCTTCGCATCATCGATCCTACCAAGGGTAGGATTTCCCCCCCTTTGAGTAGTGAAAAAGGGATAAAAAGAACCAACATTCCCCCCCCCCCCCCGTTTTTACTTCAGAGCCACAGCACAGACACTTGGTTTTTCTCTAAGGGTAAATCTACACTCAAAGAAAACGCGCACTTTTGCCCAGGAGGCAACGTGCACTCCCCCTGCGTGCTAGGTGGAGAGCTTTTTACCAAAGCAAAATCAAGGTTTTTAACACATGGCTGGAGTGGCGACCCAAAGGGAACACTGGGTCTCCAGCCCGAGCCTCCCAGAGACACCCTGCCGGCCTCCGCACCCTCTGGCGCCCAACCCCACGTGCTGGAGCCTGAAACTGAACTGGGGACAGATTCGTCGCGAAGCTGATGTTCAGGAGCAGTCCGTCATAGGAAGGGGAAGTGAATGAGGGAACTGGCAAAGGCGAGTCTGCCACGCGGGAAGCGCCCGAGCCCGCGGGTCTCGGGGAATTGAGAAGGGGGATCCGCCCGCGCCCCTCCCCTCAGCAGCTCCTCGGCCCCGCGCCGCCCCCCGCCGGAATTTCTCTGCGAAAGCCAGATTGCAGCTGGGGTAGGGGTAGGGGCTGGGGCGACGGGAAGGAGCCAGAGGGCCGGAGACTTGAGGGTTCGCCACCCAGGCTTTCTCCCCAGGGTGGGCGAGGCGGGGAGGACGACCACCCTCCTCTTCCCCACCCCTCCAGAAACCCGGGGCTGGGGATGCTTTCCCTGCCTGGAGGAGGAGAGAGAACCGCGCTGGGTTAGTTATCAAGTGATGTCAAGAGGCTGCAAGCGCTTGCCAGTTTCAGCCCTTGCCTGTCGGGGGGTAGATTTATGTTTTAAAAATACCTCTTGCACGCCCCCCTCCCCAGCTTTCTTTGATCTGTTCAAAGGTGGCAGAGGTTAAGTTTGAGTATTTCCTTTATGGGGGTCTTAAAATGTAAGTTAATGTATTTACCCGGAGTGACTCAAAGGGTTGGGTCAGGAAGTCCAAGTTGAGTAAAATCAATAGGTGATTGTGAGGGACCGACTCTATTCCGAGGAACACTGTACTCAGCCCGAGTGTCATCACTTCGAGTTTGTCATCGCCTAGCCTTTCATTTTGAGTTTGCAACTTGGGTTTTTCAGGGAGCTTTTTTTTCCCCCCGAAACCTAATGGCTTCTACAGCAATTAGACATTTTCCTCGCCCGCCCCTTCCCTCCCCTTTCTTTCTGTACAGTAGATTGGACACTAATTCCCTCGCTATTGATAAGGTTGGAGGAGCCCCAGCCTCTCCCCAGCCTCGCCCGCCTGTCCCCGCTCTCCCTCCGCCCCGCCTTGGCTTCCTTTTGATGTAGCAGGGAACTCGTCCTACTAAGAAAAAAAAAAAAAAAGAAAAAAGAAAAAAAAAAAAAGAAAGAAAGAAAAAAAAAAGAAAAGAAAAAAAAGTAATCTGCCCGGTAACAATCAGCGCGCAGTAGCAGGAGCCTCAGAGCTATTGGCTATGCAAATAGAGGGAGGGGAGAGGGCGCCCCAAACTCTTACACACCCTTTTAAAGTGATATCCCCTCCCCCAACCCCTTCCGCCCTACCCTCACTTAGGGGCTGGCCCCCGGCCTGAGTTAATCGCTAGCACCTCAGGTTTATTCACTCCCCGCCTTCTCTACGCCACCACCCCCTCCGTTCAGGGAACCTTGTGAGCAGCGCTCTGCCCCCCCTTCCACACTTGCTCTCTACACCCCAGTTCGGGCCCCAGTTCTCGGTAAAGGAGGCAATCGCTGGACTCTGTGTGTCCAGGTCCCCGACCCACGCCGTGCTCTTTGCACGTGCCAGCCCGGCCAACACACTGGGATGCTGGGCGCACTCCCCTTCCTCCTAAAGCGAAATAACCCTGAAAGTCAAGGTGGGGGTGGTGAGAGGAAGGAGGTGAGGAAACGCCACCATATCCCTTGTGAAAGCAGCCTTTACCCGAGGATGCCTGTGAGCACGTGTCAGAGCCGGCTGCGCGGGCAGCGTCTCCAGCGCAGTCCGGCTCCCGGGGAGAAAGCCTGGTTGGCAAGCGATGCGTGAACCCGAGGGGTCTGCGAGGATGCAGACGAAGCCCCGGGAGTGGAAGTCGGGGGGGCCTCCCAGGAGAGGAAGGGATGGTGTTCGCAAAGGGGAGAAAGGGGGAAGCCAAACCTACTCCCTCCTTCGCCCCCACCCTCCCCGCCCCTCCCCCTCCCGGGCTATTTCCTAGAAAGCTGTATCAGTGTGACCACGCTCCGCGCAGACACCTCGGGCGGCTTGTCAGCAGATGCAGGGCCCAGAAAGTGGCTTTTTCCTGCGTGGCCAGTGGCCGCGAAGGAACCGCTGGCAGCCCTGCCTCCGGCCTGCTGCAGCCCCGGGCGCCTCGCCGTGTCTCCCAATGGCGCCTGTAGCGCCCCCAAGAACAAGATGGTTTTTGCTCAGGGTCACATTCTACCACGTCGGAGAAGCCGCCTCCTCCCTTCTATCACTCCCCCCCCTTTCCTCGCCACACATTGTTTGTGTGTGTCTGCTGGGTCGGGGGTGCAGGGAGAACGTTATTCTGGTCCCTTTAACTAGGCTTTTGAAACAGCTTTGAAATGACCAGGAACATAAATTTCAGTGACAAAACCTTTATCTCTGGGTCTGCGAGGTCGCAATTTTCTAAAATCGCACTCCTTATTTTCCATTTAAGGGATCTATTTCTACATTTTCGGAGCCCACCCCATCTTCAAGTCATCTCCCCATAATTTCTGGATCTTTAATACATGCATGGGCAGAAATGATAGAATGAGTTCTGAAGAAGCCAGAGTTGGAGGGTCCTTTTTTGGTATGATGCATCTACAGAGTGTGCAAAATTCAAGGGAATAAATAGGAATCGGTGTTTTTTGTGGGTTCCCCTATCCGGGGCCCCTGGCATGCGGGACTGGATGGAGGGAGAGGGCCTCGGAGAGCTGAGGAGGGGTGGAGGGGGGAGCGGGGGACCGCGTTTGATGTTAGGCCGGGCCAGCTGCTGTTCTCCTTAATAACAAGAGGGGAAAGGAGAGAGGGAGGGAGAGATTGAAAGGAGGAGGGGAGGGACACGAGGGGAGGGAAGGGGAGGAGGAACCAGAGAGGGGAGCGCAGCGAGAGGGAGGAGAACTGCCCAGCCAGTTTGCGTCACTGCCTCGCAGAGCAGAAGAGGAGAGCGAGCTGGGGAGAGCGAGACAATTTGGAGGGGAGGGCAGGCAGAGTCAGCAGACCCGCGGCTCTCCTCTTCCCATCTCCCATCCCCTTTCTCTCTTCTTTTGCTCCCTTCTCTGCCCTTAACTTTTCTCCGAAAACCCCAATTAGCCAAAGGAAGGAGGCACGGGGAAACTCTTTCCCCTCCCCCCTCCAAAAAACTTTTCCAGTCCGGAGAAAGCAGGGGAGCGAGCGGGCACCCGGCTGGCCATGGAGCTGCTGTGCTGCGAGATGGACCGTGTGCGCAGGGCCGTTCCCGACGGCAACCTGCTGCACGACGACCGCGTCCTGCAGAACTTGCTCACCATCGAGGAGCGCTACCTTCCCCAGTGCTCCTACTTCAAGTGCGTGCAGAAGGACATCCAGCCCTACATGCGCAGGATGGTGGCCACCTGGATGCTAGAGGTAAGTCTGCAGACAGACGCTCTGTCTGTCCCCACCTGCACGCTCGCCCTCTCCCCACGTAGGGACCCCAAAACTGGGAGAAGATAGCCTCTGCGTCCGCCTCCCTGCTCCTGTGAGTGAGGTTACCCCGCGCCCTTTGGCGAGACGCGTGGCTTTATTTCTATTCCTTGATGGATACAAGAGTGACTGGGGGAGGGGGAGGGGAGAGAGGAGGAAAATGTGGGCGAAGCGAGGCAGTCCCGGGGTGGGGGTGGGGGAGCATCCCGCGCGCGTGTGCCTGCATGTGGCAGCTTCTTCTTCCCACCCCCATTCTGACCTGTCCTTTGCGAAGCCGCGCCTGCTTTCGGTGCAGTTAAGAATGTTGTAGGACTGTGAAATCGGGACCCAGAAGTAAAAAAAAAAAAAGCAGCCCCCCAAAAGGCCAGAGCAAATTCCTCCTAACCTCAGGTCCCCGCATGTGGTCACGACTCCGCGTTGGCACTAAGGGGGGGAAGAGGGGGGGAGGAAGGAGGGAGGGGAGGAATGGGGAATTTAGTAGCCCCGGAAGTCCCATAGCAGAAACGTGTGTTTTAGGGGTGCCCAAAAGAACCACTGCTTTACCCTTGCTCCAAAATCTTTACCGAGAGCAAGCCGTGTGCCCACGTATGCACAGCCCTGGACCTGCCGTGGTTTCGCCATGTTGCTTTGCAAAACTCGGGTTGGGAAAGCTGAAAAACATCGCCCGTTCCCCCTCGCACCCCGTTATCGCGGCCACACCGCTTCTCGCAGTGCCCTCGCCCTCAGCCCCCACTTCGCGGTGGTTACTTACAGTTTGGCTTTCCCGTGTCCTCGGTGCGGAGATTGGGTGGGGTAGGAGGGGGAGGAGGTGTGTATAGGGGGGATATTGGGGCACCCCTAAAGGAGAGATCAGAGTCCCCGTGCCGCTCTCCAGCGGCTCCCGGGTCCTCGACTGTCCCCTGCTCGTCACCGTGCCCCCGGGTTTCTGCCCTTGTGGGCCGCAGGCGGACACTCCCGCCGCGGCTCTCACCCCTCCAAGTTTCCCCTCGGGATCTAAAGCCCCAGGGGTCTAAGAACAGACCTTTCCAGCACCCGAAACCTCCGTTTCGGGAAGCCTGGATCCTCTTTGGGGTTTTCACGCCAAAAGGGCTTTTCTAGAATATTTCCTCGATTTTTAATTATTTTTTGAAACCGTCCCCCCTGGCTCCGGCTCCAGCCGCCGCGGCTGCGGCGCTCTTCCTCCTCTCCGCCCTCCCCCACCCGTCCCCACCGCTCCCCACCCACCCCCCCAATAGCGGCGCCTGGACCGCGGGGACCCCCCGGGACATTTTTTCCAATTGTCGGGAATGATAGAGAAGGGTCTGGGGGTCCGGATGGGACCAAGAAGAAGACCCCCGGAGCTTCCAGAATATTTTTATTGATTTTTTGAAAAGATGACGAAATCCAAAAAAGAGAGTGAGTGAGTTAGAGTGAGCGAAGAAGTGAGTGGCCAAAGGGAGCGGCGTGGAGCTGCGGGCGGTCGCTGCGCAGTTCTTTGCCTCCCCGTTTGGATCTTTAATTCACCTCTTTTTGTTTGTTTGTTTGTTTGTTTGTTTCTTTTCAGGCTTCTCGGGAATACCCCAGCACGGACGGGCTATTTAGACTTAGCCCAATTTCCTCATCTTTATTCCTATACTCTACTCCCCTCCCCCATCCACAAAAAATTAATTTTTTTTTGTAATTTCCATAGGTACCTATCTTTTTTTCATTTTTCTCTCTTTTCCTGATAATATTTTCTACCCCTCCCGCCGACTCCTTCCCACGTTGTAGGTCTGTGAGGAACAGAAGTGTGAGGAGGAGGTCTTCCCGTTGGCCATGAATTACCTGGACCGTTTCTTGGCTGGAGTCCCAACTCCTAAGACCCACCTTCAGCTTCTGGGTGCTGTCTGCATGTTCCTGGCCTCCAAGCTCAAAGAGACCATTCCTCTGACTGCCGAAAAGTTGTGCATTTACACCGACAACTCCATCAAGCCTCAGGAACTGCTGGTAATGACTGTCCCCTTTCTCCCTCCCTTTTACCAGGTCCCCTTGGAGCTGTGTCCTCACCCTCTCCTGGCCTCTTAGCTTCTACCCATGGTTCTCCGAACAAATTCTTAGGATGCAGAATTACCCACCACTGGAATGTTCACACTTATGAGAGATTTTTATTTAAATAAGACATTTTTATGTGTGTGTTCCCATTGTGTGAAGGACACTGTGCTAAGTACTAAGGCAACATCCATGAATAAGATCCTCAGGAAGACTTGCATTGGTGAGATTCATTAGCAGTTGAGTGTGCGAGTGTGTGTGAGCGCGTGAGCGCAGGGAATATCATAACACTTTAATAAAATCCCAAATTCTCAATCACTGAATTCTGAGAAAACAGTCTTACTGCCCACATGATAGGAATGTGTTCACATGATAGGACTGTGCTGTGGTGGGTCCCCTAAGAACTTGGGAGTTCAAAGGTAGTGCCTTTTATAGCTATAAAGTCTCAAGATATCTGCACATAATAGCTGTTCACTAAATATTAGC